>NC_056736.1:93412249-93474749 GCF_019279795.1 Protopterus annectens
TGTAACTAGCTTTGGAGGATTTTATGAGGGATCTCAGCTTCTTACTGAGGCTGGTAAGGGAGGTTTTGCATCCTGGGATTTTCCTCTTTTCTACAACAGTTTCTTCCTTCTGTTGTATAGTTTGTTTATGGCAGGGGGCCACAAGATTGGCTTCCTTTTTTGAAGGAGAGCATCTTGGTTCTATTTGGGATGACATGATTCATGCACGAGTGGGTGTGCTCATACAGTGCCTTTGTGTAGGATTCAGCAGTCGAACTTTCAGATCCTGTCTGCATAGGTGTCATGAAGTTTGTCACTTCTGACTTGAGTAGCATAAAGCTGGCTTTGGAGAAGATTTTTTTACAGAGGTTTCCTTACTGGGGGGTGGGGGTGGGATGTGGATGTCAAGGGTGATTTGCTTATGGTCAGACCTGACCAATGAGGGGGTGACCACTGGTGTGGAGCATCTATCTCCCATGTTGGTAATGACCAGATCTAGGATATTGGAGCTCCTGGTGGGACATTGGATTAGTTGATCCAGGGTGTTGGAATTTATGAATTCCAAGAACCGTTGGTAAAAGGTGTTGGTACCCGTGTAGTTTTCCCAGTTAATGGCAGGGTAGTTGAAATCACCCAGTATTAGGGTGTTTGGTTGCAGCTTAATATTTTCCAGTATGTTTAGAAAGGTGTAGTGAGAATCTTGGGGCATGGTGGGAGATCTGTAGCAAGCTACAATTTGGATTGCAGTCTTACATAGTGTTAGTTGCACCTGGAGAATTTCAAATGCATTGTGTTGGGCAACTAGCCTGGAGGTGTGAATATCCTTGGTGAATATGGACACTCCTCCATTTTAGTGTTTCGGTCTTGGTTTGGTGGTTGAAAAGTGTGCTAAGAGTTGTAGCCTTGTATTGCAGGGGTGCTCTCTGGAGCCTTGGACCAGGTCTCAGTTACTGCACAGATACCGATGTCCTCCATTTTTAGGAGTGCCTCGAGAGAGCGCATTTTGAGGTTTAGACTTCTAGCATTGAGTAGCATTACCTGCAGATTTTGCATGCTTGTATCTGTTACGGTAGTGGTTTTGTCCTTTGAACCTTGCCTAAAAAAGGCATGATAGGGGTGGCAAGAGCTTTAGCCAGTAACCTGAATCCCAGGGGTGACAGGTGCAGGCCATCTCTGGCAAAGCATCGTGGTTTGTTGATCATGTTTTCCCAGGCAGATAGATACTGGATCCCTTTTGAATGACACCAGAAGCTTAGCCAATTGTTGAAGTCAGTCATTTTGTCCTTATACTGTGGTATCATTCTTGGTGAAGGCAGGATGCTACTCAGGGCTAGGGTCATACCTGCTTAGGCCACATGATCCGAGAGCTCTTCCATGTCTCTTTTCATGTAGTCCAGGGAGGTACATCTTAAGTCATTCACTCTAACATGGACAATGACAGGTTCCTATTATGCGATTGAAAATCCGTTTAGGCGAATACGAAGATGTTGAACCGTATTGTGCGAAGTACATAAACCCTGAGCGGTCAAAGCTGCGAATTCTGAAATGTCGATTTGTTTTGGTTGGCTCGTCTGCGGTATAGCTCCGTAAGGTAAGTGTGCGATAGATAGGACTTTAGTGTTAGGATTTGGGTTAAGGTAAGTTTATAGATAGGTACTGTATGTAAGAGTTAGCGTAGTGTTAGGCGTAGGTTTTTTTAAGTGTATGTATGTGTATTATTTATTTTGTTTAGGTGTATGTCTGTAGGGGATGTGTGCGTTAGTTACGGACCTTAGGGTTAGTCAGGGGTTAAGGAGAGTGCATAGATAGTTGTGTTTGTGGGGTTTAGTGTAGTGCTGGAGGTAGGGTTTTGGTGCTTTTATTTTGTTTAGGTGTATGTCTGTAGGGGATGTGTGCGTTAGTTACGGACCTTAGGGTTAGTCAGGGGTTAAGGAGAGTGCATAGATAGTTGTGTTTGTGGGGTTTAGTGTAGTGCTGGAGGTAGGGTTTTGGTGCTTTTATTTTGTTTAGGTGTATGTCTGTAGGGGATGTGTGCAGTAGTTACGGACCTTAGGGTTAGGGAGGGGTTAAGGAGAGTGCATAGATAGTTGTGTTTGTGGGGTTTAATGTAGTGTTGAAGGTAGGGTTTTGGTGCTTTAGTTTAGGTTAGAAGTAGGGTTTGGGGCTTTAGTTTAGGTTAGAAGTAGGGTTTGGTTAGTGTATGTATGTGGTTTATTTATTTTGTTTGGGTAGGTAGTATGTAGCGGGTGGTGGGATTGGCTGACTATGACAGTTCGATATTTTTTTTTTTTGCAGTTTAATGTGTTCAGGATTTTTGCAGTTCACAGTATAGGGGTCGATGTTTTGGTATTCGTGCATAGGGTTTTTCACTTTGCTAATATAGACCCGACAATGACAGAGTCATATTTGTACTTGTTGTGGAGTGACTGGAGTGCATGTGTTATGTGGTAGATCCTGGCACCCGACAGGCAACTGACTGTAATTTTCTCCGTGTTCAGCCTGGTGAGTGGGACATCAGTGTGCCTGACTAGAGTCACCTATGACTAAAGTGTTGGGTACATTGTCATGCCTTAGGGGCTGTTGTTGGGTGGCACACTGGTGTTGTGAGCTATTTGTCACTTTGGTTGTGACTGGTGTTTGTGTTTCAGCTTCGGAGGTCCTTGTTGCTTGGGCAGGTTAATGTTAAGGGCCTCTGCATATGTGGGTTTAGTGTTGCTATGTGTGGGTTTTGATGGTGTGGGTTTTGAAGGGCTATGTGTTGCTTGAGATGTAGTGCAGGTGTTAACCTTCTCCTCTTGACTGTCTTGCACAATCTTGGCTAGATATATGTATATGTGTGGGTGAGTGGGTGTATAGCTTTAAATATGCTAGTATGCTGATTTTGAATAACCTGCAAAGAAATGCGACAAGTTATTCTAACACAAACAGGCCTCTTGGCTGTCCTTTGTGACCCCCAGCAATGGCCTGTCACAATGAGGATGACTTCTTTCAACCACTCCTGGGCAAACTGCCCCTGGTTGTACAGGGTATAAAGTCATGTCATGAGATTTCATCAGAAAATGTTTTTAAAAAAATGACTAAAGTTTTGTTGAACAATAATTCCCATTGTTCATTTATCATATGATGTTTGATGTATTTGTCAAATATAGCTCAACGTTAAACAAAGATGGATGTTTGTTCAAATTCACTTTTCACTAAGACACTCTGTCTCATCCAGAAGGTATGGTAACCAGCCAATATTTTTAAATTAACATACCACTTCATTTCAGAATTTTCTTTGAGTACCTTTTCATTATACATTCATTAGGCTCATTTTGTGATTCAGTCACTGATATAATTGTATTTCTGTATTCATGTTTAAACACTGGGCTACCTGCTGAGGTCCCTGGTATAGGCTGGCTGGTAATTCTATACCCTGTCAATATACTATTTATGTTCTATCTGCAAAAAATAAATTTTACAAATATGCTTGTATTTGTATTCTTCAGTTTCCTCTGAAGCTGAATTGCTAAATTGCTCAGAGCTTTTAACAAAGTACCATAATGGTTCCATCTGCCTCAATCTATTATGTCATTATTACTGTTATTATGCAAATATTAAATTGCTTAAGAATTAATGCAGGTAATAGTAGACAAGTGTCAGCAATTTGGATGACTAATACAATAAAATAGGAGCAATTATAAAAACATACATTATATAAAAAATAATTTAAAAGATGAGCCATTTAAAAGTACAAGAAATATCTCTCCATTGCTCAGTTAACTGTTATGAAATCATGAAACTTGAGTGACCTCCAGAAAGGGCTCTTGGACTCACCTGTCCGAATTAGGTAAGGTAGCTGGATTCACGACTGGAGCTAGAGAAGAGGAATAGATTTGGCCTGATGTTTCAAATCTAGCCTATGGAATGGCTACCAGCTTCTCTACTGATGACCTGATAAGATTAACTAGGACACAGAGTCTCATGAGTTCCTTTATGTAAGCAGAATCCAGACTGTGAAGAGTATGGACAGTGAGGATTTAGATCTTAACAACATACCTGGCAGCATCTGGGATTCAGTGTAAATCCCACACAGCTAGAGCTATATGACTGTTCCTAAAAGAGCTAACTATCTGACCACACAATTTTGCACCTTCCACAGATGTGCCAGATCATCCTTTGTGAGACTGTGGAATAAGACAGTGTTAGAACTCAGGTGGGACAGAATCAGACCATTAATTAATCCTGTAGTCAGATCTGAGGATATATAAGATGTTTGATCTGAGCAAAATATCTAATGTTGAAATAGGAAATACTTATAATGTTAGTTTGTCTTCATGGATCATGCCCTGATCATGGATCTAAAACACAACTTCATATGTATTGTCCTCATACATAATAAAGGATGATAACAGAGGAAGATGTAAAGACCACAAGGTGATGTGAATCAACAAGGCCATAGTCTTTGTTACTTTTGGATTTACATGGTTTATCCTGAAACAAAAGGCAATATAATTCAAGTGGTCTTCCAGAATGGCAAAAAAGTGCTTTTTTTCTCCAGAGGGGGAGTGTGGGTAATTTATATAAGACCACAAGGTGATGTGAATCAACAAGGCCATAGTCTTTGTTAGTTTTGGATTTACATGGTTTATCCTGAAACAAAAGGCAATAGAATCCAAATGGTCTTCCAGAATGGCAAAGTGTGGCTTTTAATCCTCAGAGAGGGAGAGGTATAAATGTATATCATCTACATAAGATTGCTCACATATATCTTTTTCTGTAATGACCTCCATAAGCAGCAGCATGTATACAATGAACAACGAGGGAGCCAAGATAAATTCTTAGGGCATTGCACATTCCAGACTAAAACATCTAGAAAATTAGCCCATGATTCCACCCTAAGGGTACAGCCAGAGAGATATTAATAAAACACATAATAATTTTACATATGGCTAATAAGATTCTCATGGTCCATGGTATGAAACATTGCAGAAAGTTCATCCGAGACCAGGAAAGAATTGTTGATAAATAGTCTGCAATATTTTCATTTCATTTTTGAACTGTAAATTAAATTGGAATGATTACAACCTTAAGGACCAACTCCCTGTTTTAAGTATTAGTTTAAACTCAAGCTTGTTAAATATTTCATTAATTTTGGTATGATAGTAATTTAAATGCTCTGATAATTATTCAGATAAGAAAATGTATGATAGTCCATATAATATGTAGTGCCATTTTTGGAATTTTACAATTTGATAATGCCTGGCTGGCATTAGTCATCAACTTTTGATTGCCTTCCTGTATCTGGTGGCATCTATGCCTACCAGTCTAGGAAAAATGAGCAGTTGTATTCAGCATTGCATGTCAAAATATGACATTTGTATCTCAGATCTTAGATATTGCATTAACTGATCAAGGGAATTCAAGTACACTGCTATCAGTTTTGTTTTCTTAATTTTTCATCATGCTCCTTTTTAAATGTTCCTTATGTTATTATATTATCCTGAAACTTCATTTTATTCTTAATATTTTATACCACCTGTTGTATCAGTGCTGTGCCACTTGTTGGAATATAAATGAAACAGAGCTCACACAACAAATCAGTCTTTTGCATCTCAGCAGGTAATTGTGTGTTGAAAAGTTGACAGTCTTTCTGTTTTGAGAAGCTGATGGTTACCTGATCTTAAAATGAGGTTGTATAACACACTAAACACACTAAAGACTCTTTCCCCACGTAGTCCGCTTACTATATAATTCGCAACGGATATCAGATACTTTCTCTCTCTCTCTTTCTCAGTATTGCTTTATGATTAACTTCAGATCAACAAATATCCTCCCCTTACCAGGATCCTTGAATCTTTTGAGGTGTAACTATGGGTGAGCTTCATGGCATGAGGACCACATACCATTTCAGTTATTTGTATGATTTCTAACTTCTGTAGCTCCTGTTCTCTTTTTATATGAATCTGTATGTTGCTGTGTGGCATGACTACTGCTTGTAATTCAGATTCTGTATGCATGTTGCCTTCCTAGCTTTCCCACTTCCCAATGCTTCAGACAAGTTACTCTACTTGTCTAACAAATTTCCAGTTCTTTTTCTGTTGTTAGTGTTTTTGCTTTTCTTGTTTAACTTTGTATCACCATCTAGTGACATCTGATGGGCAGTTCACAAGATTTAATTCAGTTCCTTCCAGTTCACTGAATATGCTTTTGTACTCTTATTATGTTTAACTTCAACTGCAAAATAATCTTTTGTTGTGAAAGACATTGCTTAGTCATAAGCATGCAGACTTACGCTTGCTGTCTATATCTATGGCTATGAATTTAGCTTGTTATAAATTTCATTTGTCAGTTTGGCAAAAGGTCCCCTCAATCTGTCAGTACCGTTAATTCTAGTTAATTATCCTTTATTTTTATCTTTATCCTTGGGTTCTAATTTTCTTTTGTAGGCGGGTGTGCTCATCTTTGTCACTGCCTCTCTTCCCTTATTCATGTCTATGCTTATCTTTGTTGCATACTTTATATCACTGAACTATGGCATTTCATTTCTATCATTCTAATTTTTACAACTTGAAAAAGTTGTTTTCCTTTTTGCATTTGGCATATACGTTACATATTGTAAGACATGGCATTCTCCAACACAGTAATGGTCAATCTGTTGTGGTGCTTTTTCTTCTATCTACTGAATTTATGTCCTTCTTTTTCTTCTGTCTGCTGAATTTATGTCCTTCTCTTTCATTTAATTCTTTTTTTAAGTATTTGTTCTTTTATTATCAGAGATGTCTTCCAGCTTGGTTGCTTTGATAATGTACTTCCCCTTGCAGCCCTCAGTTTTATTTATTTTGTATCATTGACATCTCTGACCTGTATTAAGGTCTTGCAAAGTACAGAATTGTCTTTAATGTAATTTTAGGTTTTGGCAATGTGTTTTTCCTTACTGTTATAAATCCACACGCCTGTATTATTTATGCTTTGCCATGTCCCTATTATTTGTATTACTTATCTCAGTATCACTATAGATGAATTCATAATTTCTTATTAGGCACAATGCAGGTATTTGTTGAGGTTGCTGTGTGAAATGTCAAAAAACAAATGCAAACACACCACTAACACAGGAACTGTAGGAGACCAAGTGTTTATTAATCAGTTTTGCAATTTCACCCACAGTAAATCACAGATTTCATCAGAACTGTAGTTCCATTTTATGTCTTCCCTTTATATTGTTACACTACACACATGATCATCGTGTCAGGAATAGTGTACTTAAACATTTTCACTTTGAAACTGTTACCGATACTGTCCCCCGGATTTACTATTCCTCTGTGCAGGAGTAGCTTAGTCCTGCACGGAGGCGGCCATTTAGGAGTAGGACGGCAGTGTACCATACATAACAATGAGGCATGCTGCCTGATCTCCTTGGCTTACATGGAGCATGTAAGAGTGCAGGGGGCATTTCTGAGAGCAGAACTCTCAGAATATACACGCGCCCACAATGAAGAACAGCAGAGAGGGGTATGAAATGAGCGAGACCGCTCATAGGTGACCACATATCCCAACCAACAGTCCCCCTTGTGTACAACAGTAACAGTATACATACATAAAATGAAGAAACCCTTTATTTTTTTTTAAAAAATCAGATTAAAGCTAACCATAGGTGCGCAGGTGTGCCCATCACTTAGCTACGGTTAATGCAGCTTAAATGACTGAAGAGGATAACAAGAAAGATATATGCAAATGAAGCAACATAGCAATAGTGTAGTGGGTAGAGCATTTGCCTTATGAGAAGGCATTCCCGGTTCGAGTCCCACTGCAGCACCTTCCATTTCACCTCTCACCACTCTTCCCTTAGATGAGGCTGTCCACTCTTTCAACTCCACCTTTCTTAACATTCTCAACTCCCTTGCTCCTCTCCGCACAATAAGAATCAAAACTAACTCCGCTCCTTGGCTAACCAAATCTACTTGTACCCTGATGAAAAAACATGATAGGATATGGAAATTATGGACTAAAACTAAGACCCCTTCTCTCCTACAGACCTACAAAGAACTTAGGAATCAAATAAAGAAAATTATCAACAAAGACAAGACTAACTTCTATGCATATCTCCCATTAACCAAAAATCAGACCCCCAAAAATTCTGGAACATAATCAACCATATACTACATCCAGGAAACCCTTCCCCTCCAAACCCATGCCCAAATAAAATTGCAGAAGAAACTGCTACTGCATTTAAAAATCACTTGATTGACTCAATAACTACCATTATAAATGCTCTTCCCACTAGGAAAAATGCTAATAACCACACAATCCCTACCCCTCCAGTCTTCTAACTCATTTTCCCTTAAATCCATTTCAACTAACTATATTAAATCCTTACTCTCTAAATTCAAACCTTGCTCCCCCTCAGCTGATAATCTACCTTCCTATTTCCTACTGATTGCAGCAGAACCCTTAGCCTATCCTGTTTCCATCCTGATTAATCGATCCATCTCTGAATCATATGTCCCAGCAATATGGAAAACATTCTTCACATTACCTATACACAAAGGCAGAAATTCTTCTGATATATCAAACTTCAGGCCAATAGCTATACCTTCTCCTCTCTCTCTAAGATTCTAGAGAAATGCATTCACAAGCAGATAATCCAGTACCTTCTAGAAGAGAGCCTTATAACACACACACAACATGGTTTTCACCCCAAACACAGTACTACAACTGCTTTAATATCCTTTATCAATACTGTATCACTGGCCCGTGACAGCTGTAAACTAGTCTCATGTCTGTTCCTTGACCTCTCCAAAGCCTTTGACACTGTCTCCCATCCCCTCCTCTTGGACAAACTCTCCCATTTAAAATTTTCTCCCCCCACCATATCCTAGTTTTCTAGCTATCTCGCTAACCACCAGCTACCTGTTATGCAGACAATCCATCTGACCTCCACTCTACTACCCAAACATCATTCAATACCATAGAGACATGGCTTTGTGATATCAAACTAATTCTCAGCCCTAAGAAAACTAAGCTTCTTCTCTTCCTACCCAAAAACCTTATCAATCTCAAAACTACTTTCTCCATCCATTCAAGCAATAACACTATCATTACTGATGAACCCTACACTAAACTGCTGGGAGTCGTAATAGACGATCATCTTAAATTTGATCTCCAAGTCAATAATTCTATCAAAAAGACTCACCAGAAACTTGGACTTCTTTATCGCAACAAGAGACATTTAACCAGAACAGCCAAAATAACTCTCTCCCATGCATTTCTTCTTCCCACCCTTCTTTATAGCTGTCAGTTATTCACAAACCTTAACACCACACTCATAACAAAACTTGAAACAACCTACAACAAGGCAGCCAGATTCACAGCAAACCAAACCTATAAATCACACCATTGCTTATCCCTTAAACAATTGGACTGGCTTGAATTCCCTCACTTGCTCCTACTTAATCAACTACAAATTATCCACTCCATCCTCTAGCTACCATCTTTCTGTCCTAGTCTTCTTTCTATTATATCTAAATATTCCCCAACCAGGACACTACATAGCTCTGACCAAGACTGCATTCAGATCCATAAACCCAAAACCAAAACAGGATGTTTACTCTATAGCTATAACCCTGCTGCAACTTAGAACCAACTCCCCCAAGAAATTAGATCCCTTGACCATACCAAGCATTTCAAGCTAGCCACTCGCAGTTACCTAACAAAAAAATGGTCCTGTCACTGTAGTCATCCTCCCTGAAACTACCCTACTCCCTATTTGTTATACATATCCCTACTTTCTGCCTGAATTTTCATATACCTCCCCCTCTATCAGCCCTCTCTTTCTTATATTTACCACCTCCTCCTCTATATGTTTCCCTTCTACTCCTTCTTCCTCATCTTCCTCTCCTCCCCTATCTATCTTAATCAACTTCTACCCCTCTGTCCCACTGTATTAACACCTCTTTCCCCGTGCTATTCCTTGTATTTATACTGTATATAACCAAACAGGAATTATAAGCTCATTATTCCTTGATGACATTGTACCCGAGTATTTTTTTCTGTATTGAATTATTGTAAATGTCATTTTGATAAGTTTGTCTTACTGCAAATATGATTTCTTAACTGTTGTTTGTAAAACTTATAAACTCACTGTGGAGCTTTTCTCCTCGGGTCCCACTGAAAATGAGCCAAAGCTCAGTTGGACTAACCCGGTCAACAAATGTAAAATGTAAAATGTAAAATAAATAAATAAATAATGTTCCATGACAAAGCATATTTATTTTGCATAACCCAATAAATAACATATTTTCATGAACTGGAGTACTGCAGTAAATGCACATGTGAGGTGTCAGTGTCATAATGAATAAGGCACTAATATGCAAGTTTAAGCGCAAATAAGCAGTAGTAAGCATATTTAAGCAGTAGTAAGCGGGCTTAAGCCCATTTGCACAGTGGTAAGCAATGCCTACACTGGTTAAGTAATTCTAAAGCCAACTCTCTGTAAGCAGATGTAACGGCAGGTTACCAGTGCTTACCGTCATGCTTAAAACTGCTCAAAAGTGCCTTAATCACTCTGTATCCAATGGCCCTTGTTCTGCCCATCAACAAAATAAACAACCATGCAGGTCTCAAACCCAGGACCCTATATGCCATAGTCCCAGTAGTTAACCCCCAAGCCATCACATCTCGCTGGAGGTCCTCATCCCACCCCCACCTGAATAAAAAGACCACAGTAAGAACTTCGAAAGCGACTTTGGACCCATAAACAAACTCTACAACAAAAGGGAGGAAGAAACCTGGGAGAAATGCAAACTTCTCCCCCCCCAAAGGAGAGAATCTATAATATTGCTGCCAGCCCCCAAACCCAAACATCTCCAACCCGCCTGCTCTCCAAAGCAAAAAAAGCAAAACACAGCATCTGGCCTCCCCGTGGGTGTGGCTGCTGTCCTCCACTCCAGCAATTAAACCCACAGCTAGGACAAAACCCACAGTTATCATCTTACCTCTGGATCATTACCCAGGAGTGGCAGCAGGGCAACTGGTCCTTCACGAATTTGCAGACTTTAAGGCAGTCCATACAGCCTACCTCTCGATCTGGAAGGCCTCGACCATACAATACCCCACCGGTATCATTGGAAGACCTTCTACATTGCCTCATCAGACCAATGATTGAGTACAATGCCATTCGGAAATTCAGTCGCTTACGCTTTGCTCAGAGGTGACCTTTGCCTAACATACAAGGCCATGTCAACCCAGATTTGATGAATATCACCTCACCAAAAAATCTAGATCTCAGTCACACAAGGGGCGCGGAGAACTTAACTCGACTCGGCATTAATAATATAGCGCTGGAATAATTCCCCATACTAAAGGGGTGGCGAAGCCGCAAAAACTATAGCTAGGGCTGTAAAATGCCTCGGGCAGATAGGAAGTGCAGAAGAATGAGGTATCAGCAAATAAGTCCTCACCATAGTAAAACCAAATTGAACCTGTGAAAGGAATCAGTATACAGTCATATATTCCATAACCCACTAAATAACATAAATATGTGAAATGGAGTACAGTAGTAAGCCCAGAAGTGAGGTGTAATTATAATAGAGTGTTGAAGTCCACAATAAAACACAAGGACCCCATAGAGTGTACGTACACATTATTCATGGATACCAGACATACATATAAGGTGTAATGAATAATAACTCAATGCCAAAAAGGAATTACAATGCAAAGTCTAATGTAAGCAATGCTAAGCATTGTGCAGGCCAGCTTAGGAGGTGTAAGCAATGTGTAGGCCAGCTAACTCATTGTGCCCAGTGGTATACCCCTTTAAACAATGCCAACCTTAGGTAAAGAGGTTTGCCCATAGCTTAGCCTTTTCAAAACTGGCCAATCATGGAAAAGTGTAGAAAATCGGTCCTACTTAAACCCAAGTGGCGGGAATACATCTCATAACTGGTTGTAGCTTCCCTTTGCAGGCACTATGGCAGTAAGGGGAGAAGGTGTGCACTTTTGGGCGCAGCGCTGGTGCATCCAGGAGTCCAAGGTCATGGCAGGACTCCTTGTCCAAGACCATGATCAGAGACTACTGCTGGGCCAGTAAAAGGGCTCCCAATATAAGGCGGAGGCCTGGGACCATCTCACCCGTGACCTCACCAGTGCCACTGGCACACCCCAAACTGATGAGCAGGTCAGGCACCACTATGCCGACCTGAAGCTGCGTAAGGGGGACCTCTTGGAGGAGTGGCTCCAAGAGGCTAGAGTGGCAGGGGATGTTCCAGCAATGTGTAAGTATCACTCCAGTATGTGTGTAATAATTGCCAGCTCAGGTATATCATGGATAGGTATGGCTAAATATTCCTCTTATGTCCCCCACAGCTGCAATGGAGCAGGCCGTGAACCAGGAGGCCCACATCAGTCACCTGGTGAGGTTGTGACGTGAGGCAGGTCAGTAATACTCAAGCATTTACTGTCATAGGAAATAAAAATAAAAGTAGTAGTAAATTAATTGCCTGTATAAAACCTGTATTGTTCAAGGCAAGTACTGCATACACTAGAGAATATGGCAGGAAGAGTCTCATATCGTTTGTATGTCAATTAAAGTGTAATAGCCTGACAAAACAGGTCTAACCACTGGACTGCATGTGTATATTCTGGTATCATATGGTAATATAGATTTGCAATCATGTGATAGTACTGTTGTATTAAGCACTGTTAGCCACACCATGCACCATAAACTGAATGTGTAGGAATGCCTGTATATGACAGGTGTAATCCCCAAAGGCCATCTAGTACAACTGAGAGACAAATAGACAGTAAACAGGGAAGATGCAGACAACAAAAACCGAATAGCACATGCAACTGAGATGTTAACTGCTGCTTTTTTAGCACACACAGCCACTGTTCGAATCCTGCCTGTGGTAGTAGTCTGCATACAGAATCATACCCCACAACTGTACAGATATGTCCAGAATGTCCAGTAAAGTGGCCCATATCTGTTGTCTATCAATCTGTCCCTCTGGGAAATCAGTGGGATGATCCCAGACGTATAGACAGCGAACAGGAAATACAACTGATTGACACACATCTATGAGAACAAAGCTGGCACACTAGTAACTCCCAAATATCTTATGTGACTAAGAAGCCACATATGCCCCATTTATACCCCAACTTGTCAAGCTGTGGACAGAGTGTGTACAGTAACATAGTGATATGTATGTGCATAATAGTAATGTGGAATCTGGTACTGTGTGTGGGAACATTCAGGTAGTGCTAATAAACATTCCTCCCACAGATCTGTCAGATATCAACACTGTGCCCAGAAATACAAGAATGATATGCAGGTGTTCTGAATAATGAGGTATTACACATCACTGTTGCCCACACTGTCCTACAAAATATAACTGTCTAGGAAATCTGTATAAAGTGTTGTAATACAAGGTCAGAATGCAAAAGCACAGGGGATTAATAAGACAGAAAGCAGATAGGAGATATACAGCAATATCTGTATAGCAGACACAACTGTGATGGACAGTGTTTAAGTTATAGCAGACATAGCCATGGTCTGAATCCTGGAAGTGGAATAAGGCTGCATACAGAATCATACCCCACAACTGTACAGATGAGGCCAGAATGTCCAATATATGGGCCCATATCTGCTGCCTGTGCCCCTGTACCCCTGGTATGTCTGCGGGATAATCCCAGATGTTTAGCCAGCAAACAGGGAATACAAGTGATTGTTGAACATTTATGAGAACACACCTGTCACCATAGCAACCCCCAAAACTGTTAGGAGAGTAATATTTCAAGTATGTCCTATCTACACTCCCATGTTGTCAAGCTGTGACCAGAGTGTGTACAGTAACAGAGTGAAATGTATGTGCATAATACTAATGTGTAATCCGGAACTTTGTGTGACAACAATCAGGTGTTGCTAACAAACATTGCTCCCACATGTGCATCAGATATGAACACTGTGCTGAGAAATACAGACCATTATAACCTGTACTGTACTGTTCACTCTGGCATTGTAGGGAACTGTGAGTGTTGCAGTTTCTCTGAATAATAAACTATCACTGGTCACTGTCACCCACACTATTCTAGATATGTCCCGGCACACCAGCATGTGGTCAACACATGGCCGGAGTCTGTGCATAAAGAGTTGGATAGCTATGTGCTCACCATCAACCCAGAATCTGGGAGTATGTGTAGAAACAGTTAGTGTTAACAAACATTCCCTCCACAGGTATACCAGGTAAGAGGTGTATACTGCAGGTAAAACCGGTTCATGTGTAATGATGATGACAGCCATATCACTGTCCAAACTAAGACTATAGGGTAGTGTAGTAAGACTTGTAAGGTACAGATAACAGCATTGACTAGGAAAGTAATGTGGACTACAGGAATATACTAGTTGTTAATTGACATCTTTCTCCCCCCCACCATATCGCCAACAATAATCAACATACCCACCCCAAGTGGTATGTACTGACACCGATATTCTGATAATGTCCAGTTGTTTGATAAATATTTTAATGGTTCCCATGCATGTGGAGCATTTCTCCCCGGGCCTCCACTGAAAACAGGCTCTGTGGAACCTAGTCAGACTTTCCCGGTCAACAAATGTTAAATAAATAAAATAAATAAAAAAAATAAAATGTGCTATATTGAATTATTCCAACACTGGTGGCATGGTGCCATCAATGTGCCTGCATGCTGTTCTTCTTACCACTGTGGTCCCATATATGCATGTGTTCTGAATGCTATGCAGCTGTTCCGTATCTGGTGTCTGGGTTAATGGGAATATCTATGCATGCTGTTATACTAACCCTGGAATGTGTTGACTATTACTAACCCACATATGATGATGAAATCTAAACACTATAGCACACTTGGGAAGGCTGGTCCCAGCAGACCCACCTGTCCCACCGCAGCTGGCTGTGGCACCGGACACCAGCATGTCTGGAGCCCAACCCAGGACATCCCTGTCCATTGGTCCTGCACCACTTTTGGGTGGAACTGCCTCAGGGGATGGGGCTCGCCCCCCCGGGAGTGGATGTAAACAGGCACCTGTCACCCATCGCCAGGTCAGGGTTGTGGTGCGTAGAGTGATCAACCAACAGTTTGGTGATCTTCTAGGCCAGCTCAAGGGCTGCATGTCACGATTAGAGAGTCAGCCTGGCTCTGCAACTCAGCCCCTAGCACAGCCACCTTTGGGGCTGTGAAGGTGCAGGGGTAACTGCTTATAGGTGGGGACCACAGTCTCACTGTTTCCACTAGGGGGCTTGTGGGCTTCTGATTTCCAAACATCCCTCCCCATCAAGGTATTTATGCCCCACATGTGTCATATACTGCCCCTGTATGCATCTTGTTTGTCTTGTCTGTTAACCTACCCAACCTACCTACCCAAATATACCTACTACCTCTCTCCAACATCCCACTCTCACCTGAAATAAAAAGGGCAATTTGTACCCACAAAAAAATCTCACCCCATACATAGATGTCCATTTCACACATGTGTCCACTGGACACATGCAATCCAGTCTAATTGGCATCACAATGTATTAATGTTGTCCTCACCCTCTCCCAGGGGGTTGAGTGTCTAAATCAACCCTCAAAGTCAGTGTATATGCACAGCTATTGCTGTAGAAGAAATGGGCAGCTATGGACCTTCCCTACACCCTTCCTGCACATCCCTGGCTATTTTCCCTACTGCCTTTCCCTCTTTGTGCCCCTTTTTTCACCACTTTCCTGTCAACCCGTTTTCTTTTTTTTTAAAGAAATTAGCACAGGGTAAGTGGGAGTAAGCACTTTTAAGGAGCAGTAAGAGGGTTTAAGCCTGTTTGCATGGGGATAAGCTATGCCTACACAGATTAACTAATTTAGCATCTAGCTGAGTATAAGAAACTATAACCAGAAGTTAGCAGTGCTTACCTCCGTGCAAACCCACACTGACCCACTTACAACTGCTTTAAAGTGCCTTAATCACTCTGTATCCAATGGCCCATGTTCTGCCCAGCAATAAAATAAACAGCCTCTGCCAGGCTTGAACCCATGACTCTGCACTCCAGAGCCAAAGTGATGTACCACTAAGCCATATCAGATATACATAACCCCGATGCTTTCAAAAACATATCATCCATTCAAGTCATTCAACAGTACAGAGAATGTATTCCAACATTTAGATGTATGTGTGTGTAAATATGTTAATATCTCAACAGATACAACATATCTATATATGTGTGTATATATATATAAATATATACATATCTATAAATATATATGAACATATATACATGTGCTGTACAGACAGAAGTCTACAGTTATATTCCACATGATGGATCATTACCCAGTATGTATATACTGTGACACAGCTCACACACCAGGGATACACCATGGGAGGGCTCAGTGTCCAGCCATGCTTGCAGGTGTGCCTGTTGTCAGTACTACATTAAGCACTCTGGTCTTGCCTGGGTTAGCACTGTCAACAGTACTACTGCCATGATACACTACATGCCACTGTGACAGCACATACCCTGGGCTACTACACCTGTATGTAACATATTCACACAGATAACAGTGCTGTACAGGCCTCATATATGCATGTGTCCCACACATGACACTCACACCCCTTGCTACTGTAATGACAGCACATAGGTGCATGTATTGTACATGGCATTACATACACTTATTACAGGTTATCAGACTGGGTGGTGTGTCCTGGTTACCCGGGCTAAGCTATGCTTAGCAAATATCAACATTCCCGCAATATAACAGCTAAGCTGATTTGTGCACTGGTAAGCTCTGCCTACACTGTGTAAGAGCCCATACTTTTACCCATAGCTCAGTACCGCTTAGCTTCATGCAAACTCACGCAAACGCACTTAAAGCTGCTCAAAACTGCCTTAACCACTCTGTATCCAACAGCCCTTGTTCTTCCCAGCAATAAAATGAACAGCCCTTGCAAGTTTTGAACCCAGGACCCTTTAAACGGGAGTCACAACATTTAACCACTACACCATGACCACTGTGAAGACTGCTGTTGTTTTGCCCATATAGCTGCCAATACACATATTGAGTAGTATTAAACATTTGCCTGTAGTTTCTAAATTGTGTAGTCCTTGTTATTACTATGACTGTTGCATCACATGTTGTTTTATCATAATGTACACATAGCAGATACATACGGTGGGATACATGTGGGAGGGTATACACAACCGTGATGTTTACACAACCTGACATGTGTGGGTATAGAACCCCTAACAGAGGTCTATATCACATTACAGCATGAAGCTGTTATAGGACGCACCACAGGGATTATTGGAGAATGCCTTCCCCAAAGGTATATTTCACAATGAATGACATCAGCAGGATTGCCAAAGTAGGGCATTTGAATTGTCGTGGGTATGGCTAGGCTAAAATGCATTGCTCCCTACACAGACACTAAAACACACACAAAACATCCACAACCAAAATGTGTAGGTATAGAAACCCTAACACAAGTATATATCACACTACAGCATGGAGTTGTTATCGGATGCACCACAGTGATTTCTGGAGTACTCATTCCACAAAGGTGTATTTCACAGTGAATGACATCAGCAGGATTGCCAAAGTAGGGCATTTGAAATGTACTGAGTGCGACTAGCCTAAAATGCATTGCTCCATAGACAGGCATTAAAACACATACAAAACATCTAGAACTGCCATGGGTGGGAATAAAACCCTACCAGAGATCTATATCACACTACAGCAGTATGCAGTTATGGCATGTGCTGCAGTGATTACTGAGCTACATCCTTCCCAGAGGTGTATTTCTAGGTAGATGACATCAGCAGCCTTGCCAAAGTAGAGTATTTGAATTGTAGGGAGTGCGACTACCCTAAAAAGCATTGCTCTCTACACAGACAGGCACACACACACACACACACACACACACACACACACACACACACACACACACACACACACACACAAACTTGCCAAGTCTAGGATTTGAACTCCTACCTAATTTATCACACTACAGCAGTACACAGTTATAGGATGCACTACAGAGATTACTAGGCTGCAACTTTTCCAGAGGTGTATTTCTAGGTGGATGACATCAGCAGCCTTGCCAAAGTAGAGCATTGCAATTGTAGGGAGTGTGACTACCCTAAAAAGCATTGCTCTCTACACACACACACACACACACACACACACACACACACACAGTTGCCATGTCTAGGATTGGAACTCCTACCTAACTAGTTTATCACACTACAGCAGTACGCAGTTATGGGACACGCCATGGAGATTATTGGGCTACAATTCTCTCAAAGGTGTATTTCACAGTGGATGACCTCAGCAGGCTTGTCATAGTAGGGCTATGGGGAGGGCAGTGTGTGTGCATGGCCCATAACACATTCATCTAGAGGTTGACATGCAACATGTGGGCACACAAAGGGTTATATTTCACAGGTATGTGTATACAGCTGCTAGATGACTACTTCCTTGTACAGTCATGTTGCACAGCTAGCAAGTGCACCACACTGTCTGTAATGCTGACAGATACCGGTGGCTAGTATCTGCAGTGAGTGACATCTGAACCTCATGTGGTTGTGGCCCTTTGACTGTGTGCTGGGTGGGACAGGCCTAGATGGCTCTTTGTCACAGTCACCCTCTTCCACACATCTATGTACATCTACCTTTGGCATATAATAGTGTGTTGTCCTTACATATATGTCTGTATTCCTATCCACTCTGTGTGCAAAGCATGAGTGGTGCATACTGAGGAGTGTGTGCACTAACATCTGCGACTGCCAGATATGTCTGGTCCACTGGTGTTTGCAGACATGGCCTTCATGTGTTTAAGTGTGTGAGCATGCCCAATATGCCTGTCTGTATTGAATGTGTGGATCGAGTCCAGGTAATTTGTACTGCAGTGCTGACCTTTGTGTTGTACTCCTACAGGTAGCATGCTGTTTCTGCAGGGTATCGGTTGATCATTTGGCATTGATTGTTACTACATTTCTCCATAGGATGGGGCGGCACACCTGACTATTTCTACATTTCTACACAGGATTGGGGGGGCACACCTGACTGTTACTACATTTCTACGTAGGATGGGGAGGCACACCTGACTATTTCTACATTTCTACACAGGATTGGGGGGGCACACCTGACTGTTATTACGTTACTATGTAGGATGGGGGGCACAGCTGACTATTTCTACACAGGACTGGAGGGGCACACCTGACTATTATTACATTACTACGTAGGATGGGGGGCACACCTGACACTTGTACACATTTGCTATGACTGTACTGGTATGTCAGGTACTCCATTTCATTCTGTATTCTTGCCTATCATGCTGACTAGAGGCATACCAGTGTACTACAGATATTAGCTTTGGTCGCCCTACATATTAGTGTCTGACTTCCTACCCTTCAGAACTAACATCCCACTGCCTGACCTGCTGTACTCTGTCTGTGTAGGCCTGGGGAGGAGGTTACCCACATACATCATTCAGAGGCCATAGCACAGGCTCTGTTTGGGTTTCCTCTACACCTGTCCTGCTGGCTGAGACTGTTGTTGGGTATGTGAACCTCCCTGACTGGCATTTGTCAGTCATACGGACACACATGTCGCCCAGCACATTTCCTGCAGTAGGTTTTGTCACCCTGTGTACTACTAGCTACTATGGTGACTCCAGTATGTGTTACAGATGTCATGATGCCACTATGGGTGTCTATGTTCTGCTGCCATAACATTCAGCCACCCAATTTCCTTGCATGCTCACATCCATACCATAGATACAGGTAACGACACGTTCTACTCCATTTGGAAATTGGTAGGTTGATTGACTTACCTTGTGGGTGTGCCAGCATTGCAGATGATGCTGGAGGGCTGCCTATGTTGGATGCACATAGTACACTCCCTATACATGGTTGAGCACAGGTAGTGTCATGTTTGGCATCCCTTTTACTGTATGTGTGAGTCAGAGAGAGGTGCCATTCCCTGGGTCCCTACTGCATCAGTGTATGTGCTATGCGTTATCTCTTTGCCTCGGCCTCGGCATACTGGGGCAGGCTCAGGTTGTTCCTCCTCTGAGTCACTCTGTGCCTGTGCAGGCCTTGGCATTGATGGGGGCTGTGTGGCCCTGCCCCATGCTGTTCCTGCTGCAGCTGTTTCTGCAGGATCATATTGTGTAGCATGGCACATACCATAACAACTTGGGTACATGTAGCTGGTAAGTACTGCAAGGCTCCACAGAATGTGTCCAGACACCAGAACCATGACTTGAGCATCCCAAACACATACTCTATTATAAGTCTGGTCTGTGCATGTTCCTCATTATGGTGTTCTTGTTCAGGTGGGTGTGCATTTCTGATGGGTGTCATCAGCCACGGCTCCAGTGTGTAACCAGAATCCCCCACTAGGTGACCATAGGAGATGTCCCTATTGGCAAATCTCTAGTACAGCTGCATCAGATGCCAAATGTGGTAATCGTGATAGCTACCAGGGCAGCCAGCACACACATTCATTATAATGCCCTGGGCATCACAGATGACCTGCCAGTTGATGGAGGGGATGTCCCTGCAGTTGATGTAGGCCCTACCCCGTTCACCGGATGGTGCTTTGATGCATATGTACATGCAGTCTATAGCACCCACTACCTCAGGGTATTCTGCTATTTGGTGGAAGAGATGCATATTGCTGACCAACACCTCACAGGTGTTGAGGAAATATATGTGCTCACCAGCATGTGCTGACATGGCATACAGCAACTGGTGGAATACTCTGGATGCTGATGTCTGTGAGATCCCCATGATATCCCCAGTTGAGCTTTGGGAGGTACCTGTGGCTAGTATTCTTAGGCCTACACATACCTTGGTATCCACTGGGATGGGTTCCCCTCAGTCAGTTTGGTGTGTCAGGTGTGGCCAGCACAGAGCAACAATTTGCTGTAGGATGTTCCTCTCCACCCTATAGCGCTCCACTATCTCCAGCTCATGTAGCCCCTGGTAGGGGGGTCTGTACACTCTTCTTCATCTCCTCACTGTGGGTTGATTGGCAGCATTCACATCCTCACCATCCTCAGCCTCTTGCACATGTTGTTCTATGTTGCCTGCTGCAGCCCCTCTCATTTTGTAGGTTTGTTTGTTAAAAGTTCCCCACTTGTATACACCACTGGTGTAGAGTGTGGGAAAAACCAGAGGGGAAGGTGTTTGCATAGTTTGTAGTAGTGTTCTGGGCTGGCCTGTTCTGCTGCCTGTGTAACTGGCTGATTCTGATACATTTCACCTGCCAGCTATGCTAGTTCTCCTTGATAACCTTCCTACTGCTGTTTTCCATTTCCATTGCTTTCCTGTTTAAGCCTGGGGGCGCACCACGCTAACAAAGTGCTCAGATGTGCACAGTGCTGCTATTTCCTGGTTTAACTTTTTTTTTCTTCCTTTAAAACCCAGTGCGCAGCGTGCACACCTGCTTAGGCAATGTAAAGAGTGCTAGGCAGATTCAGACACACCTACTAGCTTAGCTGTACTAAGCTAGGAGCAAACCCTAGCCACAGGGCTCCAATCCACTTACAGTATGCCTGACACACAGCCCCATGATGTCAGCTATCTCCTAGGCTTGCACCAAGCTATTCCTACTCTTACACTGTTGGGACCTGACTAGCATGTTGGGGAAAACTGGGATTCACTATCATTCCCCTCATTTGCACAGGATTGCCTGCTAATGCATAGTTACATGTCTCACAATGACACTCCCCCATTAGTAACCACTACTCACTGGCCATGTTGTCTTCTGCCTGCCATTGACTTGCATGGCAGAATAGTGATTTTAGTTAGAATGCTTAATTTAGGTTTATTTTGTTATTCTCCCCCGGATCCCGTTTGCGTGCCACTAGCCTACGCTTAAACAGCCGAGATTGGCTAAAAAAATAAAAGTTGATTTTTTAATTTTTTTTGGCTGTTTGCAATGCCAATGGCCATATAGTTGGCCATTGGAATGCTTTCTAACTGATATGCAGCCTTTATTTGGAGCTGTCACAGCCCCGTTTTGGATTTTGCAGAAATGTACTCATTTACTAACCAAGTACATTTCTGCTGATTGCACTAGTCCTGCATGGCAGGTTGCAAGCTTCCTGGATCACAAATTCACCTCATTTGCATGGATTTCTCTGACAAATGGGGTGATTTGCATACAGGGGCTTAGTCCATGCAGGACTAGTGCAGGAGCGCTCGTGCACACCCCTGCAGGCTGTTCCTGGATTGCACGGCAGACATATTGCCTGCTAGAGCTCCTGTACTGATCCTGCATGCCGTGCAAGGCATAGAGAATCTGGGTGTGTGTATGCTACAAAACAGAACATTTATATTGAATTGAAGAAAACTCACATCCAGTAAAATGTAAACACGAATGTCAATAAATACAATTAAAGTTCTTCTAAATATATAGTGATCAAAATATCGTGAACAATATGCAATGTGTATTTTATTTTCACCCTTTTATACCTATTTGTTGCTATGTATGAGTATTTGTAAAATAATCTAGTGAGACAGACTGCTTAGTAAATGAAAACCATTTACTGAATAATCATGTAACCTGTTTGGTATTAATAGCATATAAAATAGATGGTGGATATGTGTTATATTATAATTTGGCATCATGCGTTGCATTTTTAATATACTAGGTATAGAAATCTGATCATTTAATCCTAGTGCATTACCTGCATCCAAATGTAGTTGCCATACCAGTTCATGGTAATCCAACTTGTTTTCCCATAATCCATCTCTAGATAATGGTAATGATAAAAGGAAATCTACATTTTCCAAAAGGTGACTTCACTGTTACAACTGCCATCCCATGGCCCAAAAGAGGGGTATAGGTTCATACGTTCATAGGTTTATACTAGTCTAATAACAGCAAGGGCTCTTATAAGACCAGCTGTACAACCCAACTATTACACACAAAATTTATTTATATAGGAGGTGATTTACTGACTGCCTCTATCCATCAGTTACTAGTGAGTGGACAGATGGTAAGGGTCCTCCAGTTAACATCTGAAGATGAAATGTTCTTTAAAGAAACAGGTACACTAAAATATCTGTTTACAAACAGAGGTTACCGTAATGAACTGATGGAACAGATAGGCCCAAGGAAATATACAAAAACACGGACATCTTATACAGGTCAATTTTAAGTGACACAGATGTCAATGGGGACTTTTCATTCCGAGAAGCAGCAAAGCAAGGAAATTGCTGAAGATCCACGCCATACTGACATATACGTCAGGAGTTAAGGATATTATGAAAGTACTAGGACATGTTTGGATATATTTACGCATGATAAAGATCTGGTGTGAAAAATGGGAATGGTACTAAGTTTTGGATTTAAGAGAAATGCCAACAGTATAAACATCATTCAGCAAATTGATAAACCCCTTGGAAGCCATAAAAGTATGAAGAGATGTGACAAATGAGGGCATTGGTTTTTACTCAAGGAGGGAAGAAAATACTAATTTCAGGTTATAGTAAAGAAATACATATCAATGGCTATTATGATTGTGGCTCTATACATGTAGTTTATTTAACCCAATGCTGTACATGTTCTGTATATTATACAGAGAAAATTGGGAAGCAGCTAAGAAGAAGAATATATGAGTACTGTTGCAATATAAAATACATGACAATGTCCCCGGAAAGCATGATACAGTTTGTCACAGTTTTAGGAATTGTAAGGTTTCTGTACTGGACTAAGTAATGCGATTATCTAGAGGTGGGTCATGGGAAAACAAGTTGGAATACTATGAATTTTATGACTGCTACATTTGGTTTTGGAAAACACACTGGGATTAAATGACCAAATTTCTAGAGGTAGTGCGTTAAAATATGTGCTGTCAGATTATAACACATCTACATTCTATTTAATTTGGTATTAATATCAAAATGGGTTAAGTTATTTTTCAGTAAATGGATTTAACTTTCTAGGCAGTCTGTCCTAGTGGGTTATTTTACAAATAGTCATAAATCACAGCAAATAGGTAGAAAAAGGTGAGGACAATGTGCACATTACATAGTGTTACACAATATTTTTAAATCAATATATATTTGGATGAACTTTGTATTTATTGTCGTTTTTATGTTTATATTGTACTGGATATGATTTTATTTCAGTATGATACTAGTGTTTTGCTTTGTGTGATATACAAAGAGTTAATAATAGTTTCAAAGTAAACATGTTTAAGTGTAATATTCTTGATATGAGGGTCATGTGATGAGTGATGGAATAATATAAAAGGAACAAAATGGAGGTTTTAATGAAGTTTGTGATTTACATTGGATGATACTGCTAAACATTAATAAACACTTGTTCTCCTACAATTCCTGGAGCAGTATGCCATTTGTACTTTATAATTTCTTGCTAGATTTTTTATCCTAATGTCGTATACTTGTAGGGTAATTTTCTTTCTACTCTTCACTTCTGAATTTGTTTAGCTCAAATTGTGCATTCTCCTTTGTCTGAATTCTAATTTAACATCATTAAAGATGGCTTTTAGATCTTATCTCCTGACATGTTTAAAAGCAATACTTTTTACCTTTGTCCGTGATTATGTGAAGGTCAATGGCACATTTGTTGAATATGGTTACTTATCTCTTCCACCGTGATTCTGTATTGCTGCATCAGTCATTGTCGAACACTGGTAAGCTAGTTGTATCCACTAACATTTTTCTGCTGTGTACTTTTGCTCTTTAATGATACTTGCTTCCTTATTTATATTCCATGCATCTTATAATATATTGGCTACCCTTGTTTTATTACTGTCTTTGCTCATCTTCTTAACTATAGTGCTGCTTAACTGATGTTTGTCTTCTTTCTGTTTATTTATTTTTGCCTTTGAGAAACAAGCATTCACACATTTAAATATAACCTTTTTTATTCACTTATATTTTAAAAGTCAATAAAATACTTTTACTTGTTGTCATTTAATGGTTGTCACATACGGAGCTACTTCTGACTGTAAAAAGTCTTTCGGCTTTTCCCGGTTAGGCATCACCACAGTAGAACGCCAGTCTGTTAATGATTGGCAGTGGATTTTACAGTGCTGTGTTGCCAGCCCAATGCCCAATCTTCAAAGAAGGCATAACCATTCATGCACGCACCTACCTGCATGTCTTTAGATGTCACTCGACTGCGGGGAGCACATGCAGACTCCACACAGAAGGCACTCTAGCCGAGAATCGAACGGGAGAGGCTCTTGCTGTGAGGTGGGAACGCTAACCGCTGCACCACTGTGGAGCTACTTCTGACTGTGAGGACTTATAACTTGATAAGATGAATCTCAAGTCCATGGCTATACCAGTGCAGAACATTGGTTATGGCTTGTGGAAGGGGAACTATGCAGTAAAAGTCCCTTTGTTTATAATTTCTTGTTCGGTCTTGTTAGGTTACGATATGTGTCCTCACAGTAAGAAGTAGCTCCGTATGTATATGGGTGTACTTTACATAGTTGACATTTCAGAATGTCAAAGACCATATGGCTGGTTCTGCATGGTCGACATTTCCAATGTCGATCATATGGTCTTGGCCATATGGTCTTCGACAATATGAAATGTTGACCATGTGAAGGGGACCCATATATAGAATGCACATAAATTAATGAAGCAGAACATATAGTTGTCTTACAGGGGCTTATTAAAGTAACCCCTCAGCCATTAAACTGGCTGCTCCAGGTAAAAAGTCAAACTTTGAAATGCAAGAATAATTTTACTGAAATGTAGTTCTGAATTATTTTGTAGAACATACAGCAGTACTTCAGCCAGTGGCTGTCAACAGTATACGGTTTATTTATTATTCATTTAAACTTTTTATATAAACTTCTATTTCCTTGTTTCACAGATACAATTTGTACAGGCTTTGATCAGGCTTCGGCATGCATGAGTAAGTCATAATGAGTTCAAAAGGATGCCTGACCTTGGAAAAGGGGCTGATTAATTCTGCCTGTATCTCTGTTCAACCAAATCTAAGAGTCTGTCATTTTAATAGTTATTCAAAGCACGATCACACCTTTTTAGGGCTGTAATCTCCTGGGTTAACTCTATAACATTTCAGTGGGCAAATATTGAATAGTTTCATATTTATTTTTCTAGCTAAGAATTCAATTGCTTTCTATTTGTGTCATGGTTCCATTTTTTGGTTTCCCCTGAATTGTTTTCACAACAGTCATCACTCTACTCTGGTACCTACACCAGGGCTGGGCTTGCCTATTTTTTTTTTTCATTTCTTAATGCATAGGTTATTTAACATATCAGCTATCTATTTAAATTAGCAATCTTTTCTTAATAATAATTCCTTCTTCTTCTCTCCTTTCCATTACTTCTTCATTAACATTTTCCTATTGTCATTTATTTCTTCAGGTCTGCCTTTGACTTTTCATAAACATTTTACTTTTCTTTAATGCACTTCTAAATACCATCAAGAGAGTTTATCACTTGCTCTATAAAACCAGATTAATATTTTATTTGTTGACCAACAACACTTACATTCAGGGGAATTTTAATGTTCAAACCTGAGTTTTGGATCAGCAGCCCCTTTCAAACTTTATCAGTGTTAATTATCTGTAGCTTTCAGAAGGAACCTCATAGTTTCTTCTTTTGGCTTGCACATCCTGTCATCTTTATTTTCATTGTAGTAAAAATATATAGAGTCCTTCATTCATTCATTCTTTCATTTCCCAATTCTGCAATTCCCCTCTTAACCCAGTACTGGATTTCAGATCCTATCTCAGCACCCAGCGGGTGTAAGACACAATGACCCATCCTGAGCAGAGTGCCTACCTGCTGCTGGATGTGCAAATATACTCCTCACTATCAGATGCATACCTAGAGGTAATTTAGAGGCTCAATTAGAGCATATCTTTGGGAAATTAGATTAGAGTACGTGCTGAAAACTGTTGTGCAAATTCCACAGAATGTACCTCAGCAAAAAAACTGGAGCACCAACCTGACCTTGAGTAGATCTTACCCTCACCAAGAATGATGCCACAATATGAAGACAAGATGATCAATTTCAACAATTGGCTTAAGTATTGGTGTCATTCAAAGGGGATCCAATGCCTGTCAGCCTGGGATGACATGCTCGACAAGCCACGATGCTTCGCTAGGGATGGCTTGCACCTGTCACCCCTGAGCTTTTGGATATTGGCAAAGGCTCTTGCTTCCCCCATAGTGCCTTTTTTAGGCAAGGCTCAAAAGACAAACCCACCTCCATAGGTATCACAAGGGATAAGCAACCAAGAGTAATGCTACTCAACACCAGAATTCTAAACCTCAAGATGCACGCACTCGAAACTCTCCTTAGCATGGAGAACATCGATATCTGTGCAGTAACAGAAATCTGGTTCAAGGCTCCTGAGAGCACCCCAGCACTACCAGGTTATACCTCATACCATGCTTTTTGGCCCCAAAACTTGGAACGAACCACAAAAGGAGGGGGAGTATCAATATTCGTCAAAGATACCCACACCTCCAGGTTGGTGGCACAGCACGAAGCATCAGAGACTATCCATGTGAAACTAACAGTGGGTAAAACTGCCTTCCAGTTTATAGCCTGCTACAGACCACCCTCCCAAACCTTGGAACCCCACTTGGCCTTCCTGAGAACACTAGAAAATATGAAGGTCTCTCCAAACACCATTATATTGGATGACTTCAACTACCCAAACATAGACTGGGAGCATTACTCTAGCTCCAACACCCTAGCCCAAAGGTTCCTAGAATTTATAAACTCAAATGCTATGGAACAACTTGTTACCACTCCCACAAGAGGGGAAAACACACTGGACCTGATCATCACCAACATGGGGACTCTATGCTCCAGACCAAAAGTGTATCCCTCACTGGTAAGATCAGACCATAAACTAATCTCACTGGATATTCACATCCCAACCCCACCCCCTGCCCAGAAAACCACAGTGAAAAACTTCTCTAAAGCAAATTTCACACTCCTCAAAACTGAGGTGGAATCCTTCAAAGCCCCCGAGCCTGTGGAAAATATGGCCCAGACCGCAGAATCCTTTATAAACGCATTCTATGAACACCTTCAGGAATGCATGGATCATGCAATCCCAAATAAAATCAAGACCCAATCCTCCAAAGGCAGACATCATGTCTGGTGGACCCCAGCCATAAACAAAACTATACAATAGAAGGAGGAAGCTACTACATAACAGAGCAAAATCCCAAAAAGGGAAGGCATCTCTGATCAGTATTAGCAAAAAACTACGGGCACTCATAAAATCGTCTAAGGCCAGCTTCGAGAGAAAAATTGCACAGGACGCTAAGGATAATCACAAGGCTTTCTTTAGTTATGTTAGGAACCTGGGTGGGAATTCCCAGATATGCTCAGAATTACTCCAAAATGACAAAAAATACATCAAACCCACAAACATTGCCAACATCCTAGCTGACAGGTTCAGCGCAAACTCCCCCCCCTCCCCACCAAAAGGGCAAATATCTATCCCAGCAGTGTGCTGCCCCCCTGACATCTCAGATGCTCAGGTAAGAGCCACCCTCTCCAAAGCAAAAACACAGCATCAATGGGATTAGACGGTGTCCCGGGCTGCGTCCTACATGAACTCCAAGAAGAGCTAAACCCAAACATAAAACTACTGTTCAATCTCAGCCTTACTACAGGATATGTACCCAAAGTGTGGAGTACAGCAACAGTGGTCCCTCTCCACAAAGGTGGTGCCTCAACGGATCCTGGAAACTATCGCCTCATAAGCCTGATTAGCTTGGTCTGCAAAGCTATGGAAAGGATCATCATGGACCTCATAAATAAAGATATTGGGGACCTACAGACACTGGATCCTACCCAGTTCGGCTTTGTTAAGGGCAGATCCTGCCTCTTAAGCCTGGTCGATTTCTTTGAAACAGTCACTAAGGCCATTGACGAGGGGAAGGTGGTCCACACAGCCTACCTGGACCTCGCAAAAACCTTCGATACAATACCCCACTCGGGCATTATAGATAAGCTCACCAGCTTAAATATAAACCCCTATGTCACTAGATGGGTTGCAAACTGGCTCAAGGACAGAACCCACATGGTTAGAATTGCTGGAGCCATGTCAGACTCCAAACCAGTTACAAGTGGCGTCCCACAAGGCTCAGTCCTGGGACCTCTCTTGTTCGGTATATATTTCTCGGAGGTACAGGGCAACACGGAAGGACTGTGGCTGACCAAGTTTGCAGATGACTGCAAACTGGGTGCCATAATCGACTCTCCAGCCGACACAAGCATCCTCCAAAAGGGCCTCATAGAAACAGACAACTGGTGCCAGAGCCATGGCCTCAAGCTAAACGCCAAAAAGTGCATAGTCATCCCCTTTGGCAAAAACAAAGTGCCCACAAATTACCACATAGGTGGTAATCCATTAAGTACAAAGAAGTAATTAGGGACCTGGGGACCCAAGTTGATAGCAATCTCTCATTTGACAACCACGTGGCCAAAGTGGTTAGAAAAACATTTTATATAGCCCACCTAATCATGAAGGGATTTACATCTAGATCAAGGGAGGTCATCGTGCCTCTTTACTCATCCCTCATCAGGCCCATAATTGAGTACAATGCCCCTTTTGGGATGTACCTTACCAGACACCTGCAGCAACTGGAAAGACCCCAAAAGTACCTCACCAAGAGGATCAAAGGGCTCAAACAGATGCCATACGCTGCCCGGTTAAAGAAACTCCAGCTCTGCTCAGTGGCATACCGCCTGCTCAGAGGCGATCTGTGCCTGATGTATAAAGCCATGTCCAACCCGGAATTAATGGACATGCTGCACCTCAGAAAATCCAAATCCCATCGAGCTACGTGCTTGAGAGACTTGAACCTCAGCACTGAAATAAATAGGACATGCTGGAGGGACAGATTCATAACCCAGAGGCTCCCTTCACTCTGGAATAAAATCCCAGTCCAGGTTAGGCAGAGTCCCTCATTGACTCTCTTCAAGAGGAATCTTGATGAGTGGATGGGAGATCGTAGGTTTAACCCAGGTATCACTTCTGTGTCACTGTTAGACAGAGGCACAGTATACTAACCTCGAAAAAGGGCATAGCAAAATTAATTTAAAATGGGTGGCGAAAGCCAAACACACTCTGGCTAGGCTTATAAATGCCCTAGGGCAGATAGCCTAGTATGAACCTATGAACCTATGAACCTAAGACTGTGAAATGTCAGTACTAACCACTGCACCACCATGTGGATCTGAGGAATATGGGCTCTTCCATTTCAGGCTTTTTTCTGTAAAATATTGTGATTTGTGCTTCAACTTTTTCTATTTGTTAACCATACATCCTTGTGGTGTTTCCCCAAACATTTTTATATCTTCTTGCAGTATCTTTGCTTTTCCATTGGTCTTGGCCAATTTTCCCACTTCACTACCATGATGTTCTTCTTCAGTGAATATTTTGTAAAATGTATATTTGCTCTTGCACTTAAATAAAAAAAAAATCATATGTTTAAGAATGGCTCTTTCATTTTTTGAAATTCTACCCCTTTAGTTTCATTTTTAAAAAAGGCACAGGAAACCAATCATTGCCACTTGTCTTCTATGTTTCCCTTAAATACTTACACAGGTTCCTAAGAACTTATTTGGTACATTTACACCATTAGCTGTCATTGCCTTTATAAGATGCTTTGCATTTTGTCCTTATTTCAAATTAAATCAACCAGTCTAGCACTGGCAGAACTTGTATATGTGCAGGTGCTTCTACGATATTACATACTGCACAAAAGAGTAACATTCATTGGTCTAAAGCCCACAGATTGTGTAGATTTTCAAGGGATTCTTAAAAGGTATATGTTTTTTGTTTAATAGGCACGTTATATTTTAGCACGTTGGCAGTTACTTTGCCATTTCCTATCTTCATATGACAGGGGGAGGAGGAAGATGAAGAAGAATGAAAACAATACCTCATACACAGAGAGAAAATACATTGTATTACCTCTCACATTTCTCCTTTCTGACATTTTACTTACATTACTTTTTACACAATACAACTGCTCATAATGCATTGACCATACTTGGTAGAGGATGTCAGTTGCAATGGAACAAATAAAGTGCATACTGCCCTCTGTTCAACCTATTCATGTGGGCTTTTAGAAATTTGAGCCAGCTTTCATTAATGTTAGAAAAGCAACACTTTGCCTCTCATTCATATTTTTCACTGGTTTTAATTAGCCAAAGTGAATATTTATGTTGTCAATGTCATAAAGCTGTAGATTTAAACTTCTTAAAAATTATCTTTGTAACATATGTGATTATTTTCACATGCCATGTAGTGATGTCATGTTTGACTACAGGACGCTGCTAGTAAATAAAGTTATGAACATGGCAATATAAATTAAACCGACAAAATCCACAGAAGCACAAATTAACTGATAAAACAAAATAACCGCAACTGGGAGAAAATAATAATTTATAATAATTTATTTCACAATTCTCAAGATGATCGCTTTCGTTTGCTACAAGCAAACTTCATCAGAGCAAACGAAAGCGCTCATCTTGAGAATTGTGAAATAAATTATTATTTTCTCCCAGTTGCGGTTATTTTGTTTTACCAATATAAATTAAACCTCCCAAATGCATCTACTTTTGTTTCAGGTTATCTTCCAATTTTTGTTGTATTTAATTTCACCTTAGTCATTTCTAACATATAAGCATTATTTTATGTGTAATTTAAAAGTTTTGTACATACATGAAGAACATAAACATATTGCCACAACTACGGCTTTGGTTTTCTTTGACGATCAGATATATTTCAATAATTTAGCATTAACAGATTGTTTATTTTGATCCTTTAGTTGATCACTTGTGAAAAGCTGCTTAGTTTATATGTTGTCTTTAGTTACATATGTGATGTAATTAAGTCTAGATCAGTGCACTTCTGATTTAGACTTGCCAGTGAAACTGCCACAAAATGCAGCTTTAGCCAAATAATATTATTTAGGTGTTACAAACATGGGTCTTATGTAAAACATCAGGTGCTGCAAAGAGTGTGCATATAAGAAATACTTTATTTTAGAAATTGTTGATGGTAGCATTCATAGGACTGGTCCTTATCACTTAACAGTATCGTTCAGATGTAATCGGTAGAGTTTTGTCAGTTTTGAAACTACACATTTTTGGGTATTCTGGCAAAAGGTGAAGCAAAGGTTATATGTGTTTGTACACAAACCCTTACCTGTCCCTCTCAGCTGCCTTTTGTTTAGATAGAACTACAGAAAATGACTTGCAAATCTTTCCTTAAGATTATTGGGCCTGTAATAATCCATCTTCATTATAGGGTAGAGTGAAGTGGGAATGGGTTTCATATGAAAAGAAACTGAAAAAGCATTATGTTTTCACTGGATGGGAAGTTATCTGTCATTAGTTGTAAACCTATGCAGTGTTATGTGGACAGGCAAGGAAAATGCTAATGGATTTTAGTGTAAATTCTAGAAATGCACACACACACACACACACACACACACACACACACACACACACACACACACACACACGTGCATGGACACTTACAGAAAGATGTATGCAAACATGTGCATATGTGCAGACCCACACACAAAGACATACTGTTCAGTTAATCAGAGTGGTGACACATGAATCAAAGGTACTGGTTTTACTTTACTGCTATTAAGGACCATATTTATCAGTGATATAGTAAAAAGAACTTAAAAAAATAAACAATTACAGCTGAGAGGTGAGTTAGCAAATTTTATAGTTATATGTCATAAAATGTGATATGTATAGTCATATTTCAAGTTAATTATATAACTACAGTATAATCTGCATTCCTGAATGTGATTATGCGGACAGAATTTATGTATTTACTTATTTATGTTTGTTTACTTGGGTAGTGCACTGATCAATACTGATCAAGTTTATCAGTGCACAGTGATATAAGCAAACATGCAACGCCTGTTGTAGCATCGGTAAGCATCCACCACAGTATCAAAATTCACAGCTGCACATTACCTGATACGCAAAGAAATAGCATACAGTCTGATGTTTTCCCCTTGATTCTTTAGTTTAGCTTACGTTTAAGAAACTAATGTTCACTTGATTTTTTGGCTTATTCAAGCATGACTCTAAAGTAATAACTTTTTTTCTGAAATAAAGCAAGAAAAGTATATGCGTTTTTTTTTTTTGCTGCAGTGTACAGTGAATGTAGCACATTACTTCTCTGAGGATACAGTGGGATTCAAAATAAATGGAGAAGCTAGGAAAGCACAGCACATAGTTATGGTGAGTCTGCTGATGTTTAGCATTATATAGCCTACTAGTTTATTCATTTATTTGTGTTTTGAATATACATATGCACTTAACCAGTTTAAACCATTTTAGCAATGAAACCAGAGTGGTATTTACAATAATTTGCTGACATTTCTAACCCCACCTGAACTATCAGTAACTCAGATGGGAACTCAGTTAAGCATCTTGTCTGGAGGCTGGCACCTCAGGAATGCAGCCTCCCCCCCATACACATGTTACACTACAGTGTCAGTATACTGAAATATAACCTTGTGTGGGGATCAAATGCTTAAACCTCTTATCTTATGGTATAAAAAATGAGCACACAACCTACAGATTCATGGCATTCTCTTACCTAGGATTAACAGTTTACACAGTAAATAGGGAAACTGGATGAAGGCAGACATGAGTAGCCTTTATGTTCCATCAAATGTAGTGGTAGATAGTTTACAATATAAGCCACAAAGCCAGTGCATTTACAGGTGACATTTTATTTGAGGCTCGGGTTAACAATGACCACCACCAGTACTGTTAGCAAACAGGGTGCTGGCAGAAATTGGGCTACTGTTGGCAGAAGGAGGAGAAGAGGTGGAAGGCATGGCCAAAGGCAGGAAGAGAGGAGAAAGGCTAGGACTGTGGTAGTGAGGTTCGGAACTTTGAATGTTGGCAGTATGACTGGTATAGGGAGAGAGCTAGCTGATATGATGAACAGAAGGAAGGTTGGTATACTGTGTGTGCAAGAGACCAGATGGAAGGGGAGTAAGGCTAGGTGTATCGGAGGTGGGTTAAAATTGTTTTATCATGGTGTGGATGGGAGGACAAATTGTGTAGGAGTTATTCTGAAGGAACAGTATGCTAAGAGTGCTTTGGAGGTAAAAAGAGTGACAGATAGAGTGATGTTTATGAAGCTGGAAATTGATGGTGTAATGATGAATGTTGTTAGTGCATATGCTCCACAAGTCGGGTGTGCAATGGATGAGAAAGAAAAATTTTGGAGTGAATTGGATGAAGTGGTGATGACTATACCTAAGGGTGAGAGAGTGGTGATTTGAGCAGATTTCAATGGGCATGTTGGTGAAGGGAACAGAGGGGATGAGGAAGTGATGGGTAGGTATGGTGTTAAACAAAGGAATGCAGAAGGTCAGATGGTAGTGGATTTTGCGAAAAGGATGGACATGGCTGTGGTGAATACGTATTTTAACAAGAGGGAGGAGCATAGGGTGACATACAAGAGTGAAGGAAGATGCACACAGGTGGATTATATCTTATGTAGGAGGGCCAGTTTGAAGGAGATTGGAGACTGTAAAGTGGTGACCGGGAAAGTGTAGTTAGGCAGCATAGGGTGGTGGTTTGTAGGATGACGTTGGTGATCAAGAAGAGGAGGAGGAGTGTGAGGGCAGCACCAAGGATCAAATGGTGGAAATTGAAAAAGGATAATTGTGAGGTGGAGTTCAGGGATGAGTTAAGACAGGCACTGGGTGGCAGTGAAGAGTTACCAAATAACTGGGTAACTACAGCAGAGCTAGTAAGGGATACGGCTAGAAAGGTGCTTGGTGTGACATCTGGACAGAGGAAGGGTGACAAGGAGACATGGTGGTGGAATGAGGAAGTACAGGAGAATATACAGACAAAGAGGTTGGCAAAGAAGACGTGGGATTGTCAGAGAGATGAAGTAAGTAGACAGGAGTATAAGGAGATGAGGTGCATGGCAGAGAGAGAGGTGGCGAAGGCTAAGGATAAGGCATATGAAAAGTTGTATGAAAGGTTGGACACTAAGGAGGGAGAAAAGGACCTGTACCGATTGGCTAGACAGAGGGGCCGAGCTAGGAAAGATGTGCAGCAGGTAAAGGTGATAAAGAATAATGAGGGAAACATACTCACAAGTGAGGAGAGTGTGTTGAGGAGATGGAAAGAGTACTTTGAGGGGTTGATGAATGAAGAGAATGAGAGGGAGAGAAGGTTGGATGATGTAGGGATAGTGAATCATGAAGTACAATGGATTAGCAAGGAGGAAGTAAGGATAGCTATGAAGAGAATGAAGAATGGAAAGGCTGTTGGCCCAGATGACATACCTGTGGAAGCATGGAGGTGTTTAGGTGAAATGGCAGTGGAGTTTTTAACCAGAATGTTTAATGAAATCTTGGAAAGTGAGAGGATGCCTGAGGAATGGAGAAAAAGTGTTTTGGTACCGATTTTAAGAATAAGGGTGATGTGCAGAGTTGTAGTAACTACAGAGGGATTAAATTGATCAGTCACAGCATGAAGTTATGGGAAAGAGTAGTGGAAGCTAGGTTAAGAAAGGACGTGATGATTAGTGATCAGCAGTATGGTTTCATGCCGGGAAAGAGCACTACAGATGTGATGTGTGCTCTGAGAGTGTTGATGGAGATGTACAGAGAATATCAGAAGGAGTTGCATTGTGTTTTTGTAGATTTAGAGAAAGCATATGACAGGGTGTCTAGAGATGAGTTGTGGTATTGTATGAGGAAGTCAGGAGTGTCAGAGAAGTATGTTAGAGTGGTACAGGATATGTACGAGGGTAGTGTGACAGCGGTGAAGTCTGCGGTGAGAGTGACGGATGAGTTTAAGGTGGAGGTGGGGTTACATCAAGGATCAGCTCTGTGCCCTTTCTTATTTGCAGTGGTGATGGACAGATTAACAGACGAGATCAGACAGGAGTCCCCGTGGACTATGATGTTTGCAGATGACATTGTGTTCTGTAGTGAGAGTAGGGAACAGGTGGAGGAGACCCTGGAGAGATGGAGATATGCTCTAGAGAGAAGAGGAATGAAGGTCAGTAGGACTAAGACAGAATATATGTGTGTGAATGAGAGGGAGGATAGAGGAATGGTGAGGATGCAAGGAGTAGAGGTGGCGAAGGTGGATGAGTTTAAATACTTGGGGTCAATAGTTCAGAGTAACAGAGAGTGTGGAAGAGAGGTGAAGAAGAGAGTACAGGCAGGATGGAGTGGGTGGAGAAGACTGTCAGGAGTAATTTGTGACAGACGAGTACTTGTAAGAGTGAAAGGGAAGGTCTACAAGAGGGTAATGAAACCAGCTATGTTATATGGGTTGGAGACAGTGGCATTGACAAAAAGGCAGGAGTTTGAGCTGGATTTGGCAGAGTTAAAGATGTTAAGATTTGCACTGGGTCTGACGAGGGTGGACAGGATTAGGAATAAGTATATTAGAGGGTCAGCCCAGGTTGGAAGGTTTGGAGACAAAGCCAGAGAGGCAAGATTACATTGGTTTGGACATGTGCTGAGGAGGGATGCTGAGTATATTGGGAAAAAAGATGCTAAGGATGAAGCTACCAGGTAACAGGAAAAGAGGAAGTCCTAAGATAAGGTTTATGGATGTGGTGAGAGAGGACATGCAGGTGGTTGGTGTGACAGAGCAAGATGCTGAGGACAGGAAGAAATGGAAAAATACAGTTTTGTACCTACCATAAATGTAGATGTTCGAGTGTTCACCCTGCTACAGTCATCACACTTGGGTTATCCTGCCATCAGGTGGTCCCACAGTCGGCCTGAGATCCAAAGTCTTGGTCCGGGGTCGGTTGCTGTCGCTTCTTCCCTGATGTCAGAGTGCCAGGGGTATAAGAGGCATCCGACCCCATTTTCTTCAGTTTTTCTTGCCCTAGATGTCAGGTGCCCCCAATAGGTAGGCAAAATATATATATATAGCTAGATAAAAATAAAACAATACCTTTAGGCACAAGCAAATACACCACAGAGGTTGTATAGGATAGAGTGGTACAGATAAGTTCAGCTAGTTCAGAGGGGATGGAGGGAGGATAACCTGGACTGCAGCAGGGTGAACACTCGAACATCTACATTTATGGTAGGTACAAAACTGTACTATGTTCATCGTGTTACCCTGCTGCAGTCATCACACTTGGGTTGAATCCCAAAGCTAAGGATGGGAGGTGGAGTTAAACAGGGTTAGAAGGAGCTAGTAGGCCCTGCAAAACTGCAGTGGCAAAACCAGCTCTAGTCTTAGAATATAGAGGTAAGTGATAGTATTTGGTGAAGTTGTGCACTGAACTCCAAGTTGCAGCTTCCAGAATATCCTTGGTTGGCACTCCCCTGAGAAAGGCTGCTGATGTAGCTGTAGCCCTGGTGGAATGGGACCTAATGTTAGCAGGTACCGGTTTCCCATGATGCATGTAGCAGAAACGTATGCAATGCCCTATCCATTTAGAAATGGTCTGTTTTGAGATAGCTTTTCCTTGTGATCCTGTAGCATAGGCTACAAAGAGCTGGTCAGAATTTCTGAAAGCCTTAGTTTTATCCAAGTAGTAATGTAATTGCCTGTGAATGTCCAAAGAGTGCAGGAGTCTTTCTCCTTTGTTCTGGGGATTTGGGAAAAAGGTGGGCAAATGAATGGTTTGGTTTAGGGCCACACTGGATACCACATTTGGCATAAAGGAAGGGTTAGTTCATAGAGAGATTCTGTCTTGATGAAAAATGAGGAAAGGCTCCACTGCCATTAGTGCCTGTAGCTCTGAGACTCTTCTAGCTGAGGTTATTGCAAGTAGCAGGGCAGTTTTCCATAAAAGAAATTTTAAATCAGCTGAAAAAGCTGGTTCAAAGGGCGGCAGTGTAAGCTTTTCCAGAACAAAGTTGAGATCCCAAGTAGGTGTTGGTGCTCTCCTTGGCGGTCTTATGTTCTTAGCCCCTCTGAGGTACTGTCTTAGGAGTGGATGTGAAAATAAAGGAAGATCCGTGTTGTAATGAGCTGAAAATGCTGAGGCGTGGATCTTAATAGATGAAAGGGAAAGACTTTTGTGCAACATCTCAGTTAAATATTGTAGAATCTGAGGAATGTTTGGATCAAGGGGATTTTGGCCTTTAGCCTGGTTCCAGGCACAAAATCTTCTCCATTTGTCTGAATAGGTTTTCCTGGTGCTGGGCCTCCTGGCCTCCAGAATGACATCCATAACTGCTTTGGATAGAGGTGTTGGCTGGTTGTTTAGGTAATTTGCCATGCAGCCAGGTTTAAAGTCTTGAGCTGGCTGTGTAGAATCTGATTGTCTCACTGGGTAAGTAGGTGAGGAATTTGTGGTATAATCCATGGTGGCCGTGGGCCATATTCCTTAAAATTAGATACCAATGCTGGCGTGGCCAGTCTGGTGCAATGAGTATCATTTGTGGCCTCTCTAATCTGACTTTCAGCATTACCTTTACTAGAAGAGGCAGTGGAGGAAAGGCATACACTGTTAATGTTTTCCAACTGAATGAGAGGGCGTCCACTTTCCAAGCTTGTGGATGGAATATCATTGTGTAAAATTTTTGAAGTTGGTAGTTTTGGGGGCTTGCAAACAGATCTATGTCTGGGCGTCCCCATTTTTGAGCTATCATTGCAAATACTTGTGGATCTAGTTTCCACTCGTGTGGATCCATGATGTTTCTGCTTAGGTCGTCTGCCAGTGTATTTTTCTTTCCTGGCAGGAATTGTGCTTGTAATTGAACCTGGTAAGACAGTGCAGTGTTCCACAAGGTCATTGCTTGCCTGCATAGAGGGTAGGAATATGTGCCCCCTTGCTTGTTTATGTACCACATTACTGTGGTATTGTCCATCTTTATTATTAGTTGTCCTGGGTGTAGGAGGTTCTTGAAAGCTGTTAGGGCATTCTGTACTGCTAGCATTTCTTTTTGATTGATATGTAGATGCCTCTGATCTCTAGTCCTTTTGCCCTGAATGCACTGTCCTGCCATGTGTGCTCCCCAGGCATAGTCTGATGCATCTGTTGTCATAGTTTGCCTGGCTGTGGGTAAGGTGAAAGGCTGACCCTTGTTGAGGTGACATGCCTGTGCCCACCATAGAAACTCCTGTTGAAGGCAGGGAAAGAGTGGTATCATTGTTTCCAAGCTGTGGTGGTGCTGAGTCCATACGCTTTTCAGGTACCATTGTAATTTCCTCATATGCAGTTTTGCAAATGGTATTAGTAGTATGCAAGATGCTATGAATCCCAAGGCCTGCAGAATTTTTCTTGCAGGGAGTTGGGTCTTTGTTGCCATTATTTTGAAATATTGAGTCAGCTGTTGTTTCTTGTCTGGCATGAGATAAGCCATCTGGGCCATTGTATTCAAGCTGGCACCCAGGAATATTATGTTTTGTGAGGGCACTAGTTTTGATTTATTTTCATTTACTGTGTACCCTAGGCAACTTAGAAGGTGTTTTGACAAATGCCAGATGCTTTAAAAGAATGTCCTTGCTTTCTGCTTGAATAAGGCAGTCATCCAGGTATGGGTATATTTGAATTCCTCTTTGTCTGCAGTATGCAATTACTGGTGCCAGGCATTTTGTGAAGACCCTGGGCACAGTAGATAAGCCAAAGGGCAGTGCAGAGAATTGATAATGCGTTGAACCTGCAATGAAGTGGAGGTATCTTCTGCAATTTTGTCTGATAGGGACATGCAGGTATGCCTCCTTGAGATTCAGCGTTACTAGCCAAGCACTCTTGCCCAGCATGGGAAGAAGCTGCTGTAGTGTTAGCATCTTGAATTTTGGTACTTGCAGATAGGTGTTCAGAATTGAAAGATCCAGAATGGGTCTCCATGCTTTGTCCTTTCTTGGGACTAGAAAGAGTCTTGAGTAAAATCCTTGTCCTTGCTCCTGTGTAGGTACCTGTTGAATGGCTCTCATGTCCATGAGAGCTGTAATTTGTTTTTGTGCCTCTGCCCATTGATTTGGTGGCATGTTTGGCATTCCTTTTATCCTTGGTAAGGTATGAAAGTGGAATCTGTATCCTTGAGAGACAATGTCTAGAACCCATTTGTCTTTTGTGATGATGTGCCAGTTGTCTGCAAAAAATGCAGATTTTCCTCTAAGGGAGCTGCCAGGAGGGATTTGCTTGGTAGTTTGAGGATTGAGTCATTGTGTTTGTCTTCTGCTAGCCTGGGGCCTGTCTTCTCCTCCTTTCTGGGTAGCAGTACCCCATTGGCAAGGTTTGTAAGGGCCTTGTGACTGACCTCTGCCCCTTGGGCATCTGTATTTGCCTCTCTGTGATCTGTCAGAAGCTGGAAAGGACCAGTTTTTTGTTGGCCAATTTCTGCTGAAACGAGGGGGTTGTACCTGCAAAAAATCCTTGACCGTCTGCATAGACTTTGCCTTATCCTCCATTTTCTTTAAAACCTCTTCTGCTTTGACACCAAATAATACATCCTGCTGTAAAGGTGCATCCAATAATTTTGCTTTAACATGATCAGGAAGGGTTTGTTCTTTTAACCAAGCATGTCTACGTATGACAGAGCCAGTAACAGCTGCTCTACAGGAAGCTTCCAATGAATCAAATCCACATTGTAAAGTATGTTTGCCCACCTGTTCAGCTGCATGCAACAGATCCTGCATTTCCTTGAATTCAGACTGTTCAGTATGTGTGCTCATTTTTTGTTTTAATTGAGACATTAGGAATTGCTGATATTTCAGCATGTGAAGCTGACATAATGCTCTCATAGCCAGAGTTGCTGAGGTGTATATTTTCTTTCCCCATCTATCTAGGGCTCTGGAATCCCTTTCAGAGGGCACAGGATTTTTAGCCATAGAAGCTTTAGCTCCCTTAGGACCCTAGGAAATTGTTTCTGGGTCAGCCACAGGGCTTTTATAAAGGAATTTGTGTGAGTCAGGTACTCTGTAGTATCTGTCTGGTTTGGCTGGAGCAGGAGGTAGAGAGTCTGGATTTAGACTAGACTCCAAGTAAACATCATCCACAATATCTAAAACTGGAGGGATAGCAAGAGGTCAGTGCTGGGGTAGTAAAAGGAACTCTCAGAGCCTTTTCTTAGAATCAGAGTAGTCCTGGCCTTCCCAGTGGAAATGTTCCCTCATGGTATGTAAAGTTTCCCCAAAGGAGTAGTCTTCAGGGGGAGATGCTGAGGGAATGGAGTCTTCAGCATCAGAGTCTTCATAAGGTGGAAAAGTGTAATCCTGTTCCTCAGAAGAATCTGAGGAAATTGAAACCTGGTCAGAAGAAGCATAATCCTCCTCTTGTCTTGGTCTTTTATCAGGAGGGGGATGGGAACCCCTGATTAGGGTAATCAAATCTTCAGCCATCTTAAGCATCTGTTTCTTAGGCATGGGGCCTTGAACTGTAGACTGATGTACAGTCTTCTTTGGTTTTAAAGGAGTTTTAAGCTTAGCATAAGATTTAATGGTGAGTGTAGTCTGTCTGAAGACACCTTCTGCAACCGAAGGTGTTTCCACTGCACCGGGGTCTACTTCTGCTCCGGTGTTGGAAGGGTATAATGAAGATGGCTGCGTTGGCCTAGTAGACTCCGCTTGAGAATCTGCAGCTGTCTGGGGTTCCAGTTCTGCGGTCGGCAAGGGCTGCGTAGGCGCCTCACTGAAAAACGGAGAACCGGCGACAGGCCCAGCAGAGGCCTCGGAGTCTGGCTTGTTCCTAGGCTGCCTGTCCTTATCCTTGCGTTTTTTATGCATGCCGGTCATCAGCTGCTCCGATGGCATGATATAATTACATTTCCTACCAAAGTAATGTCGTGCGAAGTCAAAATGGCGTTTGATAGTTCGTTTATTAAACCTAGCACAATACCCACAACCTGTGACATCGTGGTCTGGGCCTAGGCAAGGAATACAATAGGAATGGAAGTCCTTATGAGGTATTTGCTTCCCACAAGAAATGCAATTGTTAACTTTTAATGAAATCAGACTGAGGCAAGAAAAGGTTCCCCAACGGGGTACTTAGCTTTATTGAAAACTTCAGACTGAAATTCGAATCGAAAATCTCAGGTGTCGGCCGACCGGCACTTGCGAACTGCTTCTGCTTCGGGCACTGTGCGGCAAGAAAGACTGAAGAAAATGGCATCGGATGCCTCTTATATACCCCATGGCACCCTGACGTCAGGGAAGAAGCGACAGCAACCGACGCCAGACCAAGACTTTGGAACTCAGGCCGACTGCGGGACTGCCTGACGGCAGGATAACCCAAGTGTGATGACTGCAGCAGGGTAACACGATGAACATCAGGTGATCCACTGTGGCGACCCCTAACGGGAACAGCCAAAAGAAGATGATGATTTTATTAAAAAATATTTTTTATAAAATATCATTTTAAAAATTGATAATACACATTGCAAAGAGAGAGAGTTCATAGCAAGATAGATATGTATATAACACAAGGGATGGCATTAGAACTGATATGTAGAGCTACATGTGTTGCAGGCTATAATAAGACATATAAAATAATACAGCATTGCTAGGTATACGCATAAAGTTGTCATCATGAGGGCTTTGAGGTGCAAGGAGGTTTGACAATTCAAACACTTAGAAGAAAGGGCAGCAGATGTGATGATAATAGCCTATGGATAGACTCAGGAGGCAAAAAGGAAACTGTAGTTGCATATAATTTGAGAAGAAATTGTTAACATAATGCAAAACTGTATCATGACATAATTTTTCCATCCATAATTTAGTTGGCTGCATACTGCCATTGCTTAAACAATATTATTAAATTAAAAAAAACAAACAAATGTGAAGTCAGATTTACATTCGGAAATAGTTACATCTAATGAATGCCTTAGCCTTAGTTATTGTTTCACTTTCCAGCTGTAATTATGAAATATATTGTATCTAATAACTTGGTTAATTTCTCCACCAAAACATGGTTAAATGTTACTTAAAACTCACTTAGTTTTCATATTCTGAAAAGTGCCTGTTATTCAGGCCAAATAATTTCCACTGTAGCTGTAGATGAAATGCTGTAGCAGGTCAGATCATTTCTCACATCAGTACTGAGTCGTGAAATGTGTCAAAACTTATCAGACACCTGTTCTTGTTAACTATCTGTTCTCCCAAAAGCTGTCTTCTATTTCCTTATAAAATGCTCTAGGGCAGTAATTGCAAATATGTTTTCCAGCTGTGACTTCTATGAAAGTGTCGTCTGTACATGATTATCTAGCCTGCCTCATTCTATGAAATCATCTTTAGTCTGCGTCACTCTTGTTAAGCTGTATAGCTCTGCTCTCCCTTTAAAAGCAGAATTAAACTCTAAAAATAACAGGGTGTACAGTGCATGATGTATCCTTTTAGCCACCTATGTGAAAAGGAAGTTCTGGGTGAGGGTGGGATTAAGCATAGTGCTTCAAGTCTGTGTTGCCCTTGGTAACTGCATGATGCTTTGTGTATGCTCCTTCCTATAAAGTGCAGCCTGAGTTCAAGATGTAATAATTAAGTAAGGCATCTGTGATGAGGAAACTGCTTTGAAAAGTACAGATGTATTCTGTAGGGATATATAGGCAAAAGATTAGTTCCAGAGACAAAGTATATTGAATCTGGTTGGTGAGATGAGACTTAATTTTTACCTGACCAAGATTTTTCTATAAATGCTAATAGCTGATGTAATCTTCAATTCATTGTTATATTTATCTCCCGGTATATATAGTTTTCTTGTTTAGTACAAAAAAAGTATACAGTAGAATTCCACGTGCTTCTTAAACTCTACATTTTGCAGCATGCATGACTTTGTAACATTGTTATTGTGTAAAACTATTTTTATATGAAATGTTACATTTCGGTGCAAGAGGTACCTAACAACAACATATGTTTATTTATGCTAGCATTAGATCAGCTATCAATTAATGTGATTTATCTAGCTTTCCCTGACAGGAATTTGTCAGTGCATGTCATCTCCTCATTAGGGACATTAAAGAGATATGTATACACCCCCCTCTTCACCCCTTCCCCCACACATGGGCATCTGTGATCAGGAATGAGTTCAGAATGTTCTCCAGAGGAGTGATTAGCTGTTTGCCAATGGGCAGTGTCAGATATGATAATGTTTCTGTATGTTACTGCACATAGCTGTCAGCAATGGGGGTAAATGAGGACTGTAGTGCTTTTATGGTCAAGAAGTTCTAGAAATTAGTTTTGTAGAGCTGGGCTGTGCCAATCTTAGCACTGTAGTAGTTTGCTAAGATTTGCAAGCTGTACTATTCTGCAGTGCTGAATAGTAGTGGATTTCTTTTAAAAGGCACAGTTTACTCCACACATAAATTTCAGTTGTATATAAATATGTATGACACATATGACACATATAATGCAATCTGGCTATCTTTGCATGCATTGGACCTGTGCTGATAGCCATATGTCACAAATGGCAGAATTGACAGCAAATGTGAACACTGGGCTGCCAGTGAAGGGGTTTGAATCCTATCAGTGCTAACCTGTATACCACTCAGGTATGTTAGGGAATGGGATTATGGTCCTTGGACCCACAACACTGCTTCAAATATGTCTGATGGCTACCAGGGGATGATCTTTTAAGTCACTCCACTGGTACCCAACAGGTTAAAGTAAAAAAAAAAAAAAATCTAATACAAATCTGATTCAGTAACCATTTCACTGAATGCAACCTGTCCCAAGAGTATAAATGGAATATACACTACTGTCCTGCATATTGGGCTTCTAACATCTACATCCAGACTTGGACTACACACTGATTGCTTACAGAACTGAATTTGTAGCCTAGTACCTCAAGCCTCATTCTTACCGTTTTGTGAACCACAGTATTTTCCAGTACCCAGTAACTGCATTCCATTGCAAATTATTATTTGTACACAAACACACAAATGTACACAGACATACTCACATACACACATACACTCAGTTCCATTAGAAGGCTGGCAGACTTCTCCAATTCTGTTCAGATTTTGTCCTGTCAAAAGTAGTATTGCCACCACCTTAGAAATGGCTATGCATGAAACACACCATTTACCTGCTACATTGGACTTAGCTTAATATAAATAATGAAAATGATATCTCACTGGTATTATGCTCAAGTGATCTGGCTAATTAGGAACGATTACCACAGCTTGCCAATCTATGTTGCTAAATAATGCTTTCTTTACAGATAATAAATAACAATGCACAAATAAATAATAAATAGCCATAAGATCTTGAAAGTGAATGAGCAATTAAGCAATAAAGAAGTCAAGACATTGCTGAAATACACATATGCAGAGCTAAATAATGCACAAGGAAAAAAATAGCAATCAGTTGTACAGAAAGGATATTTAAAGAAAAAAAATCTGTCTAGGTTTGCAAATACCCTAACACTAACTTAAATAAATACTGGACCCAAGTATTCTATAGTTATAAAATACAGAAAGCAGAATTGCAAATTTTATAGCAGGCATTGATGTGCTTATAATGGTCAACCAAACAAGGCTAAATATACACTGGTTGAATTTCCAGTTATATATATTTTTTGCACATTTCTGTTCACAATGTAAACTGGGGGATATGTCAGAGTCCACTTCTTTTTTTTTCCAAAGAAACCAATGTTTTATACCTTCAGACCACTGCAGGCAATAGACCAATTTCACATTTGAATACCAATGGTTGTTTCCTTTGAAGAGTCTCATAAATGTATTTTATGACCCTTTTTCTTCTTGACTACAAACCCTTGTGTGGCTTAATAACAAGCAATTAAGTCCTTCATGAAAAACTGTTGAAAGTTCCTCATTACATTTCATTTATAGGTATCTTAAATTTATTTTCCTTTCATCTACTTTTATTATTTACAGAGAAAGGTGACATGCTTACACACATTTATATGCCACAAGAAAGAGATATATTTCAGGGTTCAGCGAGCTTAAATATACCTTTACAAATATAGCAACATTTTGAAATGAGAAATAAAACATCAAATTTTCAATCATTTTTCTACCCTGGCACGACACCATGATTTACATTCATATATCATATCATCAAATGGTTTACTGCTGTTCTGGACTGGTCACTCCAACATCACCATGGCAAATCAGGAATTATACTGGAACATTAAAGCATACCTGGCATGCAGGCTAATGCATACTCTTCCTACACTTCTTAATGTGGTGCAGCCAAACTTTCTAATTTTCTTTGCCACTTAACTTGAAGCTGCACAGTGACATTCTTACAAACTTAAGGAACCTGTAGAGAACTGCACTGTTACTTCCTTGTGAGTCCCCTTAGCATATGTACAGAATAATAATATATTCTTCTGTAGTATGGACATATTGGTATGAATATCAATGAAGTATCCTACTGCTGTAAGAATATTAGTCACACCTTAGTCTGTGAAAATGATTCCAAAAACTGGGAATTAGGAAAAAGAAATATTGTCTGTAAAGGGAATACACTGAATAGTCATTAAATGTGGTCATGGGTGTTGTTTAATTTCAGTAAACAAAAGAAAATACTAAAGATTTATGAAACCGATTAATATACATTTCCTGAAGACTACAAAAACTAATAATTAAAGTAGTTTAGAAATAAATGATGTCACCTGTCCATGATTAAATGATATAGACGAATAATCTAGATAACATAAAGGTATTGCTGTTCAATGCTTTGAGACCTGACAAAGAACTCCACTCCCTACAAGCATTTATCAACCTAGAAAACACTGATACATGCATTGGCATGGAGACCTGGTTCAAAACCAATGAGAACACTCCATCAGTGCAGGGTTTTAATGCCTACCACACATTCAGGCTCACTGCATTAGGCTCCATTTTCCTATGAAAATATTTTCTCTCTAGACTCATTGGATAAGATAATAGCTTAGAACTTCTCCAAGTCCAGCTTGCTATTAGCAAAACCTATATCATACAATATATGATATGATATGATAGGATATGATATGCATCTGAGTGCTTAGAGACATACAGTAAAATAGTCAACATAAGGAGGAAAGAATTAAAGTAAGGTTTGTTTCAGATAGGATATCCTTGAAAATGTGGATTCCATTGTCAACTATTTACTAATTGATTTAATTTTAAAGAAGGTACATAGGTTCATAGGTAAGTACTAGGCTATCTGCCCAGGGGCATTTATAAGCCTAGCCACAGAGTGATGGTTTTCACCTCCCCATTAGATTAGTAACCTGGGCCTCTGACTAACAGGGCTCCTGAAGTGATCCCAGGGTAGAACTTACAATTACCCATCCACTCATCAAGATTTCTCTTGAAGAGGGTCAGAGAGGAGCTCTGTCGAATATGGATTGGGATTCTATTCCAGAGTGAGGGGAGTCGCTGGACATGAATCTATCCCTCCAGTATGTCCTGTTTATTGTTGTGCATAGGTTCAAGTCACTAGAATGAGTGGTTCTGAGGGATCTCGTTTTTTTGAGGTGAAGCATGTCCATTAGTTCAGGGTTTGACATGGCCCTATAGGTCAGGCATAGGTCACCTCTGAGCAGATGGTAAGCGACTGAGAAGAGCTGGAGCTTTTTTAGTCATGCTTCATAGGGTAATTGTTTAAGGTCCTTAATCCTCTTAGTGAGGTACTTCTGTGATCTTTCTAGTTGTTGCAGGTGTCTAATGAGGTGCATCCCAAATAGGGCATTGTACTCTATTATGGGCCTAATGAGTGAGGAGTAAAGGGGCACAATCACCTCCTTGGATCTGGATGAGAAACTCTTTGTGATCAGGTGTGCCACATAGAAGGATTTCCTGACCATTTTGGCTATGTGGTTCTCAAAGGAGAGCATGCTGTCTACTTGGTTACCCAGGTCCCTAATTACTTCTTCTGTACTTAGTGGATTCCCATCTATGTGGTAGTTTGTAGGTACTTTGTTTTCCCAAATGGGATTACTATTCATTTTTTGGCATTTAGCTTGAGGCCATGACTTTGACACCAGGTGTTTATCTCTGAGAGACCCTTTTGCAGGATGTCTGTGTCAGCTGGAGAGTCAATTATTGCACCCAGTTTACAGTCATCTGCGAACTTGGTTAGCCACAGTCCCTCCGCATTTGCCTATGCTTCAGAGAAATATATACTGAATAGGAGGGGTCCCAGGACTGACCCCTGTGGGACTCTGCTTGTGACTGGTTTAGAGTCAGACATGGTGCCTACCACTCTTACCATGTGGGTTCTGTCTGAGACAACCCATTTCGTGACATGGGGGTTGATATTTAAGCTGGTGAGTTTGTCTATGATTCCTGAGTGTGGGATGGTGTTGAATGCCTTAGTGAGGTCCAGATATGCTGTGTGGACCACCTTCCCTTTATATATGGCCTTGGTGACTGTTTTGAAGAAGTCAACCAAGTTCAGGAGGCAAGATCTGCCTTTAACAAAGCCGAACTGGGTGGGGTCCAGTGTCTGGAGGTTCCCAATGGCCCTGTTAATGAGCTCCATGACAATGTGTTCCATGGCTTTGCAGACCAAGCTAGTCAAGCTTATAGGGTTATAGTTCCCAGGGTCAGTTGTGACACCACCTTTGTGGAGTGGTACAACTGTTGCTGTATGCCATTCTTTGGGTACATAGCCTGTAGAGAGGCTGAGTTTGAATTGTGTTTTGAGATGGGGGGGGGGTTTAGTTCATTTTGAAGCTCATGTAAGACACAACCTGGGATACCATCTGGTCACATTGATGCTGTGTTTGTGGCCTTTGCAATGGCTGTCTTTACTTGTGTGTCTGAGATATCTGGAGTGCCACATTCTACTGGGATGGGTGCTAACCCCTTTGGTGGAGGGGGATGAAGTTTGCACTGAACTTGTCAGCCAGGATGTTGGCAATGTCAGTTGGTTCAGTGTATTTATGGCCATTATACACTAGTTGGGAGCATGTCTGAGAGTTTGCCCCTAGACTCTTGACATAGCTAGAGAAGGCCTTGTGGTTATCCTTAGAGTCATTGGCTATTTTCTTTCGAAGTTGGCCTTGGATGATTTAATGAGGGAGCGCAGTTTTTTACTGATGTTAATCAGGGATGCTTTCTTATTTTTGGATTTTGTTCTATCTTGCAGGAGTTTCCTCCTTCTGTTGTAAAGTTTATTTATGGCTGGGGTCCACCAGACTGGCTTCCTCTTTTTTGAGGAGCTGGTCTTGGTTTTACTTGGGATGGCTCGGTCCATGCATTCTTGAAGGTGTTCATAGAATGCGCTTGTAAAGGATTCTGCCGATGGATCATCATTTTCCATTTGATTGGGAGCTTTGAAACTTCCCACCTCAGTCTTGAGGAGTGTGAAGTTGGCTTTAGAGAAGATTTTTACCTTGATTTCCTTGACTGTGTGTGTGTGTGGGGGGGTCAGGATGCAGATGTCCAGTGTAATTCGTTTGTGATCTGATCTTACCAATGACGAGTTTACCTCAGGTGTGGAACATAGGTTCCCCATGTTGGTGATGACCAGGTCCAGTATGTCGTCACCTCTTGTGGGAGTGGTGACCAGCTGTTCCAGGGCGTTTGAGTTTATAAACTCAAGGAAGCATTGGGCTAGGGTGTTTGAGCTTGAGTAGTTTTCCCAGTCAATGTTTGGATAGTTGAAGTCACCCAGTAGCATGGTGTTGGGTAGAATCTTCATACTTTCTAATGTTCTCAGGAATGCTGCATGAGGGTTCCGAGACAAGGTGGGAGATCTATGGCAAGCTATAAATTGAACAGTCAATTTACCCGCTGTCAATTGCACTTGGATGGTCTCAGATTCCGAGTGCTGTGCTACTAACCTGGAGGTGTGGGTGTTCTTGATGAATATGGACATACCCCCTCCTTTTGTGTTCCAGTCCTGGTTTTGGGACTTAAAAGTATGGTAGGAGTTATAGCCTGGTAGTGCTGGGGTGGTCTCTGGAGCCTTGAACCAGGTTTCTGTCACTGCACATACGTCGATTTCTTCCATACTAAGGAGAGCCTCGAGTGCGTGCATTTTGAGGTTTAGACTTCTGACGTTGAGCAGCATTACCCTCAGTGTTTGTTTATTATTGTTGTTTATGGAGGCGGGTTTGTCTTTTGAGCCTTGCCAAAAAAAGGCAGTATTGGGATGGCAAGAGTCTTGGCCAGTATTTGAAAGCCCAGGGGCACAGGTGCAAGCCATCTCTGGTGAAGCAACGTGGCTTGCCAAGCATGTCATCCCAGGCTGACAAGTACTGGATCCCCTTTGAATGACACCAGTAGTTTAACCAATTGTTTGAAACTGATAATTTTTCTTCGTATGCTGGCATAATTTTGGGTGAGGGCAGGATGCTACTCAGAGTCAGAGTCATACCAGCCTGGGCTACATGGTCAGAGAGCTCCTCAATGTCTCTTTTCATGTAGTCCAGGGAGGTACATCTCAGGTCATTTACGCCAACATGTACAATGACAGAGTCATATCTGTACTTGTTGTGGAGTGACCTGAGTTCATGTGTTATGTGGCAGATTCTGGCACCTGACAGGCAGCTTACAGTAACCTTCTCCTTGTTCAGTCTAGTGAGTGGGACGTCTGTGTGCCTGATGATAGAATCACCAATTACTAGTGTGTTAGGTGTGTTATTTAGCCTTAGGGGCTGTTTTTGCTTGGCACACTGATGTTGTGACTTATGTGTTACCTGGTTTCTGTTGTGGGGTGGGGTTTGCTTGGGTGTATGCTTATGAGGTCTCTGTTGTTTAGGCAGGTTTTTATTTAAAGCCTCCGAGTATGTTTTTGGGTGTTTCTGAGAGTTGTTTGCTGGTGCAGCTATGGCTGGTCTATGTGAGTCTGGTAATGTGGTGCTAGTGTTGCCCTTCTCCTTGTGACTGGATGATCCAGTCATGGGTTGAGAGAGCTTAACCTCCAGCTTGGCTGTGTAGCTGCATCTCGCACATATGTTTGTGTTGGTTGGGAGGAGGAGGGGGTTGTCTGTGTACATGAGGGAATTGTATCATTGCCTCAGGATGCCCAGATTCACTAACTGGACTGGATAGTACACCTAAAGCTGTCTGTTGAACATGCCTGAATAGATGGTTTGGACTGTATTGCTGATTGGATGAGTAAAGAGCCTTATACTTTCTGAGTATAGGGCTGAAGTGCCAGCTGTAAGCTAGTGCTAGTTTTAGTGAGTTTTAGTAAGTGCCGGTCTTAAATTGCCTTATTTCTAGTGCTGGGTTGAAGTGTATCAAGTTTCAAGGGAAAACCTGAAGTGCAGACTTCGTGGAGCCTGGAATAGTTTAACCGCAGCTAAACAGTGCTGTGTGGTGCGCAAACCCATGCAAAACCGCGCTAAGCGGTTTTTATACCAGGGAGATCAAAAGGATAGAAATTAGCCCAAAATGGCCAATGAGCTGCAAATTGCTGGGCTAGGACCACTCCTACGGGGACAGATAGGCTGCTCAGAGTTCCCTCTCTCACAGTGAACAAGGAAGCCACATAATTATCCAAGTATGATATGGGCAACACAGGAAACTTTACCACAGTCCTGGATTCAGCAAAGCCTGAAAAAAGGACTAGATTAGTTCAGAAAGGCGGGAAAACAAGGATTTTTTTTGTGTATTTTTTTCAGAAACAACATTATTTTCTTTAAAAAAGTGGAATTATAGTGCTGCACTAAATAACTGAAGTTCTAATAAGTCATAGACAGTTTATTTAACCTGCTGGTAATGCAATATCATAGTGACAGCTTATTCTGTATTTCTTAATCTTTGCAATGTTTGCCAGTGAAATGTGAAAGTCAGCAGCTCTTCTACATAAAACACTTATTTTCTCACATGCTTAACTGTGTAACCATTAATGTCAGATGAATTAATATATTACAGAAACATAATGCTATTCATGAATTTTTATAGCATTAAAATGCTGATATGGGACTGCTGCAGAAAAACAAAGTAGGCTCGACCTATTCCTAACTGTCTCAAAAGTGCAGCAACATTATTAAAATAACAGTGGAAATTTCATTGCATAAGAAATGAAAGTGGCCAATAAAAGGGCATAGGTACAGATTCTGTGGCGAGGCCGTGGTGGCGCAGTGGTTAGCGTTGTCGCCTCACAGCAAGAGGCTCTCCAGTTCAATTCTTGGCTGGTGCTCCTTCTGTGCTGAGTCGGCATGTCCTCCCCGTGGTTGAGTGAATTTTAAGATATGCAGGTAGGTGCGAGCATGTGTGGGTGTTCCTTCTTTGAAGGTTGGGCGCTGGGCTGGCAACTTGACAGCATAAAAATTCACTGCCAATCTGTGGTGACCCCTAACCAGGAAAAATTGAAAGACAGAAAGGTACAGATTCTGTAGCACAGAAGTATAGAGCCTCAGCTATGATCCACATGACCAGAGACCCAGTAGTGACCCAGATGGTGAAAGAACTAGGAGGGATAGTAGGAGTAAGTTGCCAGCACTGTCACACCCATTCTGGGGTAAGAAAAATGATCTACTTTGCCACAGTACCAGGACTTACTGAAGAGAGGGTATTAATAGGAACACGAAATGCACAATGTTAGGCCAGGGATGTACATCTGATGTTGCCTAGCTACATTTGTTCACTAGCTTTCATCAAGGATGTGTGGAAGCACATGTGAGCATTGAGGAAGGCACTTGAGGCCCTTGCATAAATGTTCTCACACTTTAATCAGCAGTAATGAGATTTGGGATGAAACAAGAAAAACACATCACTCTTCATGGCTGCCTACATGATGGGCCTAGAGTGATGGGCTCACATTTTCACCAACAGACTTTGAAGTGTCTGTTGCAGTGAGATAATGAATGGACCTGATGGGGCTGATGCTAGGTACACATGGAAGGATAAAGAGACAGAAAAATAACAAATGATCAGAGGCACAATAAGGAAGATGGATAAGTGATGACAACATTCCAAATGCCTGTTTTTATGTGTCTTTCTTGTGAATGAGTTGCCTATATCTCTGTCTAAGCCCCTTCTGTTCGATCAGTTGTAGTCCTCAGCTTTTGTGCAAGATCAGGCAATGAGCAACTGTAGTATGTTATGCTAAATGGCACTTAAAGTGTTATTGCAAAATGTGGTGAGCGTTTGCCTTAAACTGCATTGTACACTCAATTAACTTGTGATTTCCCTTAAAACATGTCTCGTATGTAGTAGGTATAAAAGATTATTAAATTTGCTATTACTGATGGAATTTGGCCAGGCAATATATTTATGACAGTCATTTCTATGTATTCTTAAAGTCATAAAAAAATTATTATAATAATCACATTCTGACAATCTTTGTAAAATTATCTGCATGCTGGAGTCAGACCCTGCTTTTTCATTTAGCTCAGTCAGTTTATACCTTGTTTCACAGAGAAAGCTAGCTCAACATTTGGAATTTCTCCACTAAGTACTGTCCAGAGTGCTGACAACCATGCATTATCACTAAGCCCGTTTGTGCTATAGAAGTCAAACCAAATTAAAGTATTTCACTTTTTCCATTAGTAGAGAGCTCTGTTTGCTCACAGCCTAACACCATGCAAATGGGGAAGGCAAGTACAACATTTCATTTTGGAGTTGAGCTTTGGCCCTGACACGGAAGGGTATAATACAACATGCAGAGCATATGTATGCAACATGTTAAGATAAAACAGATCTGTTGTAAATGTAATCAGAATCACAACAATTCCTCTATGATTCTTATTTGTGCAACGTTTGCCAGGGAGCACCACTAAATACTACTAAACAGTGATACTTCACAGTCCCAGTTCAACACATCAAAGTATATTCAATCATGCATGCGCTAACACATTGCCAACATCCATGCTAATACATTTCTCAGCATTGCACTTTAAGAAAAGATTTTGAACAAAAATAAGTATTGCTATTGGATTATATTATTTCATTACATGGAAATTGCTTAATGTACTCATATGAAATGCAGTGAACTGTGTAGTTAACTGACTACGTCATTCTGGACAGTTGGGTCTGCACTGCAGCACTTCTACTTACAAATGATATACAACTGCATACAGCCTTGATGCACGTAATTCATCATTTTTATCCCTCCTATTTTGTAACAGTAAGTATTGCTTGGTACTGACAGTCCAAGTTGCTCACACATGAGCACATACCATTGCTGATATATGTATCATACCTCTTAACATGTTAGTGCAAGAAATCTGGACAAAGCCAACAAAATGGGGGGACAAAAGCCCAAAAATAGGGACATATTTTAAATATTGCTCTTATAAACTTATAAAGTCACTAGAATAACAGGATTTGTTTTAACATACATTTTCTGAAAGATATGAAGCCTGAAACTCAAATATATGTCATTATTTAGTGACTTCAATCCGTGGATCATCACAGTGACTTGTCACAGAGACTTGTAAGAAAAAACACAACTTTTATGAGGAACAGGCCAAAAATATGAGCCAAAAATCTGGACATTCTCGAAAATCTGTACAGTTGAGAGATATGATATCATTCATTAAGGTTTACATACTATCATCATAACCTGATTCATACTTCTCTACATCTTAGAGCAGAAAATCTGGACAAAGCCTAAAATGATGGGGGGTGACAAATAGGGACAGATTTTAAATATTGCTCTTACGAACTTAGAAAGTTGATAGAATAATAGGTTTTGCATTAGCATGAATTTTCTGAATGATGTGGAGTCTTAAACTCAAATGTTTGTCATTATTTAACAACTTCAATCCTCAGCTATTTGCAAGAAAGGTACAGATTTTAGGAGGAGCACACCAAAAATATGAGGCAAAAATCTGGACATTCTGCAAAAATCTGTAGAGTTGAGAGGTGATGATCCATGAAGGCTTCATTGTCCACCTTATGTTTCACAGGTGCATGTGTTTCATCGACACAAGACAAGTACACACCACTCTCAGTTCTGCAATATATATTAATGACAGCATAGCTGACATAGGTCAGCAGTATGTATGCACTACAGGGCATGGCATTGCACTTACTCTGTTATCAACAAATATAGATTTGCACAAAACCTTCAACATCAGAATATCTTCTCTGACACAGAATGAGAAGCTAATCCTATCTAAACTACAGTGTCAGAGTGTAAAAATCTGTGGTGGCATTTGCATTAAGTACTATGCCCTCTATATTGTGTAAATAGGGAGTTTCACTCTGACAGCAATTGTCTTGTGTGTGTGTGTGTGTGTGTGTGTGTGTGTGTGTGTGTGTGTGTAACTGTGTAAATTTGACCTTAACTACTGCTGACCTCGATCAAGTAGTAGTCTGGAGATAATTTTACACTGCAAGGTGAGTTCACGTCAATGTCGGAACCTTCTCCCAACATTCTCTTCTCTGCAAAACAACTCTGATTCTATAAAATGCACACCCACACTAGAAAAGTCAGACCTGTGGTGGCACTTGCATTAAGTACTGTGTTCTCTAGATTGTGCAAATAAATAGGTAAGGAATTTTAATGTGTAAATACATAGGTAAGGGATTTTAATCTCACAGCAGTCAAATTGTTTGTGTATAGAGTTGTGTAAAAATTACCTTAACTCATGCTGGCCTTGGTAAAGTAGTAGCCCTGAAAACCTTTTACTCTGCAGGGTGAGTCCACGTCAGTGACAAACCCTTCTCCCAATATCATCATCTCTGCAAAACAATGCTAATATCATCCTCTATAAGGTGCACTCTCACACTATAGAAGTCAGGCTTCTGCAGTGGTGGTTGCATTAAGTACTGTGTCCTGTAGATTGTATACTTAGATAGGTAAGGGGTTCTAATATTACAGCAGTCAACTTGTGTGTATGGAGCTGTGTAAATATGACTCTCACTCTATAAAAATCAGACTTCTGCACTGGAGCTTTCATAAGTACTGTGTTCTCTAGACTGTATAACTATATAGCTAAGGGTTTCTAATCTCACAACAATCAATTTGTGTGTGTGATAGTGGGTCTATAGCATCACTGTAAGATTAAATCAACAGCAGTGCTCCTTTCACTCCAGCTTGTGAGAAACATTTACATTATCAGATCAATCTCACATCCCCTTTTAATTCTGTCCACAAACACATACTGTTTTCAACACATTGATGAGGTCATCATTTCAATAATGCACTCTTACACCATTAAAGTCAGACCTCTCTTGTGGCTCATGTGTATAATAAAGTTAAGCGTAGATTGTGTCAATTGACAGAGAGCTTGAATTCAGCAGTGAGACTCTCCTGACTATGTGTGTATGTGCTGTATGTATGTGTGTGAATGTAAATGAATGCAGGAGTGTCTTCCATCTATCTTAGTATTGATAGCATTTACAATCCCACATAGTTGTAGAAGTCATTTTTGCACACACATCTTCTTTGCATGACACAGCTGATATCATCCCTTCAAAGATGCAGTGTAGCTCATCTGCAGTCAGACTTCTCCTGTGGCACGTGCATATAATATGGTTGTGCACAGATTATGTCAGTCAATAGGTAGGGAGTTCAAATACGACTAAGAGACTCTCCTGACTGTGTCTGTTTATGTAAATGGATGCAAGAGTGTCTTCCACCTCTTAGCACTGACACATTTAGAATTCCAGATAGCTATACGAGTCATTTTTGCGCACACATCTCCTTTGCATGACACAGCTGATATCATCCTTTCCAAGATGCAGTGTGGCTTACATGCAATCCGACTTCTCCTATGGCATGTGCGTATAATACACTTGTGTGCAGATTGTTTCAGTACATAGGTAGGGAGTTTGAATACAGGAATGACTGTCATCTGTGAGTGTGTGATTCTTCCTCTTACTGTCTAGAACAGACTGCAAATACATATATGAGGTATATCTATGCTGTGTGCTTGTGCTGTGTGGCAACTTGTTAGCAAAAACATGAAGGTAATACACAATGGTGATGTTCTCCATTGAAATGTACAGTGTCACAGTTGTGAAATAAATCTGTAGTTGCCCTTGTCTTTCAGCAAACCTTCATTATCCCGTGATGTTAGATATATAGTTCAAATCCCAACGTCACTGCTTACAGTCACTGTACATGTTGTTAACAGTGTTGTCAGCCAAATGTGCTATGTTGTTTCCATTTACAAGAGTTTATTCTACATTTCCTTTGGAAAGGCTGTATTGAAGACTGATACTGTAATTTGAATAGATTATTGTTTTGTAACAGTTGTAATGAGACACCTCCTCAGGACTGAGGGCATGAGACAATGTAATGTATGTTGATGCCTATGTAAGGCATATGTTCCAAAACGGGATTATATCCACATTGTACATAATTGCTGTTCTCCCATCACAGTGACAACAGCAGGTGTGCTTGGGTATACCTAGCATCAGGCAATGTAGTTTGACATACAGCAAGATTCTAAGTAATTGCAGGAACACATATTCCATGATTCATACACATGATGTAATGCTTTCACATAACCTCACATATGACAATTTGTGATGCAGTTATACCATGGCACATTAATTGATCTCACTATAGTGTTGATATTCTCATTGCTTAGGTAAGTGTTCCGAACCAGTATTGAGTTATTGTAAGCATTTGCGCCTTTAACTGTTCTGCAGAAACAACATCACCCCACAACTATATTTTGTATGTATAGAGTGGCTGAGGCCTCCCCTATCCAATTTAATAGATAAAATGATGGTCAAATAAAGTACAGCTGATTGAATGACTTCACATAGGTGGAGTTCAACAGCTGTGATAACAGTTCCCTGTGGCACTTGTGATTAATATTCATATTGTTAGTTGGAGGAGTTGCACAGGTTGATGTTTCAGTTCTAGCATAGGGATTAATTTTGTGTGAATGCACTGATGCCACACAACAACCACTACATCATATCAGTATTATCCCTTGATATGTTGCACAAACACATGTGAATGTAGCTTTGGATTTCTTGACAGTAGACATCTGTTTTGTCAGTGTCATGGTAAGAGTGGTACTGCAGCACATGCACTGAGTGCTCTGGTGTACATGAGTGTGCTCCAGTTCTTGGGTGGTATGTGTACAAGCATACAGAGAAACCTTCCTTGATTATGGAACATTGATATAGGACTGATCAAAACTGTATGCGCACGAGAATACTCATTTAATAGCCATCAGTCTGACATGCTGATATGACATTCATTATCAGGATACTTTTTTAATTCATACATTAATTTCATTTGTTTGTGGCAATGCCCATAGCTACCTTCTGTGGCACATGCCAACAATAAACAGCTCTGGTGAATATATTCCATCATAGTGTGATGTTGGCATCTGTTTTTATCTGTCTGCACAATAACTGCATCAGGCCGGAGTGCCTTACACAAGGGTATTACGTATATCACACTCTGTTCCCACATTTGTAACACCACACACACCTAAATATGGGATGCTTAACCATTAGAATATTGAAGTGCATAATTCACTTCAAGGGTGATCCTCCTCTTACATTTGTTAGGCCTATTTATGTGGCATACACACTTTATACAGTGGTCAGTGGTAACATTGATGGGATAGGTTCATAGGTTCATAGGTGTGTACTAGGCTAATGGCCCTGGAGCCTTTACAAGCCTAGCCCATAGGATTACCCTGGCATCATGCCACCAACCTTAGTTTCCAGTGCCTCTGTCGAGTAGAGCCACTGGAGTGATCCCCGGGGTGAATTTTCTATTTCCCATCCACTCATCAAGATTTCTCTTGAAGAGAGCCAGTGAGGTGCTCTGTTTGACATGTATGGGAAGTCTATTCCATAGCATAGGCAGTATCTGGGTTATACACTGGTCCCTCCAGCATGTTCTGTTCATTGTGGTAATGAGGTTGAGGTCTCTGGAGCGTGTTGTGCAGAGGGATTGGGATTTCTTTAGATGTAGCATTTCTACCAGAGCTGGGTCAGACATGGCTTTATAAGTCAAGCAGAGATCACCTCTAAGTAGGTGATATGAGACAGAAAATAGTTGGATTTTTTTTTAGTCTGCCCATATAGGACAAGTGTTTAAGGCCTAGGATCCTCTTTGTCAGGTACTTTTGTGACCTCTCCAGTTATTGCAGGTGTCTAGTGAGGTATATGCCAAATGGGGCATTGTACTCGATGACTGGCCTTATGATGGAAGAGTAGTGGGAGACAATGACCTCTTTCTTCCTGGATGCAAAACCCTTAGTAATGAGATGTGCCACATAGAAGGACTTTCTGACCAAAGTGGCAGTGAGGTGGTCAAAAGAGAGGTTGCTGTCAACTTGTGTTCCCAGATCTCTTATAACGCCATCTGTGTTCAGTGACTACCATCGATGTGGTAGTTCATGGGAACTGGATTTTTCCCAAAGGGCATGATGACACATTTTTTGCCATTGAGCTTAAGGCCATGGTTCTGATACCAGTCGTTGTTCTCAGTGAGGCCTTTTTGTAGGATGTTAATAATGACACCCAACTAGCAATCGTCTGTGAACTTTGTCAGCCAGAGTCATTTCATGTTGGACTGGACTTCTGAGAAGTAGATACTAAACAGGAAAGGACTCAGGACCAATCCCTGTGAGACTCCACTCATGGCTGGTCGGCATTCTGACTTGGAGTTAGCTTCTTTCACACTGTGGATTCTATCTGTGAGCCAGTTTGCAACCCACCTAGTGATATAGGGATTGATGCCTAGCTTAGTGAGTTTTTCTATGATTCCTGAGTGGAGAATGGTATCAAAAGCCTTGGCCAGATCAAGGTAGGCTGTATGAACCACCTTGCCTTCATCCACAGCTCTGGTGACTGACTCAAAGAAGTCAACCAAGTTGAACAGGCATGATCTACCCTTCACAAAACCAAACTGTGTGGGATCCAGAGTTTGGGGATTCTCTATATCCTTGTTTATTAGGTCCATGATGATGCGTTCCATAGCTTTGCATATCAGACTTGTCAGGCTAATGGGGCAATAGTTCCCAGGGTCTGTAGTCGCTCCTCCTTTGTGAAGAGGGATGACTATGTCAGTGCGCTATTTGGTAGGGGAAAAGCCTGAGGTGAGGCTGTGATTGAACAGGGCACACAGGTGAGGTGCCAGTTCACTCTGTAGTTCATGTAGAACACAGCCAGGGATATTGTCAGGTCCCATAGAGGCTGTATTCTTGGCCTTGGACAGTGCTGTTTTAACCTCTGCAGCAGTAATACTGTGTACCTGGCAATCTACTGGTATTGTGATTGGTCCTTTGGGGGGAAGAGAGGGGAAAAGTTGGCACTGAATCTGTTGGCCAGTATATTGGCAATATCTGTTGGCTTGGTATAGGAGGTACCATTGTGCAGTAGCTCAGAGCAAATCTGGGAATTGCCGTGGAGGTTCTTTACAAAAATATAGAAGGCCTTGTGGTTGTCTTTACTATCTGCTGCAATTCTGTTTTCATAGCTAGCTTTAGAGGATTTGATGAGGGATCTCAACTTTTTGTTGAGGCTGATAAGGGAGTTTTTCCAGTATTGGGACTTCACCTTATTCTGAATCAGTTTCCTCCTTCTGTTGTAGAGTTTGTTTATGGCAGAGGACCACCAGATTGGCTTTTTTTTTGGAGGAGAGCATCTTGGTTCTATTGGGTATGGAAAGATCCATGCATTTGTGTATTTGTTCATACAGTGCATTGGTGTATGATTCAGCGGTCATACAACTATTCTCCATTTGCATGGGTGCCATGAAGTTAGCCACCTCTGTTCTTAGGAGCCCAAAGTTATGGGAACACCACCACCTTTGGAGCTTCGGTCCAAGTTCTGGGGCCAAAAGGTGTGGAATGAGTTATAGCCTGGTAGTGCAGGGGTGCTTTCTGCTGCCTTGAACCAGGTCTTTGTAACAGCACAAATGTTGATGTTCTCCATTTTAAGGAGTGCTTCAAGCAAGTGCATTTTGAGATTTAGACTTCTGGCATTGAGCAGCATGACCCTCAGATTGCATTTGTTTGTAGCTGTTACCATGGTAATTTGGTCTTTGGAACACCGCCTAAAAAAGGTGATATAGGGGTGGCAAGACCCTTGGCCAGTATCCAGAAGCCCAGGGGTGACAGATGCAGGCCATATCTGGCAAAGCATCGAGGTCTGTCAATCATGTCATCCCAGGCAGACAAATACTGGATCCCCTTAGAATGACACCAGAATTGTTGAAATCAATAATTTTCTGCTTGTACTGTGATATCATTCTGGGTGATGGTAGGATGCTGCTCAGGGCTAGGGTCGTACCAGCCTGGGCTACATAATCTGAGAGCTCCTCCAGGTCTCTTTTCCTGTAGTCCTGGGAGGTACATCTCAGGTCATTCACACCCACATGTACAATGACAGAGTCATATTTGTGCCTGTTGTTGAGGGACCTGAGTGCGTCCGTTATATGGCAGATCCTGGTACCTGACAGGCAGCTGACTGTTACTTGCTCCTTATTCAACCTAGTGAGCGGGACATCAGTGTGCCTCACTATCGAGTCAGCTATGACTAGTGTGCTGGGTATGCTGTTTTGCCTTAAGGACTTTGGTTGAATGGCACACTGTTTAGGACAGTTAAGTGTCTCATGATTAGTGTTGTGTTGTGGTGGTTGAGTGCGTTTCTGTCTTGTCTGCTGTTTGAGTAGATTTTTATTGAGAGCCTCCACAAAGGTGATTGTGTGGTTTGTATTTTTTTGTGAATGCAGTACTGGTGTGTGTTCTGGAGGGCTATGTGTTCCATGTGGTCTGGTGTAAGTGTTGACCTTCTGTTGACCAGCTATTCCGGTCTTACCTGGAGAGTGCGTGGCTTCCAATTTGGATATATAAGTGCATCTCCCGTAAGTCTGAGTGTTGGGAGGTAAGAGGACAGGGTTGTCGGTGTACATGAGGCAGTTGCTACAGTGCATCAAGATGCCCATGTTCACCAGGTGAACAGGAGAAAACACAGGGAACTGACCTTTAGACATGCCTGGAGGGGTGGTCATTAATAATAACTACTGGAGCTGTTTCCTTTTTGAATGTTTAGTGCTGGTAGCACTTTTGTGTGCTACAATAACTGCTATAAAAAGTCTGGTAAAGTAAAGTGCTAGACTAATAAGCTAGTAAAAGTGCAGGAGAGGAGAGAACCAGCAGACCTAAGAGCAGACTTTGGCACCACTCAGAAACTTACAAACAGTCCTGGATATAGCAAATCTGTATCTGGACTAGACTAGTTACAGGAAAGGTGGGAAACAAGTGCAACATGGACTTTTAAAGCAGAAAGTTGAAAGAGATGGAAAAACTGCCCAAACAGCCAATAAACTATACATTTTGGGCCAGAAACCACTCCTCTTGTGGTAGATAGGCTACCTAGTGCTTACCACTCCCACTGATAAGCTAGAAGGCTTCCCTCCAATACAGAAAGGTTTGGGGGGCTCAGAAGCTTACATACAGTCCTGGATGCAGCAAATCTGTATCTGGACTAGACTAGTTACAGGAAAGGTGGAAAAAATGCAAACATGGTTTTTTAGACCAGAAAGTTGAAGGAGATGGAAAAAAAATGCCCAAACAGCCAATAAACTACAACTTCTGGGCCAGAAACTGCTCCTCTTGTGGTAGATAAGCTACCTAGTGCTTATCAGTCCCACTGACAAGCTAGAAGGCTTCCCTCTGACACAGAGAGGCTTGGGGGTGCTCAGAAGCTTACAAACAGTCTTGGATACAGCAAATCTGTATCTGGACTAGACTAGTTATAGGAAAGATGGGAAA
>NC_056736.1:93479749-93574749 GCF_019279795.1 Protopterus annectens
GTTGCTTTAACTGATAGAGTTGCTTTCTGTTTTATGTGTTCTATTTTGTATTTTATTTTGAGAAATCTGCTTGGCCTGTTTTTGTTCTATGTGGCAGATAGACACCTAAGTTAAATAGCTGCACATTTCATGTGTTTTTTTTCCATTGGTTAATTTATTTCTTGAATAATAGTTAAATACAAAGATAATATATTTCGCCTTGCCATTTCTGATAAGACTCAAGGTCTGCAAAAACTACAAGCAATGTTGGTGACTCCCTGCTGGGTAAGGAAAGTAAATGTCCTTTTGTTTGTGAGTTGTTAAACTGATAGAGCTGCTTTCTGTTTCACCAATTCCATTTTGTTTCTGTTTTGAGAAATCTGCTTGGCCTGGTATGTGGCAGATATGCACTTAAATTACGCAGGCTGCACATTTCACAGTGTTTTTCGTTGGTTAATTTGTTTCCAGAATGATACTTAAATACACATGGAAAATGTGTGGCTTTGTCTTTTCTGAAAATACTCAAGGCCTGCAAAGACTACAAGCACTGCTGGTGATTCTCTGCTGGGTGAAGAAAGTAAATCTATTTTTTGTCTGTGAGTTGATTAAACTGATAGAGTTGCTTTCTGTTTTACTAATTCCATTGCTGTCTCTTTTGAGAAATCTGCTTGGCCTGGTGTTTTTGTTCTATGTGGCAGACAGACACTTAAATTACCCAGGTTGCAATTTTTACATGTTTTTTTTTTCCATTGGTTAATTTGTTTATTGTGTAATACTTAAATACACAGGGATTGTCTGTGGCCTTGTCTTTTGTTATCAGACTCAAAGTTGTTGACTCCCTGATGGTTATTTTTCTCAACTATCCTCCCATTCCTTGATCTGCTTTTTAAAGCTGGTGATTTTTAAGCTGTTTGCACTTACTGAAAATTGAGCTTTATAAGTTCCTTTCTTTTTACATTGCTGTTTATATCTTGAATTATTTATTTTACTTTCCTTATTTTGAAAAATGTACATTTTGTTTCTGATTGTCTGTTTTACTGATTTACTTGCTTGGAATTCATTATCTTGCTAGTTGTTGGATGAAGTAGTGGATAAAACTCTTTTTCTGTGTTTTCATTTCAAGAAGACAGAGGATTTTCCACCTAGTGGCAGTGGATCATAGCCTGGTCTGTATAGGTTGGGGAAACAGACTTCAGAGATTTCTGCATGTAGTTGTTTTATTAGTTGCTGGGTTTATTAATCAGCTTGCCTTGTCTTTGGTGCCTTTATAAATTCTGAACTCGTGGCTCTTGGCTCATTTCTACAAAGTGAAGCACTTCTATTGAATAATCACACTATTATAAGTTGCTTAAAGTACACTGCTGTTATCTTGAATTACTTATTGCCTTTCCTGTAGTTTAACTTTGCTTGTGGTGCCATTTTACTCCAGACACTCTTTTACTCTGCTTTTACATTAGGTGAACTGGGATTATTCATCTAATGGCCGTAGGTATTTACCTGCTTTATCTGAGTTGGGAAGTACACAGAAGGGCTGTCAGCATAGTTGGTTTATTGGCTAGGGAGCTCAGTATTCAGTTTTCTGTATTTCCAGTAGTATAAATTCAGCACATTTGCATGGAGGTGCATTTGCATAGAAGTGCCCTGTACAGATGCAAGCATCTAGAAATATTTAGAGATTTTGTTAACATCTGAAGCCATCCTAGTAAAGACAAACAAAATTATCATGTTGCACTTACATTGCTTATTTTCATCATACTGTTAAAGTTTACTGTGCTATTTATTGTTTTTTGCACTTCTTTAAAGTTCAAAATTGCATTTTCAAACTGCTTTAAAGTCTGCCATAAAATACATTGTATCTAGTGTTTCTTAGTCAGTATTAGGTATTTTTTTGTGGTTCATTAACAGTCAGGCTCCAAACCATTCATTTTACATTAAGAGTGTCATAGCCTGTACTCTTGTGGCAGGAGAGGGCTGATCTCACCTATCTGAGCTGGGAATTGCTGGTGGAAAGCTCATTGTGTGCTTACCTGATTGACCTTGGGACATAATTAGTGTAAAATTTGCTTTTTTTGATTGTATATAAGCTTCGCATTTGCACAAAGTTACTCTTTGTGCAGAAGTGGTGGTTACTGGTACCTTGTATGTTCACAATCACCTGAAGAAGACATTTCCCTATAAAAACCACCTTGGAACTTTACTTCTGTCCCGCATAACTCACAGGAGAACTAGTTTGTGCAGTGGGCAGCATTTACGCACTCAGGACTATTTAGATCTACCTTACCTTATTATAGCACCCAGGACTATTGCTGTTAAGAGGCCATCTATTTTAAGTGCTGGGCAGCATCTCTGGTTAGGTTAGCTGCAGATTACACTAAGTGAGCACCCTTTCCTCGTCTGTTTACAAACACTCCTATCCCTTGCAAGTACACATTAGGACCTGCAACCAAGGATGGGCACTTTCCTGCTATCTCTGCATCCAGCTTGGTGGACATAGGCATCCTGAGGCAATGTAACAATTGACTTATGTACACTGATGACCATTTAATTCTCGAAAAGACAACTACAGTATGTGAGGGATGTAGTTATACATTGACATTGGAGGCTAGAGTCTCACATACAGGCACAAAAACAAATAAACAGTATGTCAGTGAGTAGCACACACATCACTCACTGCACCCACAAAGGAAGACACACATAGACCCACATATGCAAAGGTGCTCACATGTAACTCACCCAAACTCAAAGGCCTCTTACATGTAGTCCTCAAAAACTCCACACGCACACAAACAAGATAATTCCCATCACAGCACATAAAGCCACTTCTCATTGTGTCTCAGCTAGCAAGCTCATAAGGCAAAGCACTCCACAAATCAATACTCTAGTCATAGGAGTCTCTGTGTGAGACACACTGATGTTTTTCTTACCAGGCTGGATAAGGAAAATATTACAGTTTGTTGACTGTCAGGAGCCAGGATCTGCCAGATCATGCAAGTACTCAGGTCACCTCTCCTTAAGTACCAATATGACTCAGTCATAGTCCATGTGGGCATGAATGGCCTGAGACATGCTTTCTTGGACTATATGAAGAGAGACACGATTGTTTTCTCAGAGTGTGTGTCACAGCCAGGTATGAGCCTAACACTGAGCAGCATTCTACCATCTCCAATGATGATGGTACAACACCAGCAAAAAATCATAGACTTTAACAACTGGCTTAGCTACTGGTGTCATACCAAAGGGGACCAATATTTGTCATCCTTGGAGAAATGGTTGACAGACCATGCTGCTTTGCCAGGGATGGTCTTCACCTGTCACCTGTAGGCTTTTGGATACTGGCCAAAGCATTATCCGTCCATATAGTGCCTTTTTTTTAGGAATTCCCAAACAGACAAACATAAAAGCTACTCAGGACAAGCTAAAGGTGCTACTGCTCAAAGTTAGGAGTCTCAACAAGAAACTGCACTCCCTAGAAGCTCTCCTTATCCTGGAGAATACTGACCTCTGTGCAGTTACTGAAACATGGATCAAAGTCACAGAAAGAGCTCCAGCAGTATATGGATATAACACCTTATATATGTTCTGACCATCCACTGAACATGAAAAAGCAAAAGGCTGGTCAAACAATATGACATGCTTGAGCTATTCCATGAACAACTAATCATGAGAAAAATCCATTACCATCTTCTTGCTAGTTATAGGTCCCCCACAATGACCCAAGAAATCCATACATCATACCTGAAGTAGAATCACTCACCATCCAGCCATTACCATAATATGGGTGATTTTAACTACCCCTGCATTAATTGGGAGGCATACATAACTGCAAAAATGCAGGCCCAAAGATTTCTTGACTTTTGTAAATTCAAATGTCCTGGAGCAGCTGGTCTGCACTCTCACTAGGGGAACAGATATTCTTGATCTGATACTCACAAATATGGGTGTGTGCTGCACACCCCAGTGTGATATCTTCACTTGAAGGATCAGATCACAAAATGATGTTTCTTGAAATAAAGGTAATACTAGTCCCTCCATCTCATCCTAAAAAATTTAAGAACTTCTCTCTGGTAAATTATCCCCTATTAAGAGACAACATAACTAGTTTCCAAGCTCCCCAAATCCAGAAAACACAGAAACTTGTGCAGTGGCATACACAAATGTCCTGTATAACCATATAAACAACTGCATAGAAATGGCAGTACCAGACTGAAATACACCCAGGTCAAACCATAGAAACAAGCCACTCTGGTGGACTCTGGTATTACCAGGTTGTATAACAACTAAAGAAAAATCCTGCTGAGAAGTAATAGGGAATGTGCACAACAGAGCAAAAGGCATTTTTCAGTTATGCCAGCAATCTTAAGGGAAATGTCCAACAATGTGTGGAATTAGTGGTAGATGGCATCACCTATACTCATCCAGAAGAAATAGCAAATCTACTGGCCAGCAAAGTCAGATCACAGTTTATCTCCTATCACCACCAGTTCTCCCCCAAGAAATACCCTCCACTACTCCACTGATAATCATCATCAAAAAAAAAGTTGACACTGCGCTCGCTGAAAACATGGTTTCAATGGGGCCTGATGATATACCTGGTTGCCTGTAACAGCTTAAATCAGGACTTATCAGGCTTATGAGCATCTCTATTTAACCACAGCCTCTGGACTGATTTTGTCCCAGAAGAGTGGAGGACAGCAACAATCATCCCTCTGCATATAGTGGGACCATCTACCTATCCAGGATATTACAGACCTATAAGTTTGACTAGTCTTATATGGAAGGCCATGGAAGGAATAATCATGTACCTGATAAATAATGACATAGGGAACTTCCCAATATGGGAACCAACCAAATTTGGCTTCATCAAGGGCAGATCATGCCTAGTGAATCTGGTGGATTTCTTTGAGAAAGTCACTAAGTCCATGGATGAGGGTAAAATGTCTACCTCGACCTGGCCAAGGCATTTGATGCAATTCCTGACTCAGGTATTATAAATAATCTCAAAAATACCCGACTCAGGTATTATAAATAATCTCACAAAACCACACACCCACCTTCATGAAAGCTCTCAATAAAAATCTACCCAAACAGCAGAGGCCTCCAAGGCAGAAATGCACTCAACCAACACAACACAACCCTAATCACGAGACACATAACTCTCCTAAACAGTGTACAACTAAACCAAAGCCCCTAAGGCAAAACAGCATGCTCAACGCACTAATCTTAGGTGATTCAATAGTGAGGCATACTGATGTCCCACTCACTAGGTTGAATAAGGAGAAAGCAACAGACAGCTGCCTGTCAGGTGCCAGGATCCACCACATAACACATGCACTCAGGTCGCTCAACAACAGGTACAAATATGACTCTGTCATTGTACATGTGGGTGTGAATGATGTGAGACATATCTCCCTGGACTACATGAAAAGAGACATAGAAGAGCTCTCTGATTATGTAGCCCCATCAGGTATGACCCTAGCCCTGAGCAGCCTCCTACCATCACCCAAAATGATACCATACTACAAGCAGAAAATGATTGATTTCAACAAATACGTTTCTGGTGTCATTCTAAGGGGATCCAGTATCTGTCTGCCTGGGATGACATGATTGACAGGACTTGATGCTTTGCCAGAGATGGCCTGCATTTCTCACCCCTGGGCTTCCAGATACTGGCCAAGGCTCTTCAAGACCAAATTACCACTGTAACAGCTATAAACAAATGCAATCTGAGGGTCATGCTGCTCAACGCTAGAAGTCTAAATCTCAAAATGCACTCACTCGAAGCACTCCTTAAAATGGAGAACATCGACATTCGTGCTGTAACTGAGACCTGGTTCAAGGCAGCAGAAAGCACCCCTGTACAACCAGGCTATAACTCATTCCACACCTTTTGGCCCCAGGACTTGGACTGAAGGTCCAAAGGCGGTGGTGTTTCCATATTCATAAAGGATGTGCACACCTCCAGACTGGTAGCCCAACATAACTCATTAGAGATACTTCAGGTGCAGCTAACATTGGACAAGACAGCAATTCAGGTTGTAGCCTGCTATAGGTCCCCAACCTTGTCCCAAGACTCGCACTCCATGGTCCTAAACACCCTGGAGAGTATTAGGGTCCAACCTAACACTCTCATACTGGGCGACATCAACTACCCTTCATTAACTGGGAAAACTACTCATGTACCAATACACTTGCCCACCGTTTCCTGGAATTCATTAATTCCAATGCCCTAGACCAGCTCAGTCTTACCCCCACTAGAGGTAACAACATCCTTGACCTGGTCATTATTAACATGAGCAACCATTGCTCTACACCAGTAGTCAACTCCTCCCTGGTTAGATCTGACCACAAACAAATCACCTTGGAAATCCGCATCCCTCCCAACCCCCCTGCAAAGTTAACCACCATGACAAACTTCTCCAAAGCTAACTCTGGGCTCCTCAAAACAGAGGTGGCTAACTTTACAGCACCCACACAAATGGAGAATAATTGCATGACTGTTGAATCATACACCAATGCACTGTACGAATGCATGCACAAATGCATGGATCTCACCATACATACCCGATAGAACCAAGACACTCTCCTACAAAAAAAGGAAGCCAATCTGGTGGTTCCCTGCCATAAACAAACTCTACAACAGAAGGAGGAAAGTGATGCAGAATAAGATGAAGTCCCAAGACTGGAAAAAACTCCCTTATCAGCCTCAACAAAAAGTTGAGATCCCTCATCAAATCCTCTAAAGCTAGCTATGAAAACAGAATTGGAGCAGATAGTAAAGACAACCACAAGACCTTCTATAGTTATGTAAATAATCTCCATGGCAATACCCAGATTTGCTCTGAGCTACTGCACAATGGTACAGCCTATACCGAGCCAACAGATATTGCCAATATACTGGCCGACAGATTTAGTACCAACTTTATTCCTCTCTCCCCTACCAAAGGATCAGTCACATTACCATTAGATTGCCAGGCACCCAGTGTTACTGCTGCACAGGTTAAAACAGCACTATCCAAGGCCAAGAATGCACCTTTTATGGGACCTGACAATATCCCTGGCTGTGTTCTACATGCACTACAGAGTGAACTGGCACCTCACCTGTGTGCCATGTTCAATCACAGCCTCACCTCAGGCTTTGTCCTTACCGAATGGCGGACTGCTACAGTCATCCCTCTCCACAAAGGAGGAGTGACTACAGACCCTGGGAACTCTTGCCCCATTAGCCTGATGAGTCTGATACACAAAGCTATGGAACACATCATCATGGACCTAATAAACAAGGATATAGGGAATCTTGATACTATTCCCCACTCAGGAATCATAGAAAAACTCACCAGGCTAGGCATCAACCCCTATATCACTAGGTGGGTTGCAAACCTGCTCACAGATAGAACACCCAGTGTGAAAGTAGCTGACTCCAAGTCAGATTGCTGACCAGTCATGAGTGGAGTCCCACAGGGTTCGGTCCTGGGTCCTCTCCTGTTTGGTATCTACTTCTCTGAAGTCCAGGCCAACACAAAGGGACTCTGGCTGACAAAGTTCACAGACAATTGCAAGTTGTGAGCTATTACTAACTCCCCAAGTGATGTTGACATCCTACAGAAAGGCCTCACTAAGACCAACGACTGGTGTCAGAAGCAGGGCCTTAAGCTCAATTCCAAAAAATGTGTCTTTATCCCCTATGGGAAATACCCAGTTGCCATGAATTACCACATCGATGGTAGTCCACTGAACACAGAAGGCATTATAAGAGATCTGGGAACACAGGTTGACAGCAACCTCTCTTTTGAGAGTTTCTCTGTGGTCAGAAAGTCCTTCTATGTGCACATCTCATTACTAAGGGTTTTGCATCCAGGAAGAAAGAGGTAATTGTCTCCCTCTACTCTTTCCTCATTGGGCCAATCATCGAGTACAATGCCCTATTTGGCATGTACCTCACTAGACAACTGCAACAACTGGAGAGGTCACAAAAGTACCCCACAAAGAGGATCCTAGGCCTTAATCACTTGTCCTATATGGACAGACTCAAAAAACTCCAACTATTCTCTGTCTCATATCGCCTACTTAAAGGCGATCTCTGCTTGACTTACAAAGGTATGTCTGACCCAGCTCTGTTAGAAATGCTACATAAAAAGAAATCCCAATCCCTCCGCACCACATGCTCCACAGACCTCAACCTCATTACCACAATCAACAGAACAAGCCAGAGGGGCAGGTTCATAACCCAAAGACTGTCCATGCTATGGAATAGACTTCCCATACATGCCAAACAGAGCACCTCACTGGCCCTCTTCAAAAGAAATCTTTGTGAGTGGATGGGAAATAGAAAATTCACCCCGGGGATCACTCCAGTGGCTCTACTCAACAGAGGCACTTTGACTAAGGTCAGGTGGCATAATGTCAGGGTAATCCTATGGGCTAGGCTTGTAAAGGCTCCAGGGCCATTAGCCTAGTACACACCTATGAAACTATGAACCTAAGAACTGGGCATAAATCCCTACATAACCAGATGGATAGCCAACTGGCTCATGAGCATAACACATGTGGTTAAAGTGAGTGAATCCTGACCAGCAATAGGCCAGTTACTAGTGGTGTGCCACAGGGCTCACTTCTGGGGACCATTCCTGTTTGGAATATACTTCTCTGAAGTTGAGGCAAATGTAGAAAGCCTCTTGATGACAAAGTTTGCTGATGATTGCAGCCTGGGGGCAATCATTAAATCCTCCAGTGATGAAGATATCCTTCAGGAGGGTCTAGATCAGACAAATGATTAGTGCCAAAACCATGGCATAAAATTAAAGGGATTGCAATCTGGGAAGTCAAATACCCCTGTAAATGACAACATCAATAGCATACCCATAAGAGTAGATTCAGAGATGAAAGATCTAGGTACACAGATGGACACTAGACTGAACTTTGACTACCATGTGTCCACAGTGCTGAGGAAGTCCTTCTGTGTGGCACAACTTATAAGTAAATGTATGGCATCCAAAGCCAAGAAAAGTATAGTTCCACTGTACTCATTGAGTACAATGTGCTATTTGGCATGCACTTGAGTAGGCACTTACAGCTGCTAGAGTGGCCTCAGAGGTTCCTCACAAAGAAAATACAGGGTGTAAACAACATGTCCTATGGGGATAGACAAAAGTCCTATCCATTTACACTGTCTGCTACTGACTGTTAAGGGGTAACCTATGCTTGACCTACAATGCACTCGTAAATCCAGCCCTGATGAAGCTGCTACACACCTGCAAGTCAAACAGCATGAGCGTCATCCAATCTAGGGATCTAAACTTAGTCAGTAACTCATCCAAAACATACTGGAGAGACAGATATGTGTCTCAGAGACTGCACCTTCTTTGGAACAGGCTTCCTATTCACATTAAGCAGAACGCTACCCTGGGTCTCTTCAAATGCAATTTGGATCAATGAGTGGGGAATCACAAATTCACATCTGGAGTACTGTCTATGCCCCTTATGGAGAAGGGCAGTCTTTAAGATACTCAAGGCATAGACAGAAATCAATGCCATCTTCTTGACCCTGGGGGCCATATATTGGGTAAATCTGAATGATACTTGCTAGGCTTGTAAGGGTATGAACCTATGAACCTAGATGATTGATTGATACAAACATCTTCAGAGGAAGATCTCAAGACAGCCCTGACTTCTGTCTCCTTCAGTCTAAGTAACTGCAGGTCTCACTCAATATATGAAAACAAAGGCTGACCCAGCTTCCATAAAGAGCTTCCTTGGTGCAGTTTTGTTTACCAGGGATACAAAATGTGTTTGCCATTGACAAAATCCTACTTCTTTATCAATGATTCAGGTTAACGGCACAGATGCCTCACAGTCAGGATGTTCCTGAAGCCACTAAATTATTTGTTAGACTCATTCATAATGCTCTCCGGTGAAGCTCTGTAGAGGAAAAATCCAGTGTCACCTCAAGAGTCATTGGCAACAGCATCACCTGCATCTGAAGGAGCAAATTATCCCTCATCCCTGCTGACAGAAAGAATTGCATTGGTGAGCAGAGCTGGTCAAAGCCAGTCCAGGTCTTCCATTTATACATGCAGAGATCACTTAGTCTCTGACTACAGATGGCTTGGTTTATGCTTTGAGCATACACAGGAGACATAAAGTTGCAGGGGAAGTGATCCAGCAAGGTCAACTTCAAGCAAATGAATGCAAAACAGATGACGAGCTTAATGTATGTAGTGCAGATTCTAAAATCATTGGTTTGCACAGGCACCCTGAAAAACAGAAACAGACAATGTCACAATGATGCGGTCCATCAAAATGCAGGGGTGTGGGGGGGGCAGAGTCTCTTGCCCATTCTATAGACTGATCATGATTGCATGGGGTCTAACATGGAAACAAGGCCTTTACTTCTAAGTCAGCAAAATGTTCAGTAAGAAGAATACAGATGCAGACCATCTAAGGAATTCTCTGGACACCCTTCCAAAAGTTTATACATAGCTGGATATGCATGGAAAACCAAGATACTACATAAACAGAAAATCATTTATTCAATTGAACCAGTTTTGTTTCTTTATACCTGGTAAACAGGGCAGATGTGCACCTATACAAACTCTAACTAAATGACTGATTAACCCAATCATCTTTTGTCACAGTAAGGTGTTGAGGGATCATACATCTTTACTGTGATCTTCTTAGGAAACATTCACCTCAGAACATCTGAAAAGCACCAACCTGGGGTATCATTCACACCTGCACTAAACATTGCAAATTAGATGTAGAGGTTAGATGTCAACCAGATTTTGCCAATGCAGCAGTTTTGTGTGCTACTATTCAAGGGAAACTAAGAAACAAAAGGAAACATAAAGAAACATGATACTTGTGAGAGGAAGCATAGTCATTCCTTAAAGAATGGAATAGTCTGATAAACAGAATGTTAAGCAGGAGAGGAGTAAAGGATGACAGCACAGCAAGAGGGCTTCAAAATAAAGAAGTATGAATATAACAATAGTGTGGATAATGGCTTTTTAAATTACACTTTTATTACATAATGTCCAGTTTTATGTTATGCATGCTGTATGTTATACTACAACACAACATATGTTTATATGTTAAGTTGCTTGACTGATACATTTATTTTATAGTCAAGGTTGGGATAAGTAGATGTTGATTTAAAATTACCATTTGCAACCACAGTAAAGGAACAATTACAGCAGCACAGTTCATGTTCAGTATGAGAGGGGACAAAATACTTAAATATATCAACATCTTCTTCATATAATTTAGTGCAATGTAGGCACAGGACTTGCACATACTAAAGCTAAAGTAACGACAATCAGGTAAGAAACATAAATGGAATCATGCTACTTGAAGCTGTGGGGCAAGTCTTACAGGATGTTATACCATTAAAGTGTATTTTATGTCATGATAACTCTCATAAAACAAGGTCTCAAAAAGAGCAGAACAGCCTATAGAAAGTAGCCCATTATATCATATACAAAGATTAGCACAAAAGTTTGAGATAATGTTACTTACAGGAAACAGAATTATGTGGAACAATAAGAAATGGTGTTCATATACTGTTACGACTGTTTCACAGTGGTAGTTTTGTTAGCTTCCTTGAAATCAGACCTTTCCTACAAATGCAGCTTGATAGGAATTTAGTTTCGCTGGGTAGAAGTGAAGCAGGAAAAACAATTTTACATTTTCAATGCATAACATAAAGTCCAATGTACTCATCAATTATAATCATAGGAGAACTGAAGTGTTCCATAGTACTGATGCAACAGCTTTTCACTTTAGACTTTTTTATATTTATTAACCTACTGGGATACATTGTCAAAAAGTTAAAATATCATTTGAAAACTGCTGAAGCACAATATTCACTTTTAACTGTTCAGGAACAGATTGTTATCAAGTAACAAAATGGTATGGATTTTGCTTCTGTTTTTTTCACTGCAAGATATGCTTACTCCTTACTGCTATTCATAAAAAAAGATATGCTCTAGGGCTGCCACCCCTTAAAATGTCTAAAACCAGACTGAAGCCACGCCCTAGCACTGTCCTTGACTCCACCCAGGCCCAACCTATCTCCACCTATAGCCACACCTATTTTGTGATGTAAATGCACATCATTAGGGTGGAATATCCCTTTTAGTCCTTTTTACCTTCCTAATCTACAACACAGAAAAAAAAAATAGTAACATGATGTAGAGTATCTTGGACTCCATCCCATCACTTTAGCAATGCTTTTTGGGAAACAAACTCCAACATTCTGTCCACACTTTTACAGAATACAGGAGTTTGCACACAGCTTTCTGGACTACCAGAGAATCATTCTGATTTCTGTATAGTTCAGATACTTGTCAAGCCAAATATGCACACACATTCAATATTATGAAGCAGAGAGTTCTATTTCCCTTATCAACAACAAACTATATTGATTATCTGTACATTTGCATACCGGTTTGCTTCTGCAAATCTCTGACTGAAATAGGTGCCCATTGAAAGTCAGATGACTATAACTATAATCCTTTGAATAGTAATATATAAGTGTGATTAAGGGGAATATATACTTATGTCAACATTATGGTTATTTCAGAGTATTTTCTGGCTTCAGGCTACAGTGATCTTGAATTTAATTTATGTAACTAACATGGGTATGGGATGTACAGAAGGATGAAATCCCCTCCCCTGAAAAAATGCTTTAAGGGGATATCATTAATGTTCACAATTCTTTGCTTTCTACTGGAATCGCAGTTTAATTTTTGAGGTGCTGATTCATGCATGTAAGGTCTCACACTTCAGGCAGGCAAGTGACTGAAGCAACATTTTGTATTTAAATGCTAGGAACATCAGATGAGTGCACTCAACAGGCTTATTCAGTACTGTAGCTGTGCTGGGGTGAAGGGCGGGATTGGCTTCTCAGACTTGGTTGAAGGGTGTGATTGGCTTCTCAGACTTGGGTGAAGGGTGTGATTGGCCTCTCAGACTTGTTGCTGACCATGTACAACAGCAGCGCTGGCATTCATTTAAGCAGCTTTGCCAGATACTGTGGCTGTTTAAATGAACATGTTTAGTCATTTGCTGTTTGAGTGTGTGTGTGTGTGTGTGTGTGTGTGTGTGTGTGTGTGTGTGTGTGTGTGTGTGTGTGTGTGTGTGTGCGAGCAGGCGGGGCAAGAGGTATTCTTACCAGGTCCATCAGACAGCTGAGTCTGATAGATGGCCGTTATTTTAACTCTCTTATTGGAGCCTTTATAAATTCATTGAAAACATTTGGTAAATGTGTCTTGGAATCCCATCACATAAGAAAGTTTACACCACATGGGCAAAAACCTTTTGAGCATTGGGCTTAGAAGCAGCAAAAGCCTGATGTGATCCCCGGGGTGAATTTCTTTCTTCCATCCAATCGTCAAGGTTCCTTTTGAAGAGGGCCAAAGAGCCACTCTGCTTGACATGTATGGGCAATCTATTCCAGAGTCTGGGGAGTCTCTGGGTCAGAAACCTATCCCTCCAGCATGTTTTGTTTATTGTGATGACAAGGTTTAGATCCCTGGAGCATGTGGCTCTGAGGGATTGGGATTTCTTTAAGTGTAGCACGTCCAACAGCTCTGGGTTTGACATGGCCTTGTATGTTAAGCAGAGATTGCCTCTGAGTAGACGATATGCGACAGAGTATAGCTGGAGTTATTTAAGGCAGTCAGCATAGGGCATCTGCTTTAGGCCTGTGATTCTTTTAGTGAGGTATTTCTGTGGCCTTTCCAGTTGTTGCAGATGTCTTGAGAGGTACATACAAAACGGGGCGTTGTATTCTATAATGGGTCTAATGAGGGATGAGTACAGTGGGACAATGACCTCCTTTTTTTTGGATGAAAAGCCCTTAGTGATGAGGTGTGCCACATAGAAGGATTTCCTGACTGTTGTGGCGATGTGGTTATCGAAAGTGAGACCACTGTCCACCTGTGTCCCTAAGTCTCTTATCACACTTTCGGTGTTTAGTGTACTGCCACCTATATGGTAATTCACGGGTACATGTTTTTTTCCCAAAGGGGATAATATACATTTCTTGGCATTGAGCTTGAGCCCATGGCTCTGGCACCAAGCATCTGTTTCTGTAAGGCCTTTTTGTAGAGTATCCACATCATTTGGGGATTCAATAATGGCTCCCAGTTTGCAGTCCACTGCGAACTTTGTTAGCCAGAGTCCCTTAGTGTTGGCCTGTACTTCATTGAAGTAGATGCCAAACAAGAGCAATTGTACTAAATACCAGCTTTGAATATTGTAACATGAGCTTCTGTCTTATAATAATACCCCTTACACCTTTTATTAATAATTGAAATGTACTTTAGCTGCTATTCAGGTTATCAACAAATTTCTACTCTCTGTGCCTTACACTCTGAGGATTAATAAAGGTGATACACAATAATTACAGTAAACTCTCAGTTAACCAGAAGTCAAGCAATCAGAACTCTCAAGCAACCAGAAAAAAAATCAAAGAAATACAGTAAAGTATGAACAATTCAGTTTTTCATATGTTGCATTTTCTGTTTCCCCCCCGCAGAAACATACCTTAAGTTTTTAGAGTTTTAGAGTTTTAAAAAGGAAGATACAAATAAATTCCCTGTATCCCCATCCTGAGAACAAGTCAAACCAAACAAGTCAAATTGCTAAAATGTCAACACTCGCTCCATACTCACTCAGTTTGCATTAGATTGCACATTCTCTCTCTGATCTCTCTCACACACACACACACACACACACACACACACACACACACACACACACACACACACACACACACACACACACACACACACACACACACACACACACACACAGATTCTCAAAAGCTTGCATGGAGTGCAAGATCGGTGCAGGAGCTCAAGCAGGCAATATGTCTGCCGTGCGATCCAGGAATAGCCTGCAGGGGAGTGCACGAGTGGTCCTGCACTAATCTTGAATGGACTAAGCCCTGGTATGCAAATCACCCCATTTGCAGGTGAAATCCATGTAAATGAGGTGATTTTGCAATCCAGGAAGCTTGCAACAGTCCGTGCAAGAATAGTGCTATCTGCAGAAATGTACTCGGTTAGTAACCGAGTACATTTCTGCAAAATCCAAAATGGAGCTGTGACAGCCCCAGATAAAGGCTGCATATCATGTGGTAAGCAGGCCAATGGCCAAGTATAAGGCCATTGGCATTGCAAATAAAAAAATAAACACAAAAATCAACTTTTATTTGTTTTTAGCCGATCTCGGCTGTTTAAGGCTAGGGCAGCAGCGCGCAAACAGGATCGGGGGGAAAATAATAAAATAAACCTAAAATAAGCAGTCTAACTAAAATCACTATTCTGCCATGTGAGTCAATGGCAGGTAGAAGACAACCTGGCCAGTGAGTAGTGGTTGCTAAGGGGGGAGGCTCAGTGTAAGACATGTAACTATGCATTACCAGGCAATCCTATGCAAATGAGGGGAAGGATAGTGAATCTCCAGTTTTCCCCAGCATGTGAGTCAGGTCCCAACAGTGTAAGAGTAGGAATAGCTTGGTGCAAGCCTAGGAGTTAGGTGACATCATGGGGGTGTGTGCCAGGCATAGTGTAAGCAGATTGGAGCCCTGTGGCTTGAGTTTGCTCATAGCTTAGCACAGCTAAGCTAGGGGGTGTGTCTAAACCTGCCTAGCACTCTTTACAAAATCTAAGTGGGTCTGTGTGCCGCGCACTGGGCTTTACAGGAAGAAAAAAGAAGTTAAACCAGGAAATAGCAACAGTGTGCACATGGGCTTAAACAGGAAGGCAATGGGAAGGGAAAACAGCAGTAATAAGTTAATCAAGGAGAACTAGCTTAGCTGGCAGGTGAAATGTATCAGAATCAGCCAATTACACAGGCAGCAGACCAGGCCAGCCCAGAACACTACTATAAATTAAGCAAAACCTTCCCCTCTGGTTTTTCCCACACTCTACACCACCGGTGCAAACAAGCGGGGAACTTTTAACATTCACAACAGCAAAATAATAGGGGCTGCAATAGCTACCATACACTTGTGGAAGAGGCTGAGGGTGGTGAGGATGTGAATGCTGTCGACCAACCCACAGTGAGGAGATGGAGAAGAGTGTACAGACCCAGGGTAACTTACCAGGGGCTACATGAGCTGGAGATAGTGGAGTGCTATAGGGTGGACAGGGACCTCTTACAGCAAATTGTTGAGCTGTGCCCGCCATGCCTGACACAGAACTAACAGAGGGGAATCCATCCCAGTGGATACCAAGGTATGTGTAGGCTTAAGAATACTAGCTACAGGTACCTTCCAAAGGCCAACTGGGGATATGATGGGGATTTCACAGGCATCAGCATCCAGGGTACTCCACCAGTTCCTGGATGCCATGTCAGTGAGCACGTATATTTCCCCAGCACCTGTGAGGCGTTGGCCAGCAATATGCAACTGTTACAGAAAATAGCAGAATACCCTGAGGTAGTGGGTGCTATAGACTGCATTCACATATGCATCAAAGCACCACCCGGTGAGCAAGGTAGGGTCAACATCAACCGCAAGGGCTTTCCCTCCATCAACTGCCAGGTTGTGTGCAATGCCCAGGGCATAATAATGAATGTGTGTGCTGGCTGCCCTGGAAGCTTTTACGATTCCCACATCTGGCATCTGACGCAGCCATACCAGAGATTTGCCAATGGGGACATCCCTCAAGGTCACCTAGTGGGGGATGTTGGATATACACTGGAGCCATGGCTGATGACACCTATCAGAAATACACACACACCCGAACAAGAACTCCATAATGAGGCACACACACAGACCAGAAGTATAGTAGAGCGTGTGTTTGGGATGCCTAAGTCACTGTTCTGGTGCCTGGACACATCCAGTGGAGTCCTGCAGTACTCACCAGCTACATGTACCCAAATTGTCCTTGTATGTGCCATGTTACTCAGTATGATCCTGCAGAAACAGCTGCAGCAGGAACAGCACAGGGCAAGGCAACACAGCCCCCCACCATTGCCAAGGCCTGCACAGGCACAGAGTGACTCAGAGGAGGAACAAACTGAGCCTGCCCCAGTAGGCAGAAGGAGGTGTGCCCAGTATGCCCTGGCCTTGGCAAAGAGTCAACACATAGCACATTCACTGACACAGGAGGGACCCAGGGAATAACACCTCTCTCTGACTCTCACATATAGTAAAAGAGATGCCAAACATTACACTACCTGTGTCTAACCATGTGTAGGGAGTGTACTATGTGCATCCAACATAGGCAGCCCTGCAGCACCACCCTCAATACTGGGACACCCACAAGGTAAGTGACTCACACATGCCAGTTGGGGGGGTCACATACCTAACAACAGTCACAGCCAGCAGGACAGGTGTAGACAAACACACACAAAGGCAGTGCTATGGTCTCTGAATGAGGCCTATAGGTAACCTCCCCCACCAGGCCTACACATACAGACTACAGCAGGTCAGGTAGTGGGATGTCAGTTATGAAGGGTAGGAAGTCAGAAACTAATATGTAGGTAATTAAAAGCTAAGATCTGTAGCACACTGGTATGCCTCTAGCGAGCATTATAGGTAAGACTACAGACTGAAATGGAGTACCCGACATATCAGTACAGTCCTAGCAAATGTGTACAAGTGTCAGGTGTGCCCCCCCATCCAACATAGAAATGCAGTCACAGTCAGGTGTGCCTCGCCCCCAATCCTGTGTAGAAACGTAGAAATAGTCAGGTGTGCCCCCAACCCACATAGAAATATAGTAACAGTCAGGTATTCCCCCCCACAATCCTGTGTAGAAATGTAGAAATAGGTGTGTCCACCCCATCCTACGTAGAAATATAGTAACAGTCAGGTGTGCCCCCCCACAATCCTGTGTAGAAATGTAGAAATAGTCAGATGTGCCCCCCCATCCCATGTAGAAATATAGTAACAGTCAGGTATGCCTCTCCCCACAATCCTGTGTAGAAATGTAGAAATAGTCAGGTGTGCCTGCCCCATCCTACCTAGAAATATAGTAACAGTCAGGTGTGCTCCCCCAATCCTGTGTAGAAATGTAGAAATAGTCAGGTGTGCCCCCCCATCCAACCGTAGAAATATAGTAACATTCAGGTGTGCCCCCCCACAATCCTGTGTAGAAATGTAGAAATAGTCAGGTGTGCTCCCCCATCCCATGTAGAAATATAGTAACAGTCAGGTGTGCCCCCCCAATCCTGTATAGAAATGTAGAAATAATCAGGTGTGCCCCCCATCCTACGTAGAAATATAGTAACAGTCAGGTGTGCCCCCCCCACAATCCTGTGTAGAAATGTACAAATAGTCAGGTGTGCCCCCCCATCCTATGCAGAAATGTAGTAACAGTCCATGTCAAATGATCGACGGATACTCTGCAGAGACAGCATGCTACCTGTAGGTGTACAACAGAAAGTTCAGCACTGCAGTACAAACTACCTGGACTCGATCCACACATTCTATACAGACAGCCATACTGGGCATGCCCACACACTTAGAGTAATGAAGGCAATGTCAGTCAACAACATACTGAAAGGTCATACTGGGCATGCTCACACACTGTAACACATGAAGGCCATGTCTGCAAACACCAGTGGACCAGACATATGTGGCAGCCACAGATGTTAGTGCAGGAATTCAGGAATATATGTAAGGACAACACACTATAATAAGCCAAAGGTAGACATATATAGATGTGTGGAAGAGGGTGACTGTAACAAGGAGCCATCCAGGGCTCTCTCACCCAGCACACAGCCAAAGGGCCACAACCACATGAGGGTCTGATGTCACACACTGCAGATACTAGCCACCAGTATCTGTCAGCATTACAGAGTATGTGGTGCACATGCCAGCTGTGCAACATGACTGTTCAAGGAAGTAGTCATCTAGCAGCTGTATACACATACCTGTGGAATATGACCCAGGTTGTGCCCGCATATGGTGTGTCAACCCCTAGATGAATTCGTTATGGCTCATGCACACACAGCCCTCCCCATAGCCCCACTATGACAAGCCTGCTGAGGTCATCTACTGTGAAATACACCTTTGGGACAGTTGTGTCCCAGTAATCTCTGTGGTGTGTCCCATAACTGTGTACTGCTGTAATGTGATAAGTTAGTCAGGTAGGAGTTCTAACCCCAGCCTTGGCAACTGTGTGTATGCGTGTTTGTCTAACTTTGTGTAGAGAGCAACGCTTTTTAGGGTAGTCACACTCCCTACAATTGAAATGCTCTACTTTGGTAAGGCTGCTGATGTCATCCACCTAGAAATACATCCCTGGAAAGGTTGTATCCCAATAATCTCCATGGAGCGTCCCATAACTGTGTACTGCTGTAGTGTGAAAAAATAGGTAGGAGTTCAGTTCCCAGACATGGTAAATTTGTGTGTGTCTGTGTAGAGAGCAATGCTTTTTAGGGTAGTCACACTCCCTACAGTTCAAATGCTCATCTTTGGCAAGGCTGCTGATGTCATCCACCTAGAAATACACCTCTGGGTAGCTACAGTCCAGTAATCTCCATAGTGCATCCTGTAACTGCGACCTCCTGTAGTGTGATAAATTAGTTAGGTAGCTGTTCTAATTCCAGACATGACAGGTGTGTGTGTCTGTCTGTGTAGAGAGCAATGCTTTTTAGTGTAGTCACATTCCCTACAATTCAAATGCTCATCTTTGGCAAGGCTGCTGATGTCATCCACCTAGAAATACACCTCTGGGAAGCTGTAGCCCAGTAATCCCTGTAGCGCATCCTGTAACTGCGTATTACTCTAGTGTGATAAATTAGGTAGGTAGTTGTTCTACTCTCAGACATGACAAGTGTTTGTGTGTGTGTCTGTCTGACCCTGTCTGTGTAGAGAGCAATGCTTTTTAGGGTAGTCACACTCAATACAATTTGTATGCTCTACTTTAGCAAGGCTGCTGATGTCACCCACCTAGAAATACACCTCTGGGAAGGATGTAGCCCAATAATTTCTGTAGTGCGTGCCATAACTGCGTACTGCTGTAGTGTAATATAGACCTCTGTTAGGGGTTCTATATCCATGTATGTCGGTTGTGGATGTTTTGTTTGTGTTTCAATGTCTGTGTAGGGAGCAATGCATTTTAGTCTAGTCACACTCAGTACATGTCCAATGGTCTACTTTGGCAGTCCTGCTGATGTCATCCAATGTGAAATACACCTTTAGGGAAGGAGTATTCCAGTAATCTCCTTGGTGCTTACTACAACTGCGTAATGCTGTAGTGTAATAAACTAGTTAGGTAGGGGTTCAACTCCCAGGTGTGTGTGTGTTTGTAACTTGTATCCTGTGTGGTGGTGGGTGTGAGTGTGTGACACCTGGACCCAATGTGGGGTGGGTTTTGCACATGTCTTTTATGGTGGTCCTATATCACAATGTCCACTGTACAGAGATAACAGATGTGAAATAGCTGAGAGGCTGGGGTGCAAATCCATACCCATACATGTGACATTACAGCCAGGCAATCACAGTTAGCAACCCCAGTATTACCCAGAGCACACTTTCAACCCATGTCACATACACACACACACACACACACACACACACACACACACACACACACACACACACACGCACACACATGCACACACATGCACACACACACACACACACACACACACACACACACACACACACACACACACACACACACACGCTGAGGCAACAGCCAATATGTGTGTAGTACACTGCATATTGGTGACTGATAGCAACTATGGAGTGATTGCAGTGACCTACAGAGGGCATGGCACCCTGTCCATCTGTCCAATAGGCACATACATGCAGACAATGCACCTTCCCCATGTTCCCCACTGGACACCTGCAACACCTGTGGTGCCATCACATGTGACCCACAAAGGACATACCATGCCTGAAAACATGCCCTGTATGGACAGATGCTGCTGATGCCAGGGAATGCTGTTAGCATGCTATCAATGTAGGTGCAGGGTTAACCTGCTATCCATTACCAGTTCCTGCCACAGGTGGCCAAGACTGGCACATCTGATGATAATCTGTGTACACAACATGGGCCCGACACCCCAGGTACAGTTCCACATGTCACTGTACATGCATGTGGGAGGTGTGCACATCCCAGACACCGTCCATGTCATGGACTAGGGAACACATACATGGCAAGCAATGCACAGAATTGGCCACACCCAATAGCCACCCAGGTGACTGGATGGTGGATACAACATCCACCTGTGTGGGCAAATGCAGAAACCACAGGCCTGAACCACAGTGCAAACCATTGTCATGTGGCCTGACGCCAAGTTACACCTAGCCTTGTATAGCCATCTGGCACAGTCAACCACCACATACCCGTGCAGAAATGCACTCATGCATGTCAGTACTGGCACCCTGTGTGTTTGTGTGTGTGCTGTATGATGCGTATGATCACATCCACACTCACTACAACCCCCAGTGGCATACTGAAGCATGCTGTCTGATGTCAGACACATCCCCATACCCTTCTCCCATATAACCTCCATATGACCCATGTGGTGCATGTGATACTTGCACAGTAATATGTTGTGGCAATGTCACTAGTGATGAGCTGTATCCCTGGCCCTGCCAAGTGTGTCAATGTGTGTGCATCCCTGTGAGAGTGTGGCTGTGTTGACGCTGGCACCTGTTCATGCGGACAGGCATGTGTACATCACCTACCGTATAGCTACCATATCCCTGTTGCAGATGTCACTCACTATCACATATATGTTCTGCGGAGTCTACAACAGGTAACCTATGTGGCACATCCAACAACTGCATAGGACTGTAATAGCACTACGTAGTCATCCGGGGTTTGATACCCTGTGCTGGTAGGTCTGTGACACAAACATTCTAAGGTTTTACTCTCCCACCCCTCTCTGACTTGTCGATGCCTCTGTTTGCCTCTCTCACTCCCTCACTGATGGATGTGGAGACCTATACCTGCTTTTCTTAGGCAGCAGCATGTGCATTTTAGGTAATGCTCATGATCAGCTGATGGCCTCTGCACAAATTGCAGCCCTCCCCTAGCTGATTGCATGTGGAACAGCTGTGGTAACATTCCCATAGCCAATTGCATGGAAACACATTCCAATATCTAGGAACATCATGTTTGTGCTGGTCCTTTTCATTCACTGTGAGCAGGAACTCCTGTTGTTTGGCAAACAGCATCTCAGATGGAGTGAGGATTTACCTCTGACAACATACACTGTGGAAACAGGCCAACACACAGGAGGGGCATGTGCCTAACTTGACTACAGACTGTAAGTGCTGCTATACTGCATTCAGAGTAATGTTGGTTTAACAGGGTGTGTGCAGATATGGCTGTTCTACATGTATTAATACCTGCCATGTCAGTTGTATGTGTGTGAGGACTCCCCATCTGTAGGGTCATCTGCAGACTGGGCAATGTGTGGTGCCTTTGGTGTCATGTGTTACCCACAGAACATGTATCTGTGAACTGCAGAAGGTAGTGTGAGAATTGCAGTCTGTAGATGGTGAAAGCCATGACAGTTACTGACTTCATATCCCTCATAGGACATATGTTGCAACAAACCCTGTTACAACAGTAAATGTATGATGTTATCACAGCAACGTGTCAATATTGGCCCTGTGTATGTGCTTCCAGCCACAACTCAGTCAACCTTTGTACATATGTCATGCAGTAAGAGGTGCATATGTGTTGTACACCATAATTAGTGTCATCATATCTGATAACAAGCCAGTGAGATATCAGACTGCTACACATGTTATGTATAGTAGGGGTTATATTTGATGACATAACCTGGACATACTGTGTTTGATTGTACAGTACTGAGGTCTGTGTACTTATGGTGAATGTCAACAGTGTGTGTATTGTTAATATGTACCTTGGCCTGTGTACAGACTGTGGTAGTTGTCATCGTCCTAGGTCCCCTTCTGTCTGATGTTACATGCTGCTCCACTGTATGTTACCGAATTGGCTTACATGTTTGAAGGGCCATACACACACACGTCCCATACCACAGTCAGCCATCAGACCAAATTGTGTAGTGGCCCAGTATATGTAGGGTTAGTGTGTGTGTGGCACATATGAGGATGGTGTTGAACAGATGGTCCATATACTGTAATATTATGCTAGCTTGCCATATGTGGCTGTGGCTGTGTTCTCATTGGTTGTGGTTATGCACTTTCACACAGGTGTATCATACCCTGTGCTGTGACATGGCTGTACAGCCTGCTATATATGCATGTACATCTGCATTCCCCCATAGGAGATGTAGGCCAGTGTTGAGCCAGTCTGCCTGTAGCCTGCACAGTGCATTGTTACATGCCTAGCAGCTTAGTGTACTTACCCAGTGAGATGTCATGTGCAGATACTTGCCAGATGTACTGCTGCCGGGCCTCCCTTAGCAGTCATGTATGTCAGAGAGAGAAGTGGGATGCTGTACAGATGTATGTCAATATCTATTGGGTAGTATGTGGCCATGTGTCAGGGCAGACAGGGGTGTGTGAATGCATAACCTATGGTGGCATATGTATACTAGTCGTTATGTGTTATATCCATCTACATGTCTGTTAACATCCATATTGTCAGGCATGGTACACATGTTTTGCACTAAGGGGTTCTTTGCATACCTCTGGACTGTACAGAGTGTGTCAGAATGTCCACACATATTGGCCAATATCTCTGCTGCAGTTATCAGGGACAATACGTGCTAGCAGCGGTACTATAATGTCCTTAGGATGTCTGTCAGTAGCCAATGGCACACATGTGGAAAGCAGATGTGACCTCCTACACACACCATGTCTGTGAAGACAATCCCAGTTACAGTAGCAATAGTATATAGAACTGTAATAGTACACAAATAAAGGTTTTCCCATTTCTGCAAACCTGTGTGTGGTGTATTTTCCTATGACCTCTCTGAGCGTATATGTTGCAGGCAATGATCGTCATTTGTATGGGTGGCCCATACAGTGTCTAGTTGTTCAGGTGTGAACTGTAGGCATAGTGGGTGTTCCATATTTTGTGCATCTTCTACATATGCATCTTACTGTACATATCTCTGCTTGTGTATGTGTAGTCACATGTATATCTATATATATGTATATATATATATATATATATATATATATATATATATATATATATATATGTATGTATATCTGTATCTGCATATATGTGTCTGTGTATATGTATCCTAGGGATGTTGATAGCTTCCACATTTTACATTTCCTATGGGAGCCAGACTGTACTGCATGATATGTTACCAATACCAGCCTGACATCATACAGGTGGGATGTAGTACTGTTAACATCTTGTGCCCATGTCATGTCAGGTCCTTGTTATGGGATCTGCAACACTTGGTTGTGTATTGCAGGGTGGATGTGTTTGGCTGTGGGGGATATGCCTATTCGTACAAGATGTATATTGTTTGGGGCCTCTCAACCCCATTACCGGGGCATGTGGACATATTTGTTTTTGTTAATCTACCATTGCTATCTACAGATGTATGGTTACATATACCTATATATATATATATATATATATATATATATATATATATATATATATATATATATATATATCTGCTTACATATATATGACTATGTCCGTATATACCTACATAGATATATATCTGTGTATGGTTCCCCTTCAGAAGGTCGAATGTCTGAAATCTCGAAATGCATATGCTTGAAGCCATATGCTCGAATTTCAGAAGCTCGACCTTCTGAAAGGAAAAAAAAAACAACAAAACACAAAACAATGTTTCTGCAGGGGGCCAAATCCCCTGCACCTCCCACACCCTTGCTACTTATTTATACCCACTCCGAGATCGCACTACAGCGAAGAAAGGGAAATCTCCTGTTCTGCGCTGTATGCCGATCCCCATTCAGAAGGTCGAGCTTCTGAAATTCGAGTATAAGGATTCAGCCATATGCATTTCAAGAGTTCAGCCATTCAACCTTCTGAAAGGGAACCCTGGGTACATATATGTACCTTACTGTGTATATGTAGACATATAGGTGTAGACATATATATGTGTCGATGTAGGCATTTGCATGTATATATGTTCATATATATTTATATATATGCATATAGTTCTAAATATATATATATATATATATATATATATATATATACATATCTACATATATAGATATGTTGCATCTGTTTAGATATTAATATATTTACACACACACATACATCTAGATGTTGTACGGTTGCATGACTGGGCTGGATGATATGTTTTCGAAAACATCAGATTTATGTATATCTGTCATGGCTTAGTAGTAAATCACTTTGTCTATGGTGTGCAGGTTTCTGGTTTGAGCCTTGCAGAGGCTGTTTATTTTGTTGCTGGACAGAACATGGGCCGTTGAATACAGAGTGATTAAGGCATTTTAAAGCAGTTGTATGTGGGTTTGTGTGGAGCTAAGCACTGCTAATTTCCAGTTACAGTTTCTTATACTCTGTTTTCTTCTGAATTGCTTAACCTGTGTAGGCAGTGCTTACCCCCAGGCAAACAGGCTTAAACCCACTTATTGCTGCTTAAAAGTGCTTACTCCCACTTACCCTCATGCTAATTTCTTTAAAAGAGAAGAAAAAGGGGTTGATAGGAAAGTGATGAAAAAAGGGGCACAAAGAGGGAAAGGCAGTAGGGAAAATAGCCAGGGATGTGCAGGAAGGGTGTAGGGAAGATCCATAGCTGGCCATTTTTCTACAGCAACAGCTGTGCATATACACTGAATTTGGAGGTAGATTTGGACACTCAAACCCCTGGGAGGGGGTGAGGACAACAATAATTCATTGTGATTCCAATTAGACTGGATTCCTTGTGTCCAGGGACATGTGTGCGAAATGGACAGCTATGTATGGGGCGAGATTTTTTTGTGGAAACAGATTGCCCTTTTTTTTCAGGTGAGAGTGGGATGTTGGGGAGGGGTAGTAGGTATATTTGGGGAGGTAGGTTGGGTAGGTTAACAGACAAGACAAACAAGATGCATACAGGGGCAGTATATGACACATGTGTGGGTAAACACCTTGGACAGGGAGGGGTGTTTGGAAGTCGCAAGCCCATGAGCCCCCAAATGGAAACAGTGGGACTGAGGTCCCCACCCATGGTCAGTCACCACTCCACCTTCACGGCCCCAAAAGTGGCTGTGCTGGGGGCTGGTTAGGAGGGGTAAGCTCACCTTCTAATTGCACCATGTGGCCCTCAAGCTGGCGTAGCTGGTCTCGAATCTCCTTGTCGAGTTCCCTATGCACCACCACTGCCCTGACCTGATGGCAGGTGACAGGTACTTCTCCATCTCCGCTCTCATGGGGGGGCCGAGCCCCATCCCCTGAGGCAGTTCCACCCAAAAGTGGTGCAGGGCCAATGGAGGAGGAGGTCCCAGGCTGGGCCCCAGACGTGCTGGTGCCCAGTGCCATGGCCAGCTGAGGTGGGACAGGTGGGTCCGTTGGGACCGGCCTACCAATACGAGCTATGGTGTTGCAGTTTTAGGAAAGGTATCAGTTAGTAATAGTCAACAGCATTCAGGATTAGTCATTTCTGCTGACAAGGACCTCGTTCCTGTATTCATTTGGTTGGTTTTGAAACTTTCTTTGGTTTGCAGCATTCAGGATTAGTTATAACAGCATGCATAAGTATTCCCATTAACCCAAGACACCAGATTTACAACAGTTGCAGGGTGAGCAGAACACATGCATATATGGGACAAAACTGGCCATTACGACAGCATGCAGGTCTCATTGATGCCAACAGGCCACCAATATGGGAGTATATTAACATGGCACATGCATAGAACCAAATGTGAATATTTATAAACCAATAGGACATATGTCCCAACAAAAGTTTGGAGTGTACATGTACCCATTGAGGTGTGTAATTAGGTTATTGTTGCACATATGGTGGGGGTGAGAGACAGAAGGCAATTAACAGCTAATATATCCCTGTAGTTTTCACAACGTTCTTAGTCACTGCAGTGACCTGTCCCTTACATGTATCATTACACTACCAATGTCCTTACTTTGTACAGTGGTATTTTTGTCTATTAGTATATATGTGGACTGTGTTTTATATATAGTCTACACCTCTTACCTGTTAAAGCTGTTGAGAAAATCATTGTTAACACTACCTGACAAATTCTATACATACTCCCAGATTCCATGCTTGTAGACAGGTAAATGAGTGAACTGTGTTGTACCTACAGTCTACATCTCTTACCTGTTATAGCTGTGGAGGGAAGTTTGTTAACATTACCTGACAAATTCTACACATACTCCCAGATTCCATGCTTGTAGACAAGTATATAAGTCAACTGTGTTGTACCTACAGTCTACACCTCTTCCTGTTATAGCTGTGGAAGAAATCTTTGTTAACACTACCTGACAAATTCTACACATACTCCCAGTTTCCGTGTTCATGTTATACACATACCAAACAATCTGTTATTGCACACACTCTGGTCAAGGCTTGACAGGATGCAGGTGTTAATGTGACATATTTTGAGAATTACTGTCATACACTTTGGGTGAGATGCTGCAATGACAGGTTTGTTTTCATATACATTCTCTGACTATGTTCAGGTCTGACTATCAGTTATATGTCAGTAAAAGCTGCCTACATTTCTTGGATCATCACACTGATTTGTCAGGGGAACAGGTTACCGGGCAGCAGATATGGGCCATTTATCTGGACATGCTGGACAGATCAGAACAGTTGAGGGGTATGACTATGCCTACAGCTTACTACCTGAACATTCTGCCACAGTCTGTACAGTTGAATGTCATGATTATGCTTACAGCTTACTATCTGAACATTCTAGCACATTCTGTACAGTTGTTGGGTCTAACTGTGCATACAGCTTTCTATCTGAACATTCTCACAGACTGTACGGTTGTGGAGTATGATTATGCATACAACTTACTACCACTCCTGGGATTTAAACCCCTACTGTGTGTGGTAAAAATATTACAGCTGATATCACAGTACACTGTGCTATCAGGGAATTGGTGTGAAGCATTTCAATGTTTTCTGTCTAAGTCTCCCTCAGTTGTACAGTATGACTGACCTCTTGGGACTTCCAACATTGTTATACTGAACTTCCTACACATTTTATCTGCATTCAACAGTGTGGGTAACACTGCTTAATACAACAGTACTATTTATAGAATGCAACACTACAACAACATATGAAAGAATGTACACAAGCACTCCAGGGGTTACACTTTTATTCACAAGATATTACACCTTTATTTACACACAACCTATATCACAGTCTTCCTGCCATATTGTTTAGTTTATTCAGTATATCCCATACACAATACATTTTTATACTGGTACAACACTTTCTAGAACTGTTATATTTTTTCTTATGACAGTACATGCAAGATTATTACTAACCTGCCTCGAGATGCAGCCTTTGCAGTCTAGCAGCATGGGCTTGGTGGTTCGCAGCCCGCTCATCTGCAGCTCTCAGAGAAATACAGTGATATTTAGCCATTACCTATCCACAAGCTAGGCAATCATTATCTATGTAGTAGAATGAGTACTTACTCAGTGCTGGGGCATTGGCCATCTGCCTTGATTCTTGGATCCACTGCTCCAAGAGATCACCCCTCCGCCGCTTCAGGTCAGCATGGTGATGCCTGACCTGCTCACCAGTCCGGGGGATACCAGTGGCAATGGTGAGGTCACGGGCGGGACTGTCCCAGGCCTCCACCTTATGCTGAGAGCCCTGGTTCTGGCCCTGCAGTAGTCTCTGCTCATGGTGTTTTACCAGGAGCCATACCATGAATCTGGACTCCTGGGTGCCCCAGCACTGCTCTGTAAGTCGAGTGCCTTCCCCTACTCCAGCCATTCTGTCTACAGTAGGGAGCTGCAACCAGTTATGGGAAGTATTCGTGCCTTTGGGGTTTAAATATGCCCGATTTTCTGTACTTTCCCATGACTGGACGGTTTTGAAAAGGCTAAGCTATGGGCAGACCTGCTTACCTAATGTTGGCATTGCTTAAAGGGGTATTTATTTACTTACATTTGTTGACCAGAAAAATCTGACTGGACACAGGTTCTTTTTCAGCGGAGGCCCGGGGAGAAAAGCTCCACAATAAAAACAACAATTAAAAACAACAATTAATTACAAGTTACAAGAAGTATAGGTAGGTTTTGTTTAACAATAGTAGTAAACAGTTATAGTTCAAAATGAAATTATTTAGTTAAATGGTACAACACTTATATCATTGGTGCCATAAAGACTAACAAGTATTTTAATAGCTGAGCTAGCAACTATTACCCTTGAATAACAGTGGCTAAGATTACAGCTGAGATATAGGTTTACAAGCAATTTATTTGGCTGCAATCCAAGGTAGTTAGATGGGTGGATGAAAGGGATTAGAGAGGTTGGGGTAGAGATGTTAGAAAGGTTTGTTACAGGGGCATGTCCAGTGCTCTTTTAGATGAGATTTTAGAGCAGCTTTGAAGTTAGTGTGTGATGGCACAGATGTTATAGTGTGAGGAAGGGTATTCCATAATTTTGCTATGGAGTAGGAGAAGAGAGCTTCTCCAGCAGACTTCCTGGTTTTAGTTACCTGTAATTGATTTTTGTTGCTGGAGCATAGTGGTCTGGTGGCATTATAGGATTGGAGTAGATTTTGGAGGGAGGGGACTTTTAGAGGATGATTTAGTAGTTTGTGGGTGAGTGAGAGTTGGTACCATTGAAGGAGGTGAGGAAGGGAGGTATGCCACTGAGCAGATTGAGTTAGCCAACCTACATATTGCTTACACAAAGTAAGCTGAGCTGTGCAATGCTTAGCGTTGCTTAATATTTAATTAGCATTATATTTTCCTTTTGGCATTGATTTATTATTCGTTACATGTTATATCTGTGTCTGGTATCCGTGATTCATGTGTATGTACACTTTATGGGGTCCTGGGGACTTCAGCACTTTATGACAATAACACCTCACATCTGGCCTTACTGCAGTACTCCAGTTCACATATTTATGTTATGTGGCAGGTTATATAATCACACTGTACATAGATTCCTTTCACATGTTCAGTTTGATTTTCCTATGGTGAGGATTAGTTTGTTGAAACCTCAATCTTATGTACTGCTATGATCGCTTAGTGGTTAAATACTGTGACTGTAGCATACAGGGTCTCGGGTTTGAGCCTTGCAGAGGCTGTTTATTTTGTTGCTGGGCAAAACAAGGGCCATTGGATACAGAGTGATTAAGGTACTTTAAAGCAGTTGTAAGCGGGTTTGCACGGGTTTGTGCGGAGCTAAGCACTGCTAACTTCCGTTTACAGTTTTATTACACTCAGTTAGCTTCTAAATTGCTTAGTCTATGCAGGCAGTGCTTACCCCTGCACAAACGCACTTAAACACTCTTACTTTTGCTTACATATGCTTACTACTGCTTATTTGTGCTTAAACCTGCTGACTAGTGCCTTATTCATTATGACACTGACACTTCACATGTGCATTCCCTGCAGTACTCCATTTCATAAATATATACTATTTAGTGGATTTTGCAATCAAAATATTGGTTATAACATGCTTTGCCATGTAAAATAGTCCGTGCTGCAGTGGGACTCAAACCAGAAATGCCTGCTTCTGTGGCAAATGCTCTGCCCACTACACTATTGCTGTACTGCTTCATTCCTTGTTTTCCTCTTCAGCCTTTTAAGCTGCTTTAACCATAGCTAAGCGATGGGCACACCAGCCCATCTATGGTCAGCTGTACTTGGATTAAAAAAAAAAAATAAAGGGGTTTCTTCATTTGTTTTTTATGTACTGTTGCTGTTGTACACATGGGGAACTGTTGGTGGGGATATGCGGACACCTATGAGCAATCTCACTCATTTCTTATCACTTTCTGCTGTTCTACATTGCAGGAGCATGTTTATTCTGAGAGCTCTGCTCTCAGACATGCCCCCTGCACTCGTACACGGAAGTTTAGTAAATCCAGGGGACCGTCTCTACAGCTTTCATACATGCATTCACTCACTCCTCTCTCCGATCTCTCACACACACTCTTTAGCTATCATACATCTCTTTGATCTCTCACATACACTGTTTAGCTATCATACATCTCTTTGATCTCTCACATACTTTCGTTTCTGCTTTCATACATGCATTCTCTCTCTCTCTCTCTCTGTCTCTCTCTGTCTCTCTCTGTTCAGTTCATTCGATTCCAATCCACTCAGCGTGCCACTGAAAACCGTTCTGCATGCTACTGTATGGTATAGTATAGGGTACAGTATTTGTCAGATCTATTTTTAATAGTAACTCTCAACCAATCAAAAACGACACTTATTCAGCATCTATCAATCCCCATGGGTGCCGTTTAACTGAGAGTTTACTGTAACCCCCCCTTTTATACCCTTGTGTACAAAATAAAGGTTAAAAAATCAAAATACTCATGCCCGGTAATCAAGTAAAAGAAAAGGAAACTAACTAACAAACAAAAGTAAATTTTAAGCCACTTTCAACAATACTGTGTTGGTTACAGCTTCCCACTACTTGCTTACATAATTTACAGGCTGTGTCAAAATACTGAGAAAAGCATTAACAAACTAGTAAAGCTCAGACAGCAAAAGTTAGTGAAGCTTGTCACACATACTCAAGCTTTACTAAGCATCACAAAGTTCAAAGATCAGTGCTCAATGATGCTGCTAAAGTGATGTCGCAGTACCACCCCCCCTCCAAAACATGACTTGAGAAGGAATAATTCCTTGGTGGTGAAATTTTGCCAGATTAACTAGAAAGTCTGAAAAACAGAGAATGGGGGAACCCTCTTGGGAGACTGTAGTCGGTTCATGTTACTAGAAGCCACTACCAGTGGATAGCTCGCATTTGCTTTAATTCCTTTTACTTATTGTTGCATAAGACATTCCCCAAGCTATCGGGGTAGAGCGAGCATTCTCCACATTAGCTCCTGGACTTTAATTGTCACAACTGACCTTCACATTAAGTTGGATTCCTTACTGTGCAGGAATTATTAATGCTATTCTCTCCTTTAATGTCATCTTTCTCCTATAAAGACCTAATTGTCTTTGGTAACTGTTCCAGTAATTCTTTTGGAAGTTCCCAAAGTTTGTGAAATCTGATGATGACCCTGGATGGATTCGGTCACTTCTTGTGAGTCTACAAAAAACGTAATTCCCAATGAAGAGAATATTTTTCGTACTGTAGAATATAGCAGGCAGAACCTTACTGAATTTTGCCTGCATAGCTTAATAGCAATAAGAAATGCACTCCTGTCCATTATGCCACTGCTGAGCAATCCTCAGCTGCACAGACCATCTTCCCCCACGCAGGAACTTCCTCCAAAGAGTTGCTAAGAGCTAATGTTTCTAATGAAAAAATCAAATACTAATACTAAATACAAATACTTATTTTTTTATAAAACAAACATACTAACATCCAAAACTACAACCTCCTCTACAAACTCTAACCTTTTTACTTTACTCCAGAAAACTCCAGTTTTACGATAGATATAACATTCAAAACTATTTCTAACGTATCTCTAAACTTACATCTCTTATTCTAGTTACTGTATATATTTAATTTCAGTACATACTATGGTTGACATTTCAACTGTAAATCCTAAACTGTACATACAATTTAGACATATATACATACATAACTGATTCACAATAAAAAATGCATACAAACAAGATCTTGATATATTAAATGTTAATCTCTTCTCTTAAAACAAAAACAAACTAGATTTTAAAACTTGCAAAAACCTGCTTCTAGTGGAGCCAAGAGGGTTACAGTACTACTCATCAAGCACCATACCAGGAGATAACGCTATCCATAGGTAAACTGCTTATGCTTCCATACCATATATAACCATAGGTGCAATTTACTACTGAGGTCTCCATCAGTACTGTCCCACCGAGTTGTGAAAGACCATTCTGTTTTACTTGACAGGGTTTAGTTTCCATAAATACTACCAGTGGATAGTTCACATTTGCTCTAATTCCTTTTACTTATTGTTGCATAAGACATTCCCCAAGCTATCAGGGGTAGAGTGAGCATTCTCCACATTAGCTCCTGGACTTTAATTGTCACAACTGACCTTGCTAATAACTCTGAGTCTCATTGTTTCCAGAGCTATGTTTTATTTGCAGTTCTTCACCTCCTCCATTGCCTTATTGTGCTAAAAAGATTGTCTTTGTATACACAATTCAGCTCAAAGTCTAAAATTCCTACCTTTTCTTTCTGCACAGTAAGCAGCTTCTTAAAACTACTGAATAGCTATTTTCTTATCCTCACATGATTTAAAAAAAAATACAGTAAACTCTCAGTTAACCAGGACCCATGGGGATTGGTAGATTCCGGATAAGTGTAGTTTCTGGTTGCTTGAGAGTTACTATTAAAAATAGACCTGACAAATAATGTACCCTATACTGCACCATACCATACCATACAATAAAGACTGTATTGATTTGATTTTAATAATGAAATGCAGTAATTAAAAGCCTGGCTGGAATAATAATATTTTAAACTGATATTTCTGCTAGAAAGTGTGGCACCTGGAATGGTTTTCAGTGGCACACTGAGTGGATTGGAATTGAATGAATTGAGTACAGACAGAAAGAGAGAGAGAGATAGACAGAGAGAGAGAGAGAGAATGCATGTATGACAGCTGAAGAGAGTATGTGTGAGAGACTGGAGAGAAAAAGAGTGAGTGAATGCATGTATGAAAGCAGAAGTGAAAGTATGTGAGAGATCGGAGAGATGTATGAAAGCTGAAGAGTGTGTGTGAGAGATCAGATAGATAAAGAGTGAATGAATGCATGTATGAAAGCTGAAGAGACTGTGTGTGCGAGAGACTGGAAAGAGAATGTGCAATCGGATGCAAACTGACCGAGTGAGTATGGAGCGAGTGTTGGCATTTTAGTGATTTGACTTGTTTGGTTTGACTTCTCAGGTTGAGGAGAGAGGGACTTTATTTGTATCTGCATTTTTAAAACTCTAAAACTCTAAAAACATAAGGTATGTTTCTGCCGGGAAAACAGAAAATGCAACATATGAAAAACTGAATTGTTCATACTGTACTGTATTTCTTTGATTTTTGTTTCTGGTTGCTTGAGAGTTCTGGTTGTTTGAGTTTTGGTTAACTGAGAGTTTACTGTATTATCTACTTTCTCTCTAAATCACTGCTAATAAGGATGCACATTTAAAGTGTTTGAGGTTATTAAAGGGATGCAAGTTTATATTAGAAAATATCTATGTAGCTAAGGAAATAGAAAAGTCAAGGTGGAAGAGGTCAAAGCAGAAAATTAAGCTCTATCCTATACAACATAAGATCAGGTTTAAAAGTAATTTAAAGATTAGACAATGCTGATGGCAACTGTAGGTTGATGAGAAAGGAAAAAAAAATCATCTTGGGTTATATTATGGTCATCTGGACTGTGGTACCACTGTGATCTGCCTGTATGATCTGAGCCCCAGTATAGAGAAGCTAGGGAAAGGGTTTTCAACAAGACATAACTGATAAGGACAACAAAGTAAGAGTGACATTACTGCAAGTCATCTAAAACCAGCAGCTCTTTCACAGAAGGAATTTTCATTTTATAAGTTAATTCAGACAAATAGTGAATAAAGATCTTAGTAGACTGCTGAGCACAAAATGCAGTTTTGAACTTGGATGCAAATTTCTAAATAGTAGCCTCTTGAGATAACTAATTATACAATGGAATTTTCACACAGAGCAAATGGATAGTTATAACATACTTCAACTGGCAACTCACATACTTTCACAAATGAGCTATTTTAAGGTAACACAATTATATGTAGATTTTCAAAGCATACAAATAAAATGCATTTGACAAGGCTGTTGTAAAAACATGCCTTGCGAGCTTTCATGTAACGCATGCTGAAGCATACTCAGCACAATGTATTTCTTATCAGCAACTCATAAATCACATTTGTGTCTTTTTGGATTAGTCTCCATGGTTATTCAATAAATCTTAAATCTCCTCATAGCTAAGGGAGGCATATTTACCAGGCAACTAAATAAGCCATAGTATAATCTGATTTCTTGAATTGACTGTAATACTAAAAGCATGTTTATCATTGTGCAATTCTGAACGGCATTTTAAGTGTCTTTTATGATGCCTTGAAGAGGGAAGTTTATAAGTATCTTTTATGCATACAGCTCTTATTGGTCAGGCTGATCAACAGATCCATGAAATGGCATACCAATTACTCTGATTCCAAAGCCCAAACTATAAAACATCAGATGCAGATTCCTCATAGTCAGAAATTAAGGCCAGAAAGAATACTTTTTTCAGAATGTGTAGCAAAGAAACAGATATAAAAATATTTAACTATTTATAATATCTTAATCTGGAGATAGTTTTGAATAGCAGCTAATAATAAATGTATGAGAAACTGTGTTTTGAAAAGACTGTTTAATAGGTAATTTTCAAGCTAATGTCTACACCAAGTGTACACAATCTGTATTCAAGAACATCCCTAACACATTGTTTGTGCTTTCTAATCACTCCGAAAGATTACATTAAGTGTACATGTAGTCTACACTTTGTGGTAACCTTTATGAATCCCCCTCGATATTTAAGGCCACAAGAAAATCAGTAGGAAAACTAAAATTAGGAGAAAGAAGGTGTGAGTTATACTGCATTGCCTGTTCACTCAGAATGATGTACACTTAGTGTAGGCATTAATAAATCCCATGGTTTGTACTTTTCAGAAATGGGGATGCATGCAGGAAAACTGACATGAAACTTGCAAGATATTTAATTAGACAAATAATGATGAAAAATTATTTTTTTATGCTCTGCAGTCTTTCCAAATTCAACCTATTCCCCATATTTGTAATCCCCTGGGTTTTAGAACATGCCCCCATGTAAGCTGTGAACATAATTCAAGACTAAAGCTTGAGTCCAAACTAATTTATATATCCATAAAATAGGCACTCTCACAGAAATATGTTTCCTTAATTTATCAGGGTCATTTTGAATGGGTCCCCTATGCGTCTTCCCAGAGACTTACATTTTCTTGTTTCCATTTTTACTTACTACTCTCAGCCTTAGGGTATTAAGCACAACAGATTTCTTAAGTCACATTTTAGCACAAATGCCAGATATTTTAAGCTATGCTGCCTAGCAGTAATGAGTGTGGGACACGGTAAAACATGTCTCAGGGTGTTTTTAGCTACTACAAAAATATTTCATCTTCAAGAGACAATTCACACACTTCATGCTTTGGTTTCAAAGCTGGTGAAGTTTGCATAATTTTGTGTATCAAATATAATGAATCTTTCTGAGCTTGTTTTTGTGGTTATGGGTCTGTATTGTTTGTGTGCGTATGTGTATGTGCATGTGCATGTGTATGTATATAGATGTATAGATGAGGACAAATCAAAGACCATACCATACAGATTATGACATTCCTAAAGGATCCTGCAGTATTAAGATTAGAAACATATGTGAATGTATTATGTCAATACCTTTTATTTAGTAAAACATTATGATTCTTCCCTGGTTGCTGGAACTTTAAGAATTTACACTGAACTGCCTACAAAATTACTGCTAATATAATGGAACTTCAGTCATATATCCTGGGTTTGCATTAATATCACAATGATGCAAATTATTATCAAAACAATGTAGAATATCAGTGGTTTGGTTACTCATAATTGAATATGAAAGGAAAAGTCAGCCTTGATTGGAAATGGAATCCAGAACTTTTAATATATAGTGTGGTGACTGATGTCTCTAAGTTCTAACTACTAGATAACCAAAGACTTTATCATGCCTCAAAACATTATCATAAAATGTGCTTTTATGAGAGAGGTGAAATAATTTTACAGCTAGCCAAGTGTGTATGTGCGTATGTGCGTATGTGCACACGCACACACACACACTCTTGAATTTTCTGCTATAGGTTTTTAAATAAGGATGGAATGAGAAGGGAAATAAATTCAGTGAGGTATAAACTCAGGACCTTCATGTCACCAACACTGTAGTTAAACATTTGAGCATGCAAGTTATACATATCATCTGATTCTTACGTCAAATAACCCCCTAGTCTTTGCCTTGACAGCTGTGATTTTTTTCTTACTTTTCCATACCATTCCATCCTATGCTAGGACATTTCTAGAACCAATGCATTTGCGATGCCAACAATTTGTCTCATCATTTCTGCAGTCTTAAACTGCTTCTGTTTTTTACTTCATGTTCAAAGGATAAAAAATCTGCTATTTGAAACATGAAGCCACTTACTACATTTATTTGTTTAAAATATCACTCAGAACATGGGCATTTAATAGAACTAAACATGTCCACATGCTGCAATAAACATGGCATTTTATTCATGATGTTTATGGCAATGTGTATATCATTCCTATATAATTGGAAAAATGCCAACATTCCCTTTTTCCACTGTCAGATTTTTTTCTTTTAAATCTTCTGTCAGCCCATTTAAAGCAGTACAATATTGAATTAGTATGACATTCTTTCTGAGTAAACATGTAATTTTCAAGCATAAAATGAATTCAGTTATTTCCTACAATTTGTAGTGACAAACATGCAAAGATAGATGTTAGAAAATCTATTATTTGTGAAGTGGTAAATCTGTGGGTGAGACACAACTGCTTTCATCGGGTCTATATTATAAGATTGACATTTGAAAACATCGAAGAACATATGGTCGACACCATATGGTCGATGTCTTCAAACATCGATCTTATAAAACAACAAAAAAGAAAAAAGTACCCTAACGGGGTTAAGCAGGGGGGCCCTGCACCCCACACCCCCCACTACTTAAATATACCAACACTGAGACAGCACTACATTGCAGTAAATGGAAATCTCCCCTTACAGACATTTCCGTTTACACGCTCGAGATTCTGAGCATTCGATATTCTCATGTCGACAATGTCAGATCCAACATTGTTGGCTTTCGAGAATATAATATAGACCCCTTTCATCATAAGTGTATATTAAAAATTACAGCTTGTGCATTAATAATCATACTGGGCTGGGCTTATAAGAACCCTAGTGGTTGTTAGCCTAGCATATACCTATGAACCAATGAACCTCGGAGATTACTAAGGGTGAAAAACTATGAACTGTTTCAGTAATTTTTTACACTTTGCAATCTATAAGGCTATGAAATATTAATATTGGGCAAAAAACAGTTCTTTTTAATGTTGTAGTGTGGCCCCTGTGTAACTATTGTGATACCTGACACAGCCCATATTTAGTAAGTGGCTATTCTTTGTTTATAGTTGTAAAATGTATCCAGTTATTTGTCTGTATGACTGAATCTATTCCAATATGCGCTATTCAAAATCCTTTATCAATGTCTTTGCCATATTATGCTGAATTACTCTGTTTATCATTGTAAAATGTTTGAACTCAGACACACAAAATGCATCCACATAATTAATGGCTTTTTTCATACTGCAGCTGTGTAGTCCATTTATAGAAGGAAAAAGGGCTCTTTTATTTTGATAAATGCCATACTCTTGTCAACAAGATCAAGACATCATGCAATAGACAGACAGACAGACAGACAGACACACACACACACACACACACACACACACACACACACACGCACACGCACGCGCACACGCACGCACACGCACACGCACACACACACACACACACACACACACACACACACACACACACACACATACAAAATACTTAAAACAAACACATTTTCTCAAAAAACTTGGCTCTCCTCTAGTTAAAAAATTTTGGGGGGGGTGTGGCCAAGGATGAACACAGGATAGCAGCAGATTTCTTTAGCTCCACTAAGATAATATCATAAACAGGGAAATTTATCATCAAAACTCATTTAATGGAATATATTTTTTCTTAAAGTCATCTGGAATATCATTTTCTACAATGATATCTACAAAAGAAAGAAAACTTAACTGATTTTCCTGTCAGAAATCTTGTTGGAAATTTCTCACTCATCTCAACTCCTGAGAATGAACTTCAGTAAAGCTAACAACCAGGATGCTACCCTTAAGAAAGAACTCTAGGCATTACTATTAAATATGCAGGAACTAACAACTAAAATAGACAGAACTGATTCTAAAATAGATAACTTCAAAGAAAAATCTACCAAACAAATGGATATATTACATGAAGACTTACAACAGCAAAAAACACAGATTTCAGGTATAGAGGATGCTCTCAATGACATGGACAGTAGAATTAAAGAAGGGGAAATGAACATTGAATTTCTACTCAGACAAAACACTCATCTCCAGTCTAAATTGGATGATTTGGAAAACAGATCTCGACGCAATAACATAAGGTTTTTTGGGCTGCCAGAAAGCATAGAAGGTAATAATATTATAACTTTTTTAAACACATGGCTACCAAAAACTCTAGATTTATCTGAGGCATTTTCTTCCAGTATAGAAAGAGCCCATAGATCTCTATCATCCTCTGCTACTAACAAAAACATTCCTAGGTCAGTTATAGTAAAATTTCTATCTTCATTTGATAAAGAGATGGTGTTAAAATCTGCATGGGCGAAAGCACCTATAAAAGTCAATGATGCAGTAGTGCGCTTTGATAATGATTATTCCACTCTGGTGATTTCTAAAAGGAAAACCTTCTTGCCACTGATAAGAGAACTAAAAAAAGCACAACTGAAAACTCATCTCTTATTCCCTGCCAGACTAAAAATCTTCTTACCTGATAGTCCTAAAATGTTTGAGGATTTAGACACTGCCTTGGCTTATATTAAAAACATAAAATATTGGACAAGATAGAAGATATTGAATGGGCTAGTCCTTCGTTAAAAAGACTGACATCTGGCACAACTTGGAAGACAGATCAACAAAAGAGACTAAAAAATAAATGACTTGCTTTACAATATTCTGATTATTTTGTGTAAACTTCCTTGTTCCCTCAAGTAATCCACAAATAACATAAGATCACCACAAAGCTTCTCAAGTTCTCAAAATATGCAACTTATTTCATTAATAATTTCTCTCCCTAAGGTACACGTAATCTGATACACATTATATCTGTTGCTTTTCTGATCTCTCTTTGTGAGATCAAAGGTTAGTAATATGTTATATTCATTTAATTTTACCAAAAATTAATTGTTTTAATCCATTCAAAAATATTGCTGTTTTTAATACTGTTTAGATATAACTGTTTAGTATCATAAAACTGAGGCAGTCTAAACTCTTTAAAACAACTAACATGCTATGATGCATAAGCAGCTGATTAAATAAAATAACTATAAATGCAGTATTTTATGCATAGATATAATAATAGGTGAATGATTTATATATACACTATTTTGTACCTTGATATAGTAGTAGATGAATGCTACAGTATATATATATATATATATATATATATATATATATATATATATATATATTTTTTTTTTTTTTTAAGAAACGGGTATATCCTTACAGCTTTTGGTATGTGCTTATGACATTGTGTAGCTTAGGGAGTGATATGAGGTTCATATATGTTGCAAATAGACATATAATTGTTTCCTATGGCCTGATATTACTGAGGCTTTGATTCCTAAGGCTTGTGGAAATCCTTGAGCTGTCTCTATATTAAATAGATGTGTGTATGTGTTCTGAAATAAGCATATGATATCTAATATAACAAGATCTAATAGAACAAGAAAGAAGTGCATTAGAAAATATTTTAAATTTAAGTTTTTTTTAAAACATAACATTTTAACATAACATTTTAGAATCAATTTTAGAAATCAAAAATTCATAGCTTATATCAAATGTAATAACTTTTTATACTAACAGACATAATCGGAGCCTAAGTCATATATTTTAGAATTTATTTTCTATAGTACTATACTTTCAGAAAAATGAAAATGAGAAAAAAGGAAGGGAGAAAGAGAGGGAATGAAGGAAGGAGGGGAGGGGGGGGGGGAAAGGAGGAAGTTTTTTTCTGTCTCTATATTACACAGAGCCTTATTACATTCAAAATATATTGTTTTCACTTACTTTCATCAAATTACCCACTGGAATCTCTCAGGAGACAACTTCAGACACTGGCAACCTCGAGAATAGTGATTGTGAGCCCTTTTCTAAACCTTCATCTTCAAGCTGATCAGCAGAATAGTAGAAAGCAGCCATCATGAACTTTGACCTCTGGTTCTACTGATCTATGATATAAATCTGCAAAGTAAACCAGTTCCAGGAAGCAGAACAGTCGCAAATGTGGAAATATGATGAAAACGGACTTTTAACACAAAAATGTGAGTTTTAATCAATATAATACCATTTTATTGATATAATTTGTGTTTAGTAAAGCTACAGCACATATTATAGTATTGTTTTATTATTTAAACCACATGCTGAAGATTAGAAATGTGTAGAAGCTGAATTCAAAAGTACATTTGTTAGAATGTTCATAAAGGTGCTTTACTCAAATGCAGGACTGTAATTGCTGTTTCTAAGCACATATTAGATTATACATTTGCTTTCTAGCACTGTTGGATAATCTTATAAATTGATTTTTTTTAATTCAGAAGTAGAGATATCTGATATATTCTTAAGTTAGTATTCAGTATATAGATTATATGAAGCTTTTGAATACTGATTTCTGCATAATTTCATGACTTCTCTTTGATTAGTACAATGTTTTTACTAATCTGCTTTTGCTTTGATAATTAATTCTCTCATGTTAGTTCTATGAACAAGCAGGTAATAAATGTAGGTATCTTTCTATAGCTGTATATGTTTATATCATTAACATTACTATTACCATAACAACTGTAATGAATAATTCGATCTGAGTAATATATTGTGTCACAGAAGCATTAGTAAATAGATATTTCTAAGCTCAGGTAAGTTAAGTATATACAAAGCACCTATATTTTATTTTTTTCCCTTCCTAGCTGTGTTGCAGTTATTACTAGGATGTTAAATAAAAGATATATATATATATATATATATATATATATATATATATATATATATATATATATATAAAGATGATCTTTTATCTTGTTAAAAATGTTTAATTGTGCTTAATAGTTGGTTAAATTGGTTATGCTCATACACATGACTTGATTTATTTACATTCTTAAGAAAAGGATCTCAGGTTATATTCCAATCCCTTTAAAATGTTTCAAAATGTGTAATTTACTTTGTAATGTTTCTAATGTTAACAAGCTCTTCTAGATATTAATACATAACATTTACAATATTTGGAATATCTAAATAGAATTTTTATGATCTATATAAGCTATATTAGTTAAAATCTCTATTTCAAGTACCTATATATGTTTATACAAACGAGTCAATGAAAAGTTTCAATGATTTATCATTCTGATTCATACATACTTGCTGTTAGCTTAAACTATTCTTTCTAGTTCTAAAGGTATGATATCAAAAAGTCTTCAATGACATTTTGACACATTTTAAGAAATAAGTCTATGAACTGGATAAGTTCTTTTTTTAACTTTTGGTTTTGAAAGCTTTAGTATTTTTAGACATTAGGTGGTAGCTAGAGTTCTGCTGTTATAGTTAGAGAGGTAACTCGAGTAGCTGAAACTACTCAAATTCGGAGTTTATAACTCCAGGCTGGGTGCGAAGTTCAATCCTAACACTATTTTATTTGATTATTGTTATAGTATGATTACAGTTCTGACATTCACATCATATCTTACAATCATGTTCTCATTTCTAATAAAAATTGAAGACCCACAAGTCCATATAGAAATGTCACAAGTCAAAGCCTTGATTAATTTAACATCTATAGGAGGGAATAGATTACTAATTTGTATAACAAATGATAAACTGAACATATTTTATTTTATGCTATACATGTCAAATGGCAACCTTAAGAGGGATCTCTCTAAACATTAATGGGTTAAATAACCCATGTAAGAGGAGAAGTTTATTTAAATATCTTAACTTGCATAGATCTAACCTAATATTTCTTCAAGAAACTCATCTCCTTCAAAAAGACATAGATAAACTAGAAACCAACAAGTACATAACTTTAGTCAGCTCGGAACATACACTGAAAAAAAAGAGGGGTAGTTATCACGTGGGACAAATTTATACCTATACCCAAAAATATTAAGACATCTAACTCAACTAAAAGACTTCAAAGAATTTATAAATAAGGTGACACAAAGCTTTTTAGAAATAAACACTATACCAGATGTCTCGATTATATATATTTGGGTTGCTCTGAAATCATACCTATACGGGCAAAGTATAAGATGGCATAATAATAAAAGGAAAACATGGGAAAAAGATCTACTAGACATACAGAATAAGCTAGACACTCTTAAACTCAACAACAAGGAAGATGTTACAAATAAAAAAAGTTATAGAAGAAATAAATAAGTTAAATGAGAAATATAAAGAATTTTAAATCACAAAATCAAAATAAACCAAGAGAAATATGAATTCCTAATATACTCAATAAATCCCAAATATTTAAATAAACTTAAAAATAAAACAAAAAGACATTTTTTTTCCTCAGGGAAAAAAATGTTTCTAATTTATCAGAAATTCTAGATGAGTTTAAAGATTACTTTCATAAAATTAATCTCAATAGAGTTAATATGGATCCAAAAGATAAAATAAAAAATTTCATAAAAAAACTTAATAAACAACAGGTTGAACCATTGGATAAGCGCATCTCATATACAGACATTATTACTCAAATAAACAAACTCAAGTTAAACAAAGCACCAGGTAACGATGGTATAATACCCAAGATTTACAAAATAATCTCTAAAATGTTTATACATTAATACATAATGTTTTCCTGGCAGCTCAGACTGAATCTACTATCCCCCATCTTGGAAATACACTTTTATCTCACCAGTTCTGAAATTTAATAAAGATCCAACAAGATGCTCATCATATAGGCCCATCTCACTGCTCAATATTGACTGCAAGATGTTCATGAACATATTTGCTGACAGATTAAAGACAATTCTTCCAAACATTATTGACATAGATCAAACAGGCTTTATTATAAATAGAAATACTTTTGACAAAATAAGAAGAACCTTAACTCTAATTGATTATGCAAATAAAAATAAGAAGGATCTGACACTAATAAGCCTTGACATAAATTCAGCCTTTGACTCTATAAACTGGGACTTGTTTATCTTACTGAGGTGTACACATTTCTCTGATACATTTGTAAATCTGATTGAAAATCTATATAAGGAGCATTGGCATACATAAAAAATGGCACATATGTCTCTCAAAGTATACCCATATTAAAAGGTACTAAACAGGAGTGTCCACTCTCCCCTTTATTATTTACCTTAATAATGGAGCCCTGGGCTAATTTAATTAGAAATAACAATAGCATAGAACGATTTAAAATAAACAGTAATACAGTATCTAAAATTCAGATTTTTGCTGATGATGTTCTAATTGCATCAGCAGGAAACAACTCTTCTATACAGTCATTATTTAACACAATGGCAGACTTTAAGAAAATATCAGGTGTGACGTTTAATTAAGAAAAAACAAAGATTTTGCCAATACATTCAGGGAAAAATATTCTTAAAAAAGCTTATCATAAATATATATCTAATTCAGAACATATAACTTATTTAGGAATTGTATTAGCAAGAGATTTTAAATCTATCATTCAACATAACTACAGTAAATGTCTTGAAAACATGCAAACTCTTTTTAAAAATTGGACTAATATCCTTTTTTCCATGGAGGAAAGACTTACAATTATAAAAATGATTATATTTCCAAAGATATATATAATACAATCAATATTACTCCCATCTACTAAGACAATCATTAAAAAATTAAACTCACTAATGTTGAAATACTTCTGGGCACCTCATAGACCTCGAGTGGAATTAAAGGCACACATCAATAATTGGTCTCAAAGAGGTATAGCCTTTTCTGACTTTGATCTATACTCTATCTCCTCTATTATCAAAACTATATCTCTACTAATAGATAATTCATATTTTGTGAAATGGAAAATATATTGGGAATTAATTAGCATGGAACTAACCAATATACCACTAACATACACAAATATTATTATAAATAATCCCATACTATGGATACTCAAAGAATTTTGCATGGTTCCCATAACACCGAGGCACACATCAAATTATCCAATAAATATTATTATTACTTTCTGTAACTTTCTATATAAACATCCCAAATATAAGGAATGGATCTTCATTTTATTTCCCATAACATATACACAAGGTGTACTTTTATCATCTAACCCAGATAAAACTTTACTATTCAGGAAAAATAAATTAATGTACTGGCATCAGATGCTGCAGGATAATAAAGTTAAGAACCTAGATTTTTTAATTCAAGAATATGATTTGGATGAAACTTGTTGGTTAGAGATTCAGGCATTCAGACAACACCTCTCTAATAAACTAGATTTAATATCACCGATAACTAAAGAATCTGTCCCAATACTGATAGATTACATGATACTAAACTTACAGCAGATGGTTTCAGATAAAGGCAAACTCTGTCACATTCACAAAATTATTAGAGATGAAACCTTCAACTGCCCAGAAAATTACTGGAATTATTTCAACTCCATTAATAGAGAACCACCAAAACAACAAGATAAGAATCATATACTAGAATCAGCTTCTAAAACAACTTCCTCAATTAAATGGAAACTTTATACCTGGAAATTCTTACACAGGTGCTTCTATACTCCTCTAATAAAGAGCAAAATTAATAAAAAAGATAACATATGTAAGAGATGTACTTCAGAATGAAATGCTAACTGGGCACATATGTTCCATGACTGTATAAAACTGAAGGAATATTGGACATCAATTAACAATTTTCTGCAGGCTATTTTACAGATAATTTTACAATATCTAAATCACTAATCCTCTTCAATACTCCCATACTCAAATGTGTTCAAAAGGTTAAACTTCCCTTATTATGGTCAATTCTAGCAGTGGCTAAAAAGATTATAACTAGAAAGTGGATCTCAGATACCCCTCCTTCTTTTAATGAGTTTAAAAATGTTTTGATTGAAGTATGTCAAATGGAACTAATGACCATTAAATCAAGAACGTCTAGGAAAACAACTAGCTATAATATGTGGGATACTCAACAAAGTGTGTTAAAAAAGATTTGGAACCTTTGTAATGTGTTATAGTTATGTTAGATGATGTAATTAAAATGTGGATGTCTTTGTAAATACATTAGTTGTTTTATGAATGTTAAAATTCCTTACATGTGTTAATTGCTTGTATAAATTACTATGTTTTACTGATTATATGTTAAAATCAATAAACATGTTTAAAAAATTGGAACATTTATGACAATCTTTGGAAGCCACATATAAAAAAAACACTTAAATATTCCAGTTATTATTCTTAGCATCACTAGAATTGGCAATGAAATCCATCTTACTGGTTTTGACGCAAAAAATCACTTGCACTATGACAGAATGACCTACAGGAATCTGAAGCAGTTGAGCCAGACAGATTTTTTGTGTAACTTTTTTATGTCACACTTGGCGTCAGTTTGCTGGCATATACAACATTTCAAATTAGCCTTGGTTAGCTTATTCTTATAGAATGGATTAAGTGAAACTCTATCATATACCTTTGCATCATGTGAATGATGCACAGGTTACAATAAAACAAAGTATTGGCTACTAATATTTCACTTATAGACATGATAGTCCCTTACAGATATGGCTGGTACTGTTACACTGCAAACAAAATCTTGAGGCAGACAGACCCTAAAACAAAATTATCTTGAAAAGAAATAGAAGAAGGATAGGGCAGTATTTCTATAATACAGTACAGTTGTGAAAGAAAACTTACCGTAATAGTAAATGTTTTAATAGATCACTGTTGCAGTAATTTATTTGTCCTTCTCTAGAGACGGTTAAGCTTTCAAAGCTTAAGGGTACCTTATATGTGGTCTAATTGTCAGGAGCTCAAGGGACCTCAAATAAAAAGACAGAGTACAAAATCAGTCACAGCTTTTTTCCTAAAAAGGGAGGCAACCCCCTGAAAAGACAATGCTAGGAAAATAAACAACATGCATAAGGGTCTGCACTTCTACAGTCTGGCAATACAAAAAGAAAAAAGACAAAATAAGGGGGCTGGAGGAAGGGGCAGCTACTGCAAAAGTGATCTATTAGAACATCAATTGTTACGGTAAGTTTACTTACCCAGCTGTATTATGTTCAATGTTTAGATCACTGTTGCAGTACCCTAATCATTATGGGTCAATTACTTTAGCTTAGAAACAAAGAAGGGAGGAGGAAAAGTAAACTGCAATCCAGGAGCCCTTGGAGAATGGCCTAGCAAAGCATGTTCTGGACCTGAAAAAGGAATCCACTTTGTAGTGCTTTGTAAAATATGTACAGAGGACCAAATTGCTGCCTCTAGAATACTTCTAGATTATAACCCTTTCCAAAAAGCCACCATAGAAGCCAAAGCCCTTGTGGAAAGGGGCCTAACTCTACCTGGAAGTGGTTTATTATGACGAATATAACAAAATCAATAGGACAAGACAACCATGTGGAAATAGTTTGCTTTGACACATATTGTCCTTTCTTCTTACCTTCATAGAAAACAAACAGCTAATCAGCTTTCCTGAAGGTTTGAGTTTTGTCAAGGTAGCATCAATACTGCCTGTCGATATCAAGAATGTGAAGAATCTATTATTACCTCGTTCTTGAGTTCAGGAAAGGGGACAGGGAGATTAATCTCAGGCTGATGTAGACATCCTACAAAAAGGCCTCATGGAGACCAATGACTGATGACAGAACCATGGTCTTAAGCTCAGTGCTAAAAAGTGCATCTACATCCCCTTCGGGAAAAACATGGTGCCCACAAACTACCGCATCAATGGTAGCCCACTCAACTCAGAAGGTGTGATAAGAGATCTAGAGACACAGGTAGATAGCAACCTCTCCTTCGACAACCATGTTGCCACTGTCTTTAGAAAGACCTTCTATGTGGCACACCTCATTACTAAAGGTTTCTCATCCAGGAAGAAAGATGTCATAATCCCTCTCTACTCATCCCTCATTAGACCCATTATAGAGTACAATGCCCCATTTGGCATGTACCTCACTAGACACCTACAACAACTGGAGACACCACATAAATTCCTCACAAAGAGGATCCTAGGACTCAAACACATGCCCTATACAGACAGACTCAAAAAACTCCAGCTTTACTCCATCTCATATCACTTACTTAGAGGCAATCTCTGCTTGGCATACAAAGACATGTCTGACCCAGTGCTGGTAGACATGCTTCATCTGAAAAAGTCTCAATCCCTCCGCACCACATGCTCCAAAGACCTCAACCTCATCACCACAATAAACAGAACCTGCTGGAGGGGACAGGTTCCTAACCCAGAGACTGCCCATACTCTGGAATAAACTTCCCATTCACGTCAAGCAGAGCACTTCACTAGCCCTCTTCAAGAAAAATCTTGACGAGTGGCTGGGTAACAGGAAATTCACCCTGGGGATAACTTCAACAGCCTTGCTCGACAGGGGCACAAGGAACTAACGTCCGGCAACGGGATAACTGGGAATATTGTTGGGCTAGGCTTGTATTGACTCCAGGGCCATTAGCCTAGTACTCATCTATAAACCTGTGAACCTATGAATAGTCTGACTCAAAGTAAGCACTGACACCACTTTAGGCCTTAAAGGATGATTAGTTCTGAAAGAAACCCTGTCTTTGTGAAAAATGAAGTAAGGCTGAATCACTAAATGTTTGTAACTTCGATATACTCCTAGTAGAAATCAGAGCAATGAATACAACAACCTTCCATGTTAGGAACCACGATTCAGCTAGATAGCTGGTTCTAATGGAAAAGGTGTAAGGTTTTTAAGCATAAAGCTGAGATCCCAAAGAGGTTTCATTTATTTTCTAGATGGATGAATATGTAACACCACTTTCAAAAGCTGTTTAACTTGAGGATCGCTAGAAAGAACGATCTAAGAGCAGTCTAGCAGAGGTGGCTGCCAGCTATGCCTTGATAATGGAATAAAAAAGTCCAGAGGACAATAACTCATACAAGTAACCAAGAATCACAGGCAGCCAGGCTTGAAGAGGGTCCTGGTTCTTTGACTGGCACCAAATGAAAAATATTTTCTACTTGCACATTTATGATACTCTAGCAGCATTTTTTTACCTCCTTTAGTACCTACTGTATGTCATTAGAAAAAAAGGCGCTTGAAAGGTATCAGTACTCTATCATTCAAGCAGTTAGATGAAGAGTTTTCAGGATGGGGTGTACAAAGCTACCCCTGTCTTGTGTGAGCAAACCCATCTGTGGGAAGCTGAGGAGGAAAGGAAAGTTTTATTCGTCTTAAAAGGAGAACTAAATTTTTTGAGTCATTCCTTCAAACATCTTTTCCCTTTCATCACACATCTCGAGCACCTCAGTTGTAGAAAAACAAACAGAGACTCCTTATCTAAGGAAGAATTTAAAATGTCAGTTTTAACGTCTTCAGGAAGGTTTTGAGAATGAAGCCAAGCCAGTCTCTTCATTACTGAACCAGAAGCAGCACCTTTGGAGGAAAATTCAGCAGCATTATGAGCACACTTTAAAACATGTTTAGTAACAGGAGAGGCAGGTGCCAAAGAGGCATTCAAAGACTTTTTATTGCCGAAGAAGGAAAGTTAACTTAATTTTTGCATGTTCTCAAAAGATAAACATAAAAGATTTTATATGTGCTTGGCAGCTAAAATCCTGAAAATTAAATTAGCAGACAAATAGACTTTCTTTCCCAATCTTGTCAAAAGCTTTGTCATCCTTGTCAGAGGGAATAGGGTTAGCAGCAGCAGCAATCTGTTTAACTCAATTTTGGATAGGGAAATCACTGATTTAGCGATAAACAACATATACTTATGAATCAGTGGTACCCTGTAAAACTCAGTTTTCTTGGGGGCACAAGGTTGACTGTCCAGAAAACTGGAAGCAGTGATAAAAAAACATTCTCTAAAGCAGACAAACAGGGGGGAGAGCAGCAGACTTTGGCACATCCAACTGTAACAAATCATAATGCAGTTTTTGTGCAATAGGAATTTCATTCTACTGCTACTGGAAAACCTCTTTCATCTCAAACAAAGTTTCAGAAAAAGATAAATCTTCAAGGGGGAAATCTGACATAATAGTTTTCTCAGAATCCGAATGTTCAGACAGAGAACAAATTCTTGAAATTTAATTACCCTGTCATATCAGCCCTTTTGACTGAAAATCAAAGTCAGAAAGTGAGATAACTAATTTTCTTTTCTTGACTGAAGAAGACATTGGCAAGGAAAAAGCATAAATGAGTTCCACAGAAAATACCAGCAAATATCCCCTTCCATAGAGTGTTAAAAAGGAAAAGGCAAATTTTCTATGTTCACTTTTCCTGGGAGACTCCAGGAAAACTGACTAACTCCTAGTAAACATACTCATTAATTATTCAGGTGCTCTGTCATGGTTGAGTGAAGGACTTGCCCCTTCCCTTGAGACTGACATAAATGGTTCTCCCTTGCCTACCAAGGGCAGCCCTACAGCCACAGAGGATGTGGATGACCCCTGGTTCTTGATGTCTATAGGTTCAACATCAAAGAGACTGGGGGAGGGGAAGATGAGTGGTCTGAGGAACCAAGCATGACCACAGCAAAGTCACCCACCAGTGCCTGAGACACAACAGGAGCTGGCATGACACCCAAAGCCTCCCTGATAACTTACTTCTTCTAACAGGCAGGGGAAGGTTAAATAGTGAAAACCAGTAGCTGCTGCATAGGTTAGTGGAGAATGAGACCTAAAAGATAGATAGCATGGCCAGGACAAGCCAATGAAAGGTATAGTAGAGAATAAATGGTACAGTGAAAAGTGAACAACTGTCAGGACCTCATGAGCACAAAATCCTTCCCCAAATACATAAATCTACAATACCTATAGGAAAATTTTGTCAAGAAATATTACTTTTTACATAAAATGTTCACAAAAGCATTTACTCACAAATTCCTTTAGAAATACATTGACAATTCCTCAACACATTAGCCAGAAAAACACATAGCTGAGTATTAGTTCCATGTGGCTTGTCGAAAGAGTGCACTTCAGTGGTAAAAAAGCTCTGACTGTTTTGGAGCTCTGTTTTTTTTTTTTGTTTTTTTTATAGCTCATTCAAGTTTTTGACAGTTAGAGAGTAATGAAGGTGCTCTTAAGCTTTGAAAGTTGGAGTATCCCTGAGGTGAACCCAAATAGCTTAGGCTACTGGAACAGTAATATAAATGTTAAATTGAACATACACTGCTTCTCCACACATATAAACAAAGGTTTGTGAATTTTATTTTAACTTTTTTCTTGAATGTAACATCAGAATCCACTTCTCCAGATATCGTCATATTCATTAGAAGATTCTGTTATGTCTATCAAGTGTGTTAAATGAGTCTCTAAAATGTAAAATTTCTTGCTTTTGCATGTGATGTTTAAAGTAGACTGCATAGACACAACAGAATAGCAGACAGTGGGAAGGATTGCATGTTGCACTCTCAAAGGCAGAGAAAAATAGCTGTGAAACTATTACTGTTACAAAGACAGACCCAAACTACTTAAATGTATTTTTGTATTCAACATTTTGAAAACTAAAAACATTCCCTGATATATCCTATATGGACATTTTGGCTGGGATTCATTGAGGTGTACAGTGTGCCTGCATAGTGTTAAAACTGAGAGGTCTCACTATACAAAGCAGCCAAAAGCTAATTATAGATATAACAGGCAAGGAAAAGAAACATCATACTGGTTCATAGGTTCATAGGTTCATAAGTTGGTACTAGGCTATCGGCCCTAGGGCCTATACAAGCCTAGCCATAACTTCCCTGGACCCGTCTAGCAGGGTGACTGACGTGATCCCCGGGATGAATTTCCTTTCTCCCATCCAATCACCAAGGTTCCTTTTGAAGAGGGCCAAAGAGGTGCTCTGCTTGACATGTATGGGCAATCTATTCCAGAGTCTTGAGAGTTTCTGGGTTAGGAACCTATCCCTCCAGCATGTTCTGTTTATTGTGATGACAAGGTTTAGATCCCTGGAGTATGTGGCTTTGAGAGAATGGGATTTCTTTAAGTGTAGCATGCCCAACAGCTCTGGGTTTGACATGGCCTTGTATGTTAAGCAAGGATTGCCTCTGAGTAGATGATATGCGACAGAGTATAACTGGAGTTTTTTTAAGGTGGCCAGTGTAGTGTATCTGCTTTAGGCCTGTGATTCTTTTAGTGAGGTATTTCTGTGACCTTTCCAGTTGTTGCAGATGTCTTGAGAGGTACATACCAAATGGGGTGTTGTATTCTTTAATGGGTCTAATGAGGGATGAGTACAGTGGGACAATGACCTCCTTTTTTCTGGATGAAAAGCCCTTAGTGATGAGGTGTGCCACATAGAAGGATTTCCTGACTGTTGTGATGATGTGGTTATCGAAGGTGAGACCACTGTCCACCTGTGTCCCTAAGTCTCTTATCACACTTTCGGTGTTTAGTGTACAGCCACCTATGTGGTAATTCATGGGTACATGTTTTTTCCCAAAAGGGATAACTATACACTTCTTGGCATTGAGCTTGAGCCCATGGCTCTGGCACCAAGCATCTGTTTCTGTAAGACCCTTTTGTAGAGTAGCCACATCATTTGGGGATTCAATAATGGCTCCCAGTTTGCAGTCATCTGTGGAGTTTGTTAGCCAGAGTCCCTTAGTGTTGGCCTGTACTTCAGAGAAGTAGATGCCAAACAAGAGTGGTCCCAGGACTGAACCCTGAGGTACTCCACTTGTCACTTGTCTGGAGCTGGATTTGGAGTCGGCTACTTTTACAGTGTGGGTTCTGTCAGCAAGCCAGTTGGCAATCCATCGAGTGATGTAGGGATTAATGCCCAGCTTAGTAAGTCTGATTCCACAGTGGGGGGGTGGTGTCAAAGGCCTTGGTGAGGTCCATATAGGCTGTGTGGACCACCTTACCCTTGTCCACGGCTCTGGAGACTGATTCGAAGAAGTCAGTCAGGTTCAGGAGACAAGATCAGCCCTTCAGGAACCCAAACTGGGTGGGGTCCAGTGTTTGAAGGTTGCCAATGTCTTTGTTTATAAGTTCCATGATAATACGTTCCACAGCCTTGCAGATCAGGCTCGTCTGACTGATGGGGTGGTAGTTCCCAGAATCCAAGCTGGATCCCCCCTTCTGGAGTGGGATAACTGTAGCTGTGCACCACTCAGTGGTCATGAAGCCTGAGGTGAGGCTATGGTTAAACATGACACTTAGGTGAGGTGCCAGTTCATTTTGTAATTCATGTAGTACACAGCCCAGGATGTCCTCTGGTCTCATGGATGCTGTATTCTTAGCTTTGGAGAGTGTGTTTGTTACCTGTGTGGATGTTATTACTGGAATTTGCAATCTTCTGGTATTGAGATAGGCCATTTAGGGGGTGAGAGGGCATGAAGTTGGCACTGAATTGATCTGCCAGGATATTGGCAATATCCTTGGGATCAGTATATTTAATGCCATTCTGTTGTCGGAGCAGATTTGAGCATTGCCATTTAGATTCTTGACATAGTTATAGAATGCCTTGTGGTTGTCTTTGCAATCTTTGGCAATTTTATTTTCGTAACTAGCTTTGGAGGATTTTATGAGGGATCTCAGCTTCTTATTGAGGCTGGTAAGGGAGTTTTTTGCATTTTGGGATTTTTCTCTTTTTTGCAATAGTTTCTTCCTTTTGTTGTAAAGTTTGTTTATGGCAGGGGACCACCAGATTGGCTTCCATTTTTTGGAGGAGACCATCTTGGTTCTATCTGGGACGGCACGATTCATGCATGAGTTGATGTGCTCGTACATGCCTTAGTGTAGGATTCAGCAGTCGAACTTTCAGTTCCTGTCTGCATGGGTGTCATGAAGTTTGTCACTTCTGACTTGAGTAGCATGAAGTTGACCTTGGAGAAGTTTTTTATGGAGGTTTCCTTACTGGGGGGTGGGGGTGGGATGTGGATGTTAAGGGTGATTAGCTTATGGTCAGACCTGACCAACAAAGAGGTGACCACAGGTGTGTAGCATCGATTTCCCATGTTGGTAATGACCAGGTCTAGGATATTGGTGCCCCTGGTGGGACTATGGATTAGTTGATCCAGGGCATTGGAATTTATGAATTCCAAGAACCGTTGGGCAAAGGTGTTGGTACATGAGTAATTTTCCCAGTTAATGGCAGGGTAGTTGAAATCACCCAGTATTAGGGTGTTTGGTTGTATCTTAATATTTTTCAGTATGTTTAGAAAGGTGTGTTGAGAATCTTGGGGCATGGTGGTGGATCTGTAACAAGCTACAATTTGGATTGCAGTCTTACCTAGTGTTAGTTGCATCTGGAGAATTTCAGATGCATTGTGTTGAGCAACTAGCCTGGTGGTGTGAATATCCTTGGTGAATATGGACACTCCTCCACCTTTAGCATTTTGGTCCTGGTTTGGTGGCCGAAAAGTGTGGTAAGAGCTGTAGCCTGGCATTGCAGGGGTGCCCTCTGGGGCCTTGAACCAGGTCTCAATTACTGCACAGATATCTATGTTCTCCATTTTTAGGAGTGCCTCGAGAGAGTGCATTTTGAGGTTTAGACTTCTAGCATTGAGTAGCATTACCTTCAGAATTTGCATGCTTGTACCTGTTACGGTGGTGGATTTGTCCTTTGAACTTTGCCTAAAAAAGGCACTATACTGAGCAGAAAGCCACATAGTAAAACCGATGGGTAGTATTAGCAGGCAGTGCAAAATTGCAACAGGATACCAGAGGAGCAGCATGACCATTGCATGCAATGGCAGTGTGCATGATTTAATAAGAAATGTGTTCCTCTGTACCCAAGGCAGAATGTGCAGCAGTACAGCAGGATACCAGAGGAGCAGCATTACCACTGTGTGCAATGGCAGTGTGCATGATTTAATATTACATGCAATGGCAGTGTGCATGATTTAATAAGAAACTTGTTCCTCTGTCCCCAAAGGCAGAATGTGCAGCATTGTGTGGTACCTTGGCTTCCAGCACCAGATAGTGGCATATAGCTATGGGTAGGGAAGCATAACACAGCACAGGGGTTGAGTAAAACACAGAAACGGATTTGAGGATGAGGCTGAGTGCAATAAAACAAAAAGAAAAATGTATATAAAAAAGCACTCAACTTACACAACCAAAGGCTCTTTAATAAAACAAAAATAAAGATAAAAATAAGGTAAGCGCTTTCACGACCACAAACTGTCACTTCATCAGACAAATAAATAAAAAAGGGGCATAATATATACCGACCATTAATTAACTAATTAGCTGATGTCATCAAATTTAAGCATGGTTGAGAGATATATTTAAAGAAACAGAAAATGTTAAAACTGTTAAAACCTAATATAAGTTAATATAAAAAAATTATATGCTGAATGGTAAAAATGCATGTAAAAGATTATATATACACAGTGTGAAGTAAATACATAATTAATGTTTGAGTCTTCTTAATTGTAAAAAAGGTTTAACAGAAAAAGTGCCATTTAGACCTGGTGTTTTTTCTGCATTTAATAAAAGAATCCATTTCTGCTCAGCTGCCTCTGTAATACTATCAATATCTCCTCCTCGTAAATTAGCCTGTATGACATGAATGACAAAAAACTTAAAAGTGTGTGAAAAATCTGTTAATGTAACATGACTGGCTAATGCACTGTTCTCTTTCTGATTCCTGATGTCTCTAATGTGTTCCAATATCCTGTCCTTTAATAGTCTATTGGTTTTGCCTATATAGTATGCATGGCATTGCTTACAATAGGCAAAATAGACTAAGTTAGTGGCTCGACAGTCTGCATAATAATTGATCCTGATGGTAAATTTTTCAGTAGGATGTGTATAGACTGTGTTGGAATAAATATACTGACAAGCAGATCTGTGTCTGCAAGCAAAGGTGCCTGTTCTCATTGATTCACACTGTCTATTAGTAGTAGTCTTATTACAAAGGTGATGTTTCAATGATTTATTATTTCTAAAAGAGAATGCAGGCATATCACTGATTGTGTTCTTCAGTTCTGGGACTTCTTGTAAAATGTTCCAGTTCTTTTTGATGATGTCACAATAATTATTGATGTCACTGGAATACTGAAAAACAATTCTAAACTTATCTGTAGTAGTAGTGGTGGGTGTCTTACAATCTGATTCTTCATTGATTGCATTCCTAAAATATGGTTTGCATCTGTCACCTCTATGTGTCCATGCTTGATCTATCACCTTGTTTATTTCTTGTTCAGAGTACCCTCTTTCTAAAAATTCTTGTTTACTTGTCTGTAGGGCATTTTGTGCATCAGTATCATTGTTGTGTAGTCTAAGCACCCTATAAACTTGTCCTTTTAGCATATTGCGAGGAATATGTCTAGGGTGCATGCTATTTTTGTGTAACAGTGCATGTTTCCTTGTTGGTTTCGTATATATGCTGCCGCATATTTAATTCAGTTCTGATTTCCTTAGTGTCACATCCAAAAACCCTATTTCATCATAAGAGTATTTATAGCTGAACTTTAGGAACTCAGTAGTGGTATGCATATACTCAACTAGTTGATGAAGTTCACTGGTGTTGCCTCCCAATAACAGGAAAATATCATCCACAAAGCGGACATACCAAAGGACATGTCTGCGCAAAGCATTTGTATCTGATAAAAAAGTGGACTGTTCCCAGTGTTTTAGCGTTAGGTTGGCGTAGCTGTTGGCATAAGCAGTGCCCATTGCCACGCCAATCTTCTGGAGGTAGAAATCATTTTCAAAAACAAAAATATTGCTTTCTAATATGATCTCTAATAGAGCACAGATAAGTTTAACTTGGTCATCATTGAAACATCTATTCAAAGTAAGAAAGGATCTAATAATTTCAATACCCCATTCATTAGGGATAGAGGTAAAAAGGGATTCTATATCTAATGTGACAAACATATAGTCACTATCCAGAGTAGATAATCTACTGTGTAGTCTTTCTAGAAAAGTTTTGGTATCCTTCAGAATGGTGTGGCAGCTATCTAAAAGTGTGTGGAAAATATTTTCTATATATATTGATAGAGATTCAGTACACCATCCTCCACCTGATACAATGTGTCTCATAGGTGGAAGGGACCTATTCTTGTGTATCTTGGGTAAATCATAAACTTTAGGAACTACAGGATTAGTTGTATTAAAATATTTGAATAGATTTTCATTAATTAGACCTGTCATAAGTAAGTCAAAAACTAGAAAAGAAACTTTTTCTATTATGCCAGTAACAGTTGATTTAGAAATGCATTGATAAGTATTTACAACTTGCAACAATGCTTTCATTTGTGATAAATACAAATCTTTATCAAGAATGACAATCCAACCATGCTTGTCTGCAGGTTTAATGTCAATGGAGTACATGTTTTTAAGTTCATGTAAAGCATCAAGGTCTTGTCTTGTCATGTTACAAAAAGTAGCCTTACTCGCATCTTCAAACAGTGTTCTGAATTCAGTTTCACAGACGTTAATAAAGGTTTGTACCATAGGGTGCATAATAGGAACAAAAGTACTAGGTCTCTTGTAACTGAAAACTTCATTGGTATTGTTACTAAGCATGCTTTTTAATGTTAGGTTTCTACCTAGTAATCTTAAATCTTTGAGCATTTCAGCATGGTCTGCTCATTTAGCCAGTATAAACGATGGACCTTTGTTAAGTAGCTGAATGTGTTCTTTAGTTAGCTCAAAAGATGAAATATTGAAAACCAAACCTGGGTTTAAATGCAGCGCCTTTTTACAATCTGGGGATTTCGTTCGGTGCTGTTGTTTCATTGGAGCTTGCCTTTCCTTGCTAGACTCCGAGATCTGCTCTTTATGGGAAGAGGATTCTCTAATGTAAAACCTGTCATGCGATTTTGCTCTAAAAAAATGCTGTTTCCTTCAGTGTTGTTGTTCACATGTGGCATTATATCAGAAGCTGATGTCGTTTTGGTACGAACAGAAATGTTCGTATTGTCAGCAGGGGCATCTAGGATATTAGAAGTGGATTCTGTTGGAACATCATTGTCTGCATTCATATTTGAGTGTTGACTGACAATTAGACTGGTGGCAGCTACTTTAGTATGCGTTGTGTTCATTGTATCAATTATTATGCAGACTGTCGAACCACTAACTTAGTCTATTTTGCCTATTGTAAGCAATGCCATGCATACTATATAGGCAAAACCAATAGACTATTAAAGGACAGGATATTGGAACACATTAGAGACATCAGGAATCAGAAAGAGAACAATGCATTAGCCAGTCATGTTACATTAACAGATTCTTCACACACTTTTAAGTTTTTTGTCATTCATGTCATAGAGGCTAATTTACGAGGAGGAGACATTGATAGTATTACAGAGGCAGCTGAGCAGAAATGGATTCTTTTATTAAATGCAGAAAAACCACCAGGTCTAAATGGCACTTTTTCTGTTAAACCTTTTTTAAAATTGAGACGACTCAAACATTAATTATGTATTTACTTCACATTGTGTATATATAATCTTTTACATGTATTTTTACCATTCAGCATATAATTTTTTATATTAACTTATATTAGGTTTTAACAGTTTTAACATTTTCTGTTTCTTTAAATATATCTCTCAACCATGCTTAAATTTGATGACATCAGCTAATTAGTTAATTAATGGTCGGTATATATTATGCCCCTGTTTTATTTATTTGTCTGATGAAGTGACAGTTTGTGGTCATGAAAGCGCTTAACTTATTTTTATCTTTATTTTTGTTTTATTAAAGAGCCTTTGGTTGTGTAAGTTGAGTGCTTTTTTATATACACAGCACAGGGGTTGCCTGCTTGGAGCCATTGTTATTACTGGATTCCATTTTTTTAATAATGTGGGAGGAATGAGCAACTGCATGTTTCCCCAGTTCCATGGAGGTGCAAGTTTTGCTCTTTTGCTACCTCCATTTGTATTTCTGCCTTGCCACTGAATATACCTCACAGGTAAAAGGACAACAGCATAGTGTTGCTGTTCTCATTATCAAACATTGCTTGCAGATTTGGCTATTAAATAAAGTATGCTGTATATTTTGCTAGGAAGGTTAGACTGCAGTCTATAGCAGTTACACTGCTTTGTATTTTTTTCCATTTGTATCTAATAATATCAAAGATTGCCCTTCAATGTTTAATATCATGTTGGTCTGATCGTTGAGTAGCTTCTGCTGCTGTACTTTATTTACTTTTCTAAATATTTTCATACATATTTGAATAGATTTTGGTATTTATGTTCTGTTGCTGGCCAAGTGTAAATGCACACAGAGTGGTAGGAATTTTATCCAGTCACTAAGGTGTTCATCCACTTCTGTGTCCCTTTTTAAGCAGTTACCAGCACGTTTTGTCTGCATTTCATTTTGCTTTTACTGGATCCCTGTTTTACTCAGTGGTTTAATATGGATGCCTGTTTCAGTTCTTACTAGACAGTTTATGATTATTAAGGAGGTTTTGAAATTATTACTTGTTAGGTAGATTTGAACATGTTTGTAGGTTATGCATTTTTACCTTGGTGTTTAAGTTGATAGTTATAATTATTGCCTAACAGGGTACAACTCCTTAACCAGCAGAATGCAGTCTTGCATTCCTGCAACAAGATGTCCAGGCTGAACAGAGAAAGGCATCCTTAAGGAGTATCCCACACCCAGAGGCACAATTCAGCTATGTAGTGAATTCCCCACATCAAACAGCTCATTTACTGAAGAAACAACCCCTCTCACATGACACTGTCTTTCTTTCCTGCAACAAGGTACCCAGGTTAAATAGAGAAAGGCAGCCTCGAGGACCATCTCATGTCAAGAGAAACAGGTCAGCTGTGTAGTGAATTCCCTACACAAAGCATCTCATTTACTAAAGTACATCCTAGGTTTGTAAAGGACACAAGATTATTTAAAGGTATGTACAAAATAAGAGAAGTACACAATAGGGCTGCAAAAAAACAAAAACAAAAACAAAAACCTGGGGTACAAGCAGACATTATACTTGTAAGCAAATACATTAGTATGTACATTATGGTAATTATGATAAATAACACCAAGGTGCAAACAGGGAATTTTACCATTCACAGTGAGTTGAGAAAAAGTAACATGCTTCCAATGAGTCCTATGGTCTTAATTATGGCTTCATATTGAAATGTTGGCACTCAAAATGCTGAATGCTGAAAATCCATAAAAAAAGACTGAAAAGATTGGAAAAAAGTGAATCCTGAAAATCGCTCTTCTCCATAAAACTTCTTTTTGCAGAGGGAGCAACCCCCCCCCCCCTGCACTCCTTCATGTAGACAGCAAGCCCTCCACACCACTGAACTTATATATACCAATTCTGAGATTGCCATACCTCAGAGAAAAGGGAATATTCTGAGAAATGTCCTCTTGGACTTGGTATATTTAAGTCGGTTTCTTCATCCATTCAGTTTCAGTATTTTGGGACTCACTCTAGTGGGTCCCACTAGTTCAAATGGTTACCCTTAGTTACAGTAAAGCTCTGGCTACCTGTAGATAACAGCTGACATATATTTATTTTCAGTACAACCACATTCCATGTATGAAGCATATATTCCTAGGTAGGTATTAATATAGCTGAAATTTAATAGGGGAAATAACCAGGTCCATTAAAACACTTATTGTATAACCTAAGTAAGATGTACTTTTAAAACATTTTTGAATGAGAGCAGGCTTTCCGCCATAAGCAGGCATTCCTATCTGAAGTAGCCATTTTATAGAAGGCTCTCTCACATATGCCAATGATGTACGTGGGCGTCTAACTAACTACAGGCTGTAATTATTCTTCATTTCTTAACTGTCATTCCTAATGAATATGGAAGTTTTGAGTGAGGAGCAATATCTTTTATTAAGTAGTCTGTATGCTAGGGTTTAAAGCAGAAGCATTGATCTAGATTCAACAGTCAGTAGCTTAGCATTGGGGTTGGTATTTATGGTATGACAAGTGAATAAACCTTAGAATTGTGCTCTCTGCTTTCTGTAGACGACTGCTTTTTCTATGTGAGTTTGGTGTGGTAAATGGGACTGCAGATTCAAGTCAGGACAGCAGTACTTTCATGACATTCAGTTTTCTAGCTTCTGGAGCTAATGGATGTGAAACATTGCACAAAATGTTTAGCTGAGAAATAATTTTATCTACACCTGCTTCTTTGTGTTTATTAATGGTTAAGTTCTGATGTAATTGTATCACCATATTCTTTTAAGTTGTCATGTTAGGAGTATAACAACTGGGTTCACAGTAACTACTGGAGAGATATGTATTCCACACAAAGTAAAACTCTTGCTGTAGACCAGTCTGTAGTTTAGTAGTGGTCTTCTTTGAGTTTGTGGCAACAGTATCATCTGCATAAATGATACAGACTGGCCTTGTATAAATTAAATAGGAGGTTGTTCATGAACAGCAACAATATGGAGCCCAGTACTGATTACGGAGGAATATCCCTGGAGATATTACCAGCTTGTGAATGGTATTGTTAGACAGGAAGCTTTCAAACCATGTGATAACCTCATCAGAAAAACATATTTTAAGTAATTTAGAAGCAATTACTTGATGGCTGATATTTTCAAAGCATTTTGTGAGATTAAGGAAGATTACATCAGTAAACATGGAAGGAGGAAATCAGAAAGATAACTGGGAGGAGTAATCACATTTTACACATTGCAGTAAACATTTCCTGTCCACAGATAGATCTGTGATAGTGCTGTACCATGAATGGTGTAGCACCACACTGGGCTGTCTCTGCGGCCTACTGGAAATGCTAATGAGGCATTACAAGAAAACAGCCTATGCTAATTTCTATCTGCTATCCCCTGCAAAAGTCTGCAGAATGAAGTTTATGCAGCTGAATGATTAAGTTACTTTGGCCAGCTGTGTTAATGAAAACAGACAAAAGTTCCCATTTAGTCGTTACTTCCAATGGGTGAGATCACATTAGAGGTAAGTGTCAGGGAGTTTAGTGGTAAGATACTTGTAGAGGATTGTGTATGTGTGTGTATTTGTGTGGCTGCATGTGAGACTGTATGCAGAGGGATGAGTGGCCTCAGCTACTCATGTGTGTATGCGTGAGTATATGTCTGCCTGAATCACCATAGTAGGGGGATTACTTAGGGGACAGATGGGACAGGTGTGTGTGTGTGTGTGTGTGTGTGTGTGTGTGTGTGTGTGTGTGTGTGTGTGTGTGTGTGTGTGTGTAAGGGGGGTAAATGGGTGAGTGTATCCATGTAAGAATGGGCTGTGTGTGTGTGTGTGTGTGTGTGTGTGTGTGTGTGTGTGTGTGTGTGTGTGTGTGTGTGTGTGTGTGTGTGTGTGTATGAATTGTGAATGTGTGTGCATGTGGGATTGCTGTCTTACCACCACAATCCCCTAGACTAAGAAGCAAATTCTGCAATATTAGAGGTGTGATACACTAGACACCAGGGATATTCTTCATATTGTGTCCTCAAGGCAATTAAAAAGATAATCAAAAATGTTTTGCAGCAGAAAAGATGTGGGGCAGGGAGAACACTAGACACCAGGGGTACTATTGTGTCCTAAAAGTACTTAGAAAGATAACAGAAAATGTGTTGCAGTATGAAAGACACGGGATAGCAGGAACTGTATGTGCCAGTGATACTCTTTATATTGTACCATAAAGTCACTAAGAAGATTTAAGCCCTGGACCACTGACATTCATAAACATCCCTTTCACCCTCTACACTACCACTAGACACTAGAGATACTCTCACATATTTCCTTAAGTCTTGTAGAAAAAGAAAAGTTAGTTGATGGTACAAGGAAAACATTTCATAGTCCATGACCTCGGCACACACCCAGCTCCTTACAGGAGTACTAGTTCTCTATGCCAGCACTAAACACCTGGGGATGCTCTTAACATATTACCTTGAGTTTTAAAAAAGATATCAAGTTAAAGTGAAAATGGGGAAACTTTTGAACTTTGCACCCTTGGCAAGGACAGCAGTTGGACAAGCCAGTGCTTTATCTCCTGACAATATCTAAGGATGGCAAGCATTAAAGTATATTTTATATACTATAAGAAGTATGAAACTCATCTCCCTACTGAAATGTTAGCCCTCAAAATGCCAAGTGCTGACAAGCTGAATAAAAAGACCGAAAACACAAAAGAGTGAATGGTGAAAATCGCTCTTCTCCTTAACACTTCTTTTTCCTGGGGGGAGGGCAAGCCTCCCACTCACTGAACCTATATATATCAACTCTGTGCTTGCCATACCTTGGAGAAAAGAGAATATTCATAGAAATGGTATCTCTGACTTAGTATATTTAAGTCTGATCATTTGGCCATTCAATCTCCATATATCAGGACTTGCTGTAAGGGTCCCAACATTTCAAATGGTTACCATGAAATGCTAATGTTTAGTATTATTTACTAACTGCAATGGTCAATGAGGGGCAGGGCATGTATAAGAGGCAACACTGGAAGCATTCTGCAGAATTAGGTACAGTTTTAAACTATTACTTGGACTCATTTTTAATGTTAATATAGCAACAGATCTTACATTATCATCATAGTACCCTTTACAAGCAATAATAATAAGAATGAAACTCTAATGTCTGTAATTACTGACTGACTGAGGGCAGTGACAAAAATAACAAGATACATCAGGGAAGTTCTGCCATCTCAGGTAGAGGTAAGAGGTATGTCAGTCTGTGTAATGTTTGTGTGCATGTGTGCGTGTGTGTGTGTATGTGTTTGTGGGATACAGAATTAGGAGGTGCCAAAGCGATGTATGGGCTTCCAGTGGCGATTACCATATAAAAGTGCTGATTTGCATTTGTGGTAATTACATGCAAATTAGCTGATAATGAGGTCTTTCTCATTGTAGCGAACATGTCACTGAATTGCATTTTCTGTAATCATGGAAACATTCCCTTTTAGCCACAGGTCTTACTCATGGCAGTAGGGTTCTTTCTGAATCCCTAGGATGGTCTTCCATATTCTTATAGATCTGGTTTGTTAAGGAGTAAAATGCTGTTACATTGTTGTACTTTGGCCTAAATCCATGCTGCTTGTCAGACAGTAAATCCTATTTATAGTTGTAATCCAAAACTTGATTTAAAAAATTTGATTATAAATCATTTTTCCCCAAATGTTTGACCACTGAGCAACTACAGTTGAATCTACAGGGTGGCAGTTGTTAGGACAAGATGGCTTGAGCACTTTGGGAAGGGGGATAATTGGTGAATACTTAAAACTGGGGGGAGGGGAGATACTTTTTTTGTTAGGTTGTTGTAAGGTTAAAGATTTACCTTACCCATTTATAGAAATGTTTCATGTAGAATTTGGAAGCCTGAATTAGAACAGAAGCATTTTTTATGAAAGATTGCACTCTTGATTTAATAATTGTCTTAAAGTGAAACTGGGGGAACTCTAGGAGTTGCTATACAGGGGAGGTAGAAGGAGTGAGCATGGTATTAGTAAAATGTAAAGTGGGTGTTTCACTGGGGGGACAGGATCTTTTAAATCATTTAGCTTGGAAATATGTTTTGCTGCTCCAATTTTGTGAAACTGTGGTAAAACTTTATTAGTACAGATATGTTTAATGCATTGCCATATCTTCTTGAGCTCTTCTTGTAGATTTGTCTGTAAAGCTTCAGAAATAGAAAACTGTTCCCATATTAGTATTTAATCTTATTTGATTTACTGAGTTGTAAGAATGCTGCCATTTCTTTGATATTGATGGGGTTTGCTTTTCACTCAGCTAGGGCTTGGCTCTATCTTTTAATGTATGACCTAAGGTCAGGTATAATTCATAGTTACTTTTTCCTGGAATTTTTTTATAGACCTTAGTGGGAAGAGATGATTTTAAATGGCTGTGAGCAAGTTATAAAAAGTGTCTAATGCATAGTCGGATGGTTGCCAGTATACAGTGGTGACCACTATACTTGTATTATCAGTATATTTTTGATGAATTGAGAATAGAACAATGCATATTCTTTTAACATTTTTTGGCGCTAAATAGTTATCACTGAGCAGGAATTGCTCAGTGAGGGTAGAAGGGCTGCAACATTAGTTGCCTTGTCAAGAAAGTTAGAAATACTTAAGCAACAAATCTCAGCACTGACCAGTGTCATAAGAGCATTTTAATGAGTGTTTCTTTACCTGAGACACAGATGATATTAAAGAATTCAGAGATGTCTTAATCTCTGAGGAAGGAAGGTGAGTAATTAGCTCATATTCAAACAACTAAGAAAAATAAATATGAAACAATGATGCTTTGCCACAAACAAAAAAGTTTATTTTCCTGGTGCCTCAGCAAACAGCTATTCAGGGGAGGATAAAAAAACTACAAACACAAACCTAATGTATAATAAAATTGTATGACATCATAACTGAATAATTGAGAAAAATCTTCCAATTACAACTTTGATTCAAACAATTAGGCAGCAACGTATTAAACTTCAATATAAAAACACTGTCTTTAGAGTACAATTTATTTATTATTTTATTAAAATTTAATTTCTGGTATTATAATGTACTTGTTCCAAACCTTACCTTTAGCTTAATCATTTCTTACCTATGATGCTCATCGAACTGAGCTGCATATGGACTAGCATTATTATGTTTATTCCTTAGGTATTCTTTAATTCTAGTAACTAGTGCCCGTTTAGTCTGTCCTACATAAAACAAATTATGGCGACACTTTATAGCATAAACTACTGCACAGCTTCTGCAGCTAAATTTGCCCCTAACGCCACTTTTTATTATTAATTTTATTAAATGCTTGACACATTAAAGGACAAATTGTATAACCACCACAGGGAAGGGTACCCCCATGGTTCAAATTACCAACAATATGACATCTGAACAGAGGAAGAATGACAAGGAGACATGGTGGTGGAATGAGGAAGTACAGGAGAGTATACAGAGAAAGAGGTTGGCAGAGAAGAAGTGGGATTGTCAGAGAGATGAAGAAAGTAGACAGGAGTATAAGGAGATGAGGTGCATGGCAAAGAGAGAGGTGGCAAAGGCTAAAGATAAGGCATATGAAGAGTTGTATGAAAGGCTGGACACTAAGGGAGAAAAGAACCTGTACCAATTGGCTAGACAGAGGGACCAAGCTAGGAAATATGTGCAACAGGTAAAGGTGATAAAGGATAATGAGGGAAACATACTCACAAGCGAGGAAAGTGTGTTGAGCAGATGGAACAAGTACTTTGAGGGGTTGATGAACGAAGAGAATGAGAGGGAGAGAAGGTTGGATGATGTGGGGATAGTGAATCATGAAGTGCAATGAATTAGCAAGGAGGAAGTAAGGATAGCTATAAAGAGGATGAAGAATGGAAAGGCTGCTGGTCCAGATGACATACCTGTGGAAGAATGGAGGTGTTTAGGTGAAATGGCAGTGGAGTTTCTAACCAGATTATTTAATGAAATCTTGGAAAGTGAGAGGATGCCTGAGGATTGGAGAAAAAGTGTTTTGGTACCGATTTTTAAGAATAAGGGTGATGTGCCGAGCTGTAGTAACTACAGAGGGATTAAATTGATCAGTCACAGCATGAAGTTATGGGAAAGAGTAGTGGAAGCTAGGTTAAGAAGGGACGTGATGATTAGTGATCAGCAGTTTGGTTTCATGCCAGGAAAGAGCACTACAGATGCGATGTTTGCTCTGAGAGTGTTGATGGATAAGTACAGAGAAAGTCAGAAAGAGCTGCGTTGTGTTTTTGTAGACTTAGAGAAAGGATATGACAGGGTTCCTAGAGAGGAGTTGTGCTATTGTATGAGGAAGTTGGGAGTGTCAGAGAAGTATGTAAGAGTGGTACAGGATATGTATGAGGGTAGTGTGACAGCGGTGAGGTTTGCAGTGGGAGTGAAGGATGCATTTAAGGTGGAGGTGGGATTACATCAAGGATCAGCTCTGAGCCCTTTCTTATTTGCAATGGTGATGGACAGGTTGACAGACGAGATCAGACAGGAGTCACCGTGGACTATGATGTTGCAGATGACATTGTGATCCATAGTGAGAGTAGGGAACAGGTGGAGGAGACAATGGAGAGATGGAGATATGCTCTAGAGAGAAGAGGAATGAAGGTCAGCAGGACTAAGACAGAATATATGTGTGTGAATGAGAGGGAGGATAGAGGAATGGTGAGGATACAAGGAGTAGAGGTGGCAAAGGTGGATGAGTTTAAATACTTGGGATCAATAGTTCAGAGTAATGGTGAGCGTGGAAGAGAGGTGAAGAAGAGAGTACAGGCAGGATGGAGTGGGTGGAGAAGAGTGTCAGGAGTGATTTGTGACAGACGAGGACCAGTAAGAGTGAAAGGGAAGGTCTACAAGAGGGTAGTGAGACCAGCTATATTATATGGGTTGGAGATGTTGGCATTGACAAAAAGGCAGGCGTTAGAGCTGGATCTGGCAGAGTTAAAGATGTTAAGATTTGCACTGGGTGTGATGTGGGTGGACAGGATTAGGAATAAGTATATTAGAGGGTCAGCCCAGGTTGGAAGGTTTGGAGACAAAGCCAGAGAGGAAAGATTACATTGGTTTGGACATGTGCTGAGGAGGGATGCTGAGTATATTGGGAAAAAGATGCTAAGGATGAAGCTACCAGGTAACAGGAAAAGAGGAAGGCCTAAGATAAGCTTTATGGATGCAGTGAGAGAAGGCATGCAGGTGGTTGATGTGATGCAGTAATATGCAGAGGACAGGAAGAAATGGAAATAGATGATCCACTGTGGTGACCCCTAATGGGAACAGCTGAAAGAAGATGAGGCTGAATAGTCAAGACGCAATAACCACTTGTACAATGCCATGATGCTCTTTCCCTTATAATATGGAGTTTTACATAGTTGCATCTTCAACTTTATACCATTTAAAAAAATCTAATTTTTATTTATAATAGCAACTTCACAAGGCAAAACATTATACTGCAAAACACATAAAATATGCATCTTATTATTCATAAAAGTATATTTCCTAAAATTAATATTTTCATTAAAATCTTCATTACAACTTACATCCTTGTAATTATTCAATAAGTTGCTAAGAAAGTAATTTATAATAACCAGAATATTTAACTGGGTTTTATCTGCCAGTATACGAAAACAAATCTTATTATAACCCCTACCCCTACCGATAGACATATCTACCAATTTAGGTTCATAGGTTCATAGGTGTGTATTAGGATAATGGCCCTGGAGCCTATATAAGACTAACCCAAGAAGATTCCCTGGCATCATGCCACCCAAAGTTAGTTCCCAGTAGCCCTGTCAAGCAAGCCCACTGAATTGATCTCCGGGGTGAACTTCCTATTGCCCACCTACTCGTCAACATTTCTCTTAAAGAGATGTGAATGGGAAGTTTGTTCCAGAGTATGGGAAGTCTCTGGGTTAGGAAACTGTCCCTCCAGCATATTCTTTTTATTGTGGGAATGAGGTTAAGGTCCCTGGAGCGTGTGGCATGGAGGGATTGTGATTTCTTTAGGTGTAACATATCGGGATGAGTAAAGAGGAATTATGACCTCTTTCTTCCTGGATGAGAAACCTTTTGTAATGAGATGTGCCACATAGATTCCATTATAAGGTCTTCCCTACTAGAGCATAGCCTCCTGGTTAAGAAGTTTCTCTTTTGCAAGAGAAGACATAAAATGTAGAAGATGACGACTAGAACCATGCAGATAGTCCGATGTACATAGGCTTCTGATATATTTTTGTACTAACAAAATTACCTGGTCAGTCATCTAAAGTGATATCCAAGTAAATAATTATAGAAGAATGTGTATTATAAGCAAATTCTAAATCAAATCTATTATTTTTAAGTCCATGAATAAAATTAGGAACACATAATGAATCCTGCTTAAAAATAAAAATCACATTATCAATTAAACGAAAATAACATAAAACCATAAATAAACAAGCATTGGTGAGGGTGGGGAAGAAGCCATCACAGTAGTCCCTCTAAACTGTCTGAAAATTCTATCATCAAATATAAAAAAATGTTTAAGTTAAAAAATCGACTTAATATAAAGTCTTAGGAGTGTTTTCTAAATGATATATAATGGCTTTTATATCAGTCTTGGGTTCAGTACTATAATAAATGCTTATACATCAATTGTTAACCAATACATAGCAGGGTCTATATTAGAACATCGACAAAGCCGTTAATCGAACAGCTTTATAATGAAAAATGCCGGTAAAAGAACTCGCTAATTGTATATACCAATTCCGAGATCGCACTACAGTGAGGAAAGGGCAAATTATCCGATCTTCACTGTACCACAATCTCACAAAACATACTTCTATTACCAGCATTTTCGAGTATAAAGGCATTCGATTAATGACTTTGTCAATGTTCTAATATAGACCCATATATCATTGTTCAGATTATACTACTCTACATTTCCCTTATGGTTTTTACTCTGTATTTGTACATATTTTATTTTATAATTCAAATTTTTGTAATGTTTGTAATTTAATTTGTTAAACTGATGTACTGTGGAGCTTTCCTCCCCTGGCCTACACTGACAATGGGTTCTCTAAGTTCCCAGATGACTTTCCCGGTAAACAAAATGCAAATAAATAATAAATAAATAACTTCTCATTTTACAACAGACAATTTTTCTCTTAAGGGATTAATATCCCTTATATAAGATGGTGATTCCTTAGCAACCTTGTTTAATCTGGCACTAATAGTTTTACATAAATTCTGGAATATACTACCATGATTAGAAACAATCAGCCTACCTGTAGGATCAACAAAAGATTTGTGAATCTGCGTTATACAACAAAAAGTGGGCCTATTTTGACTGAGCCATGCTAGAAGTTTTACTGTGTGATTCCTTAAAAATGTCTTGTGAAAGGATAATGAGATATATGTAAATAACCCCTTAAGGACATCAGGTGTTCCAGCTATATGGCAGTTCTGAATGCACATGACTTTTTTCCTTTTTAAGTCTGTTTATAGATTCATAGGTTCATAGGTTGGTACTAGGCTATGGGCCCTAGGGCCTATACAGGCCTAGCCATAACAATTCCCTGGCTATTTCTTCCCACAGTATTTACTTCCCTGGACCCCTGTCTAGCAGGGCAACTGATATGATCTCCGGGGTGAATTTCCTATCTCCCATCCAATCATCAAGGTTTCTTTTGAAGATAATGGACAAATTCAGGCCAATAAAGCCAAACCCCACTAGCTGTGGACATGCATGTTAGTCTTCGTATGACTTCATCTGCACAGCATAAGTGGACTGTTTGGCTAACCTTTAGAAACACAGGGTTGACGTACCCAGCTGATGTCCATAACCATTAGGGTGTCTGCAAATTATCCCATCTAACAACTAAATAAAAGAATAAACAGGACACACAACCAGTTAATAAGAAAATCATAGCCAAGCTAGATTATTTAGTTGTTAGATGAGATATTTTGCAGACCCTTTAATGGTTATGGACATCAGCTGGTTGCGACAACCCTGTGTTTCTAAAGGCTATCCAAACAGTGCACTTATGCTGTGTTGATGTCATAAGAAGACTGAAACATGCATGTCTACAGCTAGTGGGGTTTGGGCTTTATTGGCCTGAATTTGTCCATTAACAGACTCAAAAAAGACGAAAGTTATGTGCATTCAGAACTGCCATATAGCTGAAACTCCTGATGTCCTTAAGGGGTCATTTACATATATCTCATTATCCTCTTTTATAAGAGGTTTTTAAGGAATCACACAGTGAAAACTCTAGCTTGGCTAGGATTTTCTTATAATTTTTTTTACAAATTGGTTTGGCTGTGTGTTCTGTTTACTCGCTTATTTTGACTGATGAATATTCTTTGTATATATCACTGTGAGTAAAGTATCCTAACCTCTGACCTTTATTTAATAAAATTAAAAAGCATCTAACATATTCTTGTAACTATTTCTTGTAGTACTCTCATAAATGTCAGAATCATTCAGATGTTTAAACACATCTGATAGTACTGGTTAACATTCATAACAATAATCTACTTACCTTTATCTGACTGTTTAATCAACAAATTAGTGATCCTCCTCAAATTATTAAGTGCTAGCCATTGTTCTTTATTCAAATTATAGTAAATATTTTGTTTACTCTTTTCATATTTATAAAACAATACATATGACTCATTATCCACAGCGGGTACCTGTCAAATCTTCGAACGCTCAAAATGTCGAACGTTACATGGTCGAGACCAAATGTTCGAAATTTTGAGTGCTCGAAGATAGACTTTCAATGGCATTGTACGGTGCAGATAGGGAGAATTTCCCTTTTCTGCACTGAAGTGCAGTCTCAGAGTTGGTATATTTAAGTAGGGGGTGTGTGGCGGGTGCAAGGGGCTTGGCCCCCTGCCTACACTGTTAAAGTGTTTTTTTCTGTGTTTTCTTTTTTTTTTTTATGTTCAAACATCCAAATGTCGAACATTTGGTCTTGACCATGTAATGTTCGACATTTTGGATGTTCAAACATTTAACATAGACCCTCCACAGCAGTAGAAAAACCTTTAATATATTCACTAGTGTAAGGGGGGATAAAATTATTAAAAGTCTTAATAATGGTAGTATCAAACAACTGATAAGGCATTTTCTTCAAAATGCTCATCCACATATGAATAAAAGGAATCTGTTGAATTTGAGACAGAACTGTCGGTAGATAGCTTTAAACTTTTTATACTTTTCCTGTCTCTAGAGTGAGTAAAAAATAAGGAAAAAATGTATACATTTTCAACACAGTCTAAAACAATCAACCTTACTTCTATGTAATTGTGTTATCTTTGTAGGAACAAATTTAAGTTCCAAATTCAAAACTGATAATTCATCCATAGAAAGAGAAATACCAGAAATGTTCATAGGTTCATAGGATCATAGGAGGTTACTAGGCTAATGGCCCTGGGGCCCTTACAAACCTAGCCAAGAGTTTATCCCAAAAAAGAAACCTCAGTCACCACCTGTCACCCCTGCCAATGAGGAACACAGGTGGAGCACCTGGGACAAATTTGTGGTTTCCCATCCACTCATTAACGTTGCACTTGAAGAGGGTCAGCGAGGTATTCTGTTTGACATGTATGGGAGATCTATTCCAGAAATGAGGCAGCCTCTGTGAGACAAACCTGTCTTTCCAGCAGGTTTTGTTGATGTCACATATTAGATTCAGGCCTTTCAAGCAGGTAATGTGCGAGGAGTTAGACTTACGGATATGGAGCATCTCTAGTAGGGCAGGGTCCGAGATTGCCTTGTAGGCAAAATACAGATCACCTCTGAGCAATCTGTGCGATACTGAGTAGAGTGATGTGATTTGAGCCTGTCTGCATAGGACAGGGTTTGGAGGCCATGGATTCTCTTTGTGAAGTATTTCTGTGCCATATATGTTCACAATCATAGCATTATTTACCACTGTTCAGGTCAATTTTCAGGAAATTCAGGTAGGCCGATATAAATAGTCAGTTTAGGAGTGAAATAAACCTTTTTACTGAGATGCCAGGAGGTTAAACTTTTTCATGTGAAACTTTCTTATATTGTCAAAGACAGACAGTGGAAAATGTGAGCCTGACAGTTCATTGTTCTGAAGGCTAAGCTGGAAGAGCCAGAAACTTTCTTCCCAAACTTATCAAAGGTTTTTCCAACTTTGTCAGAAGGAATACAATTAGATGCTATAAGGTGTTTCATAGACAATGCTTTTTGTCAGAGAAATTATTGCATGGCCTGATCTAGGGCTTGAAAAAGGAAATCAGTGGGTATCTTGGGGAATCTTATACAGTTTATCAGACTTTCTGGGGGCAAGTGGCCGACTGTCAGATAAACTGCTGGCTGCAAGCAAAGCATCATCTAAGGCTAGCAAAATAGGAGGAAGAGCTGCAGGCTGAAGAAAAACTACCTGTAGTAAATTGCAATATATTTGCTGGGACAGTGGTATTTCTTTTTGTTCCCTCTGAAAAAAACTCCTTTATTCTGGCAATAGTATCAGAAAAAAGACAACAGATTTGAGTAGCAACTAGAGAAACACAGTCTAAGACTAATTCCTGTCTCAAAGACTGACAATCAGAATGTGAGAAAAAGGAAAATATATTCCTTTTTAAATGAAGGATAGACTCGGGGATATAAAAACTGAAAGGCTTTAAATGATCCTTTAACCCAGCCAGTCCCCCTTTCCTGCCCTATGTGATGGGGGCACAGGTGAAGAAAAATGTCTAATTTTATGTTTCTTTTTCGGTGGAAACCCCAGATGATGACCACCTTGAAGAATGGTTGTTGTCCTGGAAATTAATGTCCTTAGAGCTGTTCTGCAAAAGAAGAATTACCACTCCCTATTCTAATACAAACAGCAGTGGTTCTCACTTGGCCAAAGAGGACTACCAAATAGCCACAGAGTACGTCTGCCTGTCAATCCTTACTGGTTTCCCTAGGGCCTGCATGTTGATCCTTACTAGTTTCCCAAGGAGCAGTACCAGATGGACCAAGAAAAACTTATGAGCTATTTGGAAGAACCTGATATAACCACAGCAGAGTCACTCATCAGTGCCTGAGGTGAAGCTGAAACTGGGGTTAAGACCAAAGCCTCCTGTACAATGTTTCTTTTCCTACAGATTGGGAAGGGAACAACTAAGGAGCTGGGGCTTAGGTCCATGTTTCTATTGACAAAAGTTCTGACAAACAGGTAGAGAAGCCTTAGAATAGCAGTCCTCACTTCAGAATAAAAATTCAAGCTTTGAGGTAAAACTTTTTAGTAACAGTCACTAAAAATACTAGTCCATACTGCCAGCAACAATTTTTGACAGAACTCATTACAGCCGAGTGACGTCTCCAGGCGTTCTGCAGTTACACCCTACTGCTCCTCTAGGTGTCAAATATTGCCTGTTCACATTTGCATTAATAATTCCAAAACCATGTTACATACAAGGTATTAGAAAATTTTATCTTGAAGCATACATGATAGCAAACACAATTGTATTGATATATGACCTCTGTCAATGGGTATTTGTTAAAAATGTAAGGTGATAACTTAAATTTTTAAATGCTGAAGCCACGCCCACTAGGGGTTAAAGGTGCACACTCAAAAGAGCTCTACTGGAGGGAATGAGTACTTTTCTTCATAAAAGTGGTGAAATTTGGAAGGCATTCTCCAAAAGGGTACATCTGCCCAACTTTGAAGTGCTAGCAGAGCATTCATCCCTCAAAGTTGAAGCACTGAGAGCTCTTCAACAACAAGAAAATTCAGAGATTTTGGTGTCTTAACCACTGACTTTATACCAATTACCTTAGGCTGTATAGCAGTTAGGGTGTGTGCAACATGCTCTAAATTTATTTATTTATTTATTCACATTTGATTACTGGGAAATTCTGACTGGGTAGAAGTCCATTTCCAGTGGAGGCCCAGGAAGAAAAGCTCTGAATTACTATAAAACATACAATAATTTTGCAATCTTCAAAAATAAAACAAAAACTTTTGCAGTTTAAATAATTGTAACAAATTAGACATAATATAAAAAACACTGGTTACAAATCGATGCAAGGTATATGGCAATTATTTAATATTTAGAGAGTACTGTGGTGGTGGTGGTGTGGTAGTGTTGTCGCCTCACAGTTAGACGTTGTCCGTTCGATTCTCAGAGCGTCTTCTGTGTGGCGACATGCGTGAATGGGTGTTCCTTCATTGAAGGTTGTGCATTAGCCCCAGCAAGCCAGCACGTAAAACTCTACTGCCAATCATTAACAGACTGGAGTTCCACTGTGGCGACCCCTAACCGGGAAAAGCCGAAAGACACAAACAAACATTTAATATTTAGAGAAATGTTAGACAATTTGTAGAGAAAGTAAAGGTAAGTTAGTCTAATACAAACAGGAATTGCAAAATGAGATGAGGGAAAACAGGCTTATGATATTTTTAGAGAGACAGTATCATATACTCTAGCCTTCTATGAAAGCTTGCAGAAACTCCTTTCTATACTCTTAATCATTGTGTGTTTACTGTACTAGCCACTGATGAATGTAACCAAATGACTGAACAAAATGTCCTTTCAACTGTACTGTTTATTGTAACACACTGTGCTTCTTATAGTATATTTGATGAAGTTTGTACTTTTGCAGACAAAAGCGCTCATGTTAATTATTTGTACTTTCCATTAAAGGATCGGGCTCTTATTAGGTGAACTGTGTTTATTACTAGTTTTAGATTTTTTCTCTGCTTTGTGGCGCTTCTTATAGTATATTTACTTTTTTCTCCTTTATTGACTTTGAAACTGAATCTTAATAACTTTTTGACTCTGTACTGTACTTTATTAACATGTGTATTGTATTTATTGCATGTGCTGTACTAATATTTGTGGAGGTTTCTCCCTGGGCCTCCGCTGAAAATGGGATCTATGCCCAGTTGGACTTTCCCGATAAATAAATAAATCAATAAATAAAAGTCAGGGAAGAGAACTAGCAGTAAGGAAGTGAAGCAGGGAAAATAAGGAAATATAAGGAATGAAAAGATACTTTTCCGATTTAGGGGTATAATTTTTCCTGGATTTCAGCAAGAACAGAGCCAGATTTTAGCTAGGAAGTCTTTCAGCATGTTTTCAAAAGATGGGATGAAGGGTATAGACTTGCTGAATAAAGGTATGGTGTTCCAGGCCTTAGCAACCTTGTACAAGTACAGACAATGCCCAGCAGATTTACTAGGCTTGTAGACAGACAGGAGTTTTTGGTCACTGGATCACAATGACCGACTGGGAACATAGTTGGTATAGAATGTTTTTTAGTTCTGGGCAAGCGGATGAATGCTGGATAATTTTATTGGTGATAAGATGTTGGTGTATATATTAGGTAATATGGCGGTTCTAACCGATTTGGGCTTTTCAGTGCTATACAGTGGTGGGGTTCTGAAAGGGTTATGTGCTCAAATTTAGCAACTTTGTTATAGTATTGTTCAAGTTTTAATTTTTGTGAAGCCTGGAGGTTAGTAAGGATGGGAGCACCATAATGAATAGTGGGGAGGAGATAAGAAATGGCAAGTGTAGCTTTAGTTGGGTCAGTGAGAAAGTTTTTGGCTCAATAAAGCATCCCTAGTTTTTGATGAGTTTTTCTTATGCAATTTTGTATATGCAGGTCAAATGTAAGATTATCATCCACTATCACACTTAACAGTTTGCTATGAGAAGTGACTTCAATAGTTGCATTATCAAGAGAGAGGACTTTAAATTTTGTTTTTTTATGAGAGAGGGGTTTTCGATTCTCAGTTAGAGCGTCTTCTGTGTAGCGACATGCGTGAATGGGCGTTCCTTCGTTGAAGGTTGTGTGTTAGGCCCGGCAAGCCAGTACGTAAAAATCTACTGCCAATCATTAGCAGACCGGAGTTCCGTTGTGGCGACCCCTAACTGGGAAAAGCCGAAAGACACAAACAAACAAATGAGAGAGGGGTTTAGGGAAAAGTAGTAGTTTGGTCGTTTTTGGGTTGAGCATGAGATGTAGAGATTACAAAATCATGTTTCTGCAGCTGTTAAAGCTTCCTAAGTAATTTTTTGGAGGTGTAGCATGTTGTCAGCTGTACAAATGAGAGTAGAATCATTTGTGTATTGTATTAGGGTGGCCTGTTGTGTGGAAGTATAGAGGGTGTTGGTGAAAATGTTAAAGAGGAGGGAACCAAGGACACAGCCTTGTGGTAATTGGTGGTGATTGTGTGTGTGTGTGTGTGTGTGTGTGTGTGTGTGTGTGTGTGTGTGTGTGTGTGTGTGTGTGTGTAGGGTGAGAACTAACTTTATTTTGACATGATAGCCATTTTTAAGTTTTGTTCTCTTTAAGAAGTTTGGGATGATTTGGTAGTTGGGTTTAGTGTTGTTGACTGTAGTACAGGATTGTTTTGGGTTCAAGACTTGTGGTAAAATTGCATGGTAATCTATTTTTTTATAGCAACTTTCAAAAAGTTAAAGAAGTATTATAATGTCTCTGTTTTGCCCCCCCCAAAAAAAAAAAAAAAAAATAAATGAGAGGTATGGTGGTGATTGAGAGGTATGTAGAGAGTGTGGAGTGCCATTTTACTGACTGATACCTATTGAACCATAGAAGGGTGGGCTGAGAGACACCTGGTCAGGACATTTGAAGTAGAAGTTTGCTGTGACAAACTTTGTTGAAGGCTTTAGACAAGTCTAGAAATAAGGAAGAGACTAGTTTGCCCTTATCTTTAGCTTTAATGACAGTAGTATTATGAGAAGGATGGAAGCCATAATCTAGCAATTGTTTTTGAATACATTTTTCAAGTATTTTGGAAGGGGAGCTTTGAAAGCTGGCTTCTTATCTAAGCCCTGACATAATATGTACAGTTTAGCTTAGACTACTGCAACAGTGATCTAATGGTGAACATCTCCAGCATCTAAGCAAGACTCATACATTTTTGACAATAAGGCAACTACTGGACATTGGAACAGTGTAGAACATAATGTCCAGTGCAGGTGTATCAGTTAATTGATCATTAGCTTACTAGAAACAAAAGAAAGCATTAAGGAAGGATCAAACTACAGGATCTAACAAAAACAAGTTTAAAAAAGTAAAAAGACACAAAATCACTGCCTTTGCCATGTGAAAGAGGGTTATGTGAGACTAAATAGACCCATGGTACATTTATACTATGTATGAACTGCATGCATATAATATTGAGAGGAGGTGAAAAGCTGTATAGGGTTGTGTGCATAGGGCATTGACATAACGTCTACAAGTGTGTGTGTGTGTGTGTGTGTGTGTGTGTGTGTGTGTGTGTGTGTGTGTGTGTGTGTGTGTGTGTGTCTGTGTCAGTGAGAACACATTTCAAGACTTCAAGACAGTGAGCAATACAGCCTATTGCACATCCTAGCAACTGCCTGATTAACCCAGTTTAAGGTTTATTAGGCTGTCAGACACTAAATGTCATGTTTTTTTGGTAGGTTGTACAGATGAATGTCACAGGATTTGTGGAACCCTACCAGGGGAGAAATTATGCATACAGAAAGGTGCTGTGAATGTCACATAAATCCCTCCGATGAAGCCGGAGTAGTTTTCTGAAGCACCTGACACTCATAACATGTAATATCATATCCCATATCTCATTGTTGTTGTATCTTTCGGCTTTTCCCGGTTAGGGATCGCCACAGCGGAACTCCGGTCCGCTAATGATTGGCAGTAGATTTTTACGTACCGAGTTGCCAGCCCTGATGCACAACCTTCAACAAAGGTACACCCATTCATGCATGTCTCCACACAGAAGACGCTTTAGCTGAGAATCGAACAGGACAACGTTTTACTGTGAGGCGACAATGCTACACATTACCTTGAGAATGAAGACAAATACAGTTCTTTCCCTCTTTCAGTGGTATTTATTAACTACATTACACACATGTGGGAGCCTCATGGAAAAGCACCGGGGAGACTCCCAGAACAAAGGAATACACTAGCTTATATACTGTGAATATTGCTGATGGTACAAAAATATAAAATGAACCAATTAGATCGTTATACAAGACAATTAACCAATCAATGATTTACCCGTAAGCATAAAGCAGTTCACATCATTATATCTCTGGGCAGAAAAAGAAAATCAGTTACGCTTCTATATAAGGCACATTTCTTATTTTCAACCATATATATGATTATTGAGAAACATTTTCTCAACACAGTAACTCCTACATACATTAAAAATACATATTGTTAGGGAGCAATAGTTTGAGCCTAGTCATGTTAAATTATTTTCAACAATGCCTCCTTTAATAAGAGTATTAAAAGAATGCTTTCAGTAATATTACAAATACCAATAATGTGACTCGTTTTCTTTACTTGTTGGATTTATGCACTAGAGACAATGTGGTGCTGTCTAATTTGTGAAATGAGCTCTCTGCTCATGCTACTGTTTCATTCTGAGTAACTACATTTCAATACTGTATTCATCCAAGAGATGCTCTTGTTTAGAATTTATGCAGCTCTCTCCCTGTGTTGACTTTTTGACCTGTACTTTATATTTTTAGTAAAGGAATTCTGATGTATAATGTACTACTTCGGGACAAAAGAAGTCAGATGATTTATATCTTTGCTGTGAATGTCCACAATGTTTACAAAGGACAAAAGTTCCTGATAAAATCAATCTTTTTTATATCCTTAATCGTAAGATCTGATTAAATTAATGTTAGCTTGGAATTGGTAGTGCTTCTCTTCCTTGAATCTTATCAGCACAAATGTGGTACACGAATCCCTGATGAAATAAAGCAGGACATTTTCCATTTTAAACCATTCTACCAGACATCATGCTCTTTCTTAGTGAAAGGCCATTGCTTTATCTTATGCCATTATTTCTCAGTGACTTGATAGCCATCAGGATGCCCATTCCTCTGCAGTACTTCTTACAGTATAAAATGTCAGTAAAAGCTATTGAAAAATCGTGCTGTCCTGTTTCTGAAGACTATTTGTCCCTTTTGATCAGCTGCTTTGTTAATTCTGCAGAAGAACAATCACCAGAATCCCTGTGATTTTTTTTTTTAATTAAAGTTTGTTCACAAAGAACAAAAACAACTAAAAATATTATTTCCAGTCGCAAGTGAATGATGGCTTCTTGTGTAGTTAGAAAGCTATTTCTGATTTCAGAACCGGAGCTTGAATCACATGATTCATCACATTTAAATGTGAATTGAATGTTTATAATAGTGGCGAGGAAGAACTAAAGGAGCCCAAATCTCGGGGGGGGGGGGGGGGGCTGAGTTCCATTACAAGCTGGCATCTATAATGTTATTTTGTTGCTATGCAGCCACATTCCTTAAGTTCCTTTGTACAGAGAGCTGCAAATGAGAGTAGAAGAGCTCTATATAAAAAATTATAAACTTTTGAAATTTCATAACATAAACCTAGCTGAAAACTTTTTCTTTTAACTGTAATTTAGGTTGACTCACTGGGAAAGAAAAGGATTAAAGATTAGCAAATTGGCTAACTTGGAGATTATTCTGTTTCCTTTGGGGATGGGTAGCAATATTGGTCTGTGAGAAACAAACCATCCTGGTGGCATCCCAAATTAAACAGGATATGCAACGAAAGAAAAAAAATATGACAAAAATATCGAAGGGTAATTCCCATAAAGATAAAAACGCTCTCTTCAAATTAAATAGGCAACTAAGATAGCTAATTAGGTCAAAACTAACTTTGATGTTAAGCTAGCCGGTTCTATATTAGATTGTCCAAATCTTCTTTCATTGACTGCTTATTCATCGACCCTTATCCATCGAAACTAACTTCAGTAAATATTGAAATCTTTTACAGGGTAAGTAACCAATTGGCTACTACCCCACCAAAACACACATTGCAATAAATCAAACCCACCCAAATGGGGGGCTTCACCCCCCAGCTATATAGACCAACTCTGAGATAGACTATGGTGAGGAAAAGGGCAAAGTTGTAGAGTCAGCCAGTTGGTTACTTACCCTGTAAAAAATTTCAATGTTCGCTATCACCCTCAAACATCTGCCAAGAAATGCCCTCAAAAATAACCCCTCCAACTCTAACTTGGGAACATGTACTGGCTACATTAACTAAAGCCAGGAACACAACCTCATTGGGCCCCAGTAACATCCTGGCATGCCTCCTGAACAGTCTAAAATACGACTTACCAGGACCCCTGGAGTCACTATTTAACATAGTCTTAAACAAGCTTTGTGCCACATGAATGGAGGAATGCAATGGTTATCTACCTTTATAAGGGAGGACCTTCAACAGATCTGGAAATTATCAACAAGGACATAGGAGACCTACATACTTTGGATCCATCCCATTTTGGCTTTGACAAAGGGAGGTCATGCTTACTGAACCTAGTGGACTTCTTTGAAAATGTCACTAAAGCATTGGATCAATGGAAAGCAGTGCATACTGCCTAGCTAGATATGGATAAAGCATTTGATACGATACCCCATTCGGGTGTTGTCAACAAACTTACAGAATTAGGCATAAACTTCTTTATAACATGGTGGATAGCTAGCTGGCTCACAGCTAGAATCCAAGAAGTTAGGATCAGAGAGGCCACCTTCCCAAAGAGACAGTTCACCAGTGGAGTAGGACTCTGTGCTAGTCTCGGCCCTCGTTGGCATCTACTTCATGGAGGTCAAAACTAATGTCAAAGGCCTCTGGATGACCAAGTTTGCAGATGACTGAAAACTGGGAACAGTCACTGAATACCCTCAAGATGAGAAACCCTTCAGGAAGATCTAAAACAGACAAATGTTTGGTGCCAAAATCATGGCTTAAAACTCAATACCAAGAAATGCATTATAGTACCTTTTGGAAAGTCAGCCACCCCAGGTAACTACGTTACCAATAAAACACCCTTAAAAGTGAGTTATTAATTAGGGATCTGAAAACTCATGCAGATAGTAACCTAGCCTTTGATTAACATATGTCCAAGGTAGTAAAAAAAGCCTTTTGTGTTGCTCAATGTATAAGTAAGGGCATTGCATCTAGTTCCAGAGAGGTCATCATACCACTGTACTTGGCCTTCATCAGACCCATCATAGAGTATAATGCCCCCCTTGGTATATATCTAACCAGACACATGCAGCAGCTAGAAAGTCCACAAAGGTTCCTTACAAAAAGAATAGAAGGAGTAAACAAAATGCCGTACACTGATTGCCTCAAAGCTCTGTGCCTTTACTCTGTATCATACAGACTACTGAGAGATGATCTTTGCCTGGTGTTTAAAGCATCCCTGGACCTGTTTTGATGTTCCTTTTGCATATCCGCAAAACAAAAATCATTGGATGTACTAGAACAAAATACTTAAATTTTGCTTGTGATATAAATAGGACATGTTGGAGAGACAGATATGTTTCTCAGAGAATTCTCATTCTCTTGAAGAAGCTCCCCATCCATGTAAAGCAGAGTTCCTCCCTGACCCTATCTGCAACTTGTGGGTATATGCGTGTGAGTGCAGCAGGGAGCTAGTGCAAGCACAATATATGATCAACAGGGCAAACCCTACCACTGTCACAGGTCTGATAGTACCAGTTGTAAAAAAAAACTGTGACTCAGAGGCATTCTAATGAGCAAATAATGAAGTCTTCCTCATTGCAAACATAGCTTTCTCTGACATCAGTCACATAAATTGACCTACCTGTGGGAGTCGATTTGCACAAGAGGTGGGATTCCGTCTAAATCCCAGGGATTGTCTTTTTAAAGATTTTTTAATTTGCTATGTAGAACTTACAGTGAGAGAACGTAATATAATTTTTACAAAACTATGACGAAAAACAGAAAGTAGACATAAAATACTTAATGCAAAAAAAATCTAAATATATGACTTCTAAAATAGGAGAATTAATAATTATAAAAATAAAATTAATTAAACATATGAACCATTGTAATATTAATGTGCATAATATTAATCAATTGAAAAGTCCTTAAAATGTAAGAAGGAAATCCTGATACCAAATTCCTGGAAAGGCTTGCATTGACCAGAATGAAGAGCTGAGAGAGACAAGTGACTCTAATGTTTCCGTTTCTGTTGCCACTGTCAATAATACTACTGCTGATGTTTTTAACAGGCCTGCACCAGAATTCCAGAAGTGTGCTGCTCTGCATAATATTAAACCTCTGTGGGATTTATTGTCAGACTGTACCCTCAACAAACTGACAGAGACTGCTAAGATGGCTTTTGTTTTATCAAATGTCAATACACTATAATCTAAGCTAGCACAAACTATCTGTGAAGCACCTTTCAGTTCTCAGGTGTATACCAGAGATAAAAATAACTGATAAATATATTAAAACAGCATCAATGACAAAAGAAGTTAAATCAATAAAAGCAACTAAGCAGTCTGTTAGCATTCAAGAGTATGCAGAAAATGCTACTAACACCTTTACATGTTATGAGCCATACTATTCCAAAGTCAGTTTCCTTTTGAGTGCTATTATCTTAACAGTGTGTAATAAGTCATGAAATGTTTAAGTGCTGTACTCAGAATCTCTTCAGTATGACTCAGTAACATTTTCAGTAAGTTGAAAGGATGATGCACACTCTTTAATCAATGTCAGTTAACAAAGATATGGGACTGTAGGAGAATTGAAAACTGGGAGTGATAAAAGAATATGCAAGTCAAATCCAATACATTCATGAAAGATAGCATTGCATTAAGAGCTGTTCTAATGGATAATGGATAATAAAGTTGGCCTGTAGTCTGCTAATAATGTTATCAGTTTCTGACATCTCATATAACAAAAATAGCACTTTGACAAGATATTGAAGTATGCCAGCTTTTAGGTACAATTGTCCTCTTACAAGTCAGGAAAATACTACACAAAAGCAATGAAAACCTTAGGAAATATAAAGCTTTGGTAAACATCTTGACACAGGTAATTCAGAAACTAGAAGCCCGAGCCCCAGTACCAGTGGCTGCCAACATTTGATGACTGGAAGTCCAAACCCAAAGTTACAAAGCAGAAGATATAATGCAAAGGTACTGGGATGGATCCTTGCACATGTATTTCGCAAACTACTGTGTGCACCTCTGCATGTGGAAAGCAGCAAGACTCTGCAAAATACTGTGTGCACATCTGCATGTAAAAAGCAGCAAGAGTCTGCAAAATACTGTGTGCACCTCTGCATGTGGAAAGCAGCAAGACTCTGCAAAATACTGTGTGCACCTCTGCATGTGGAAAGCAGCAAGAGTCTGCAAAATACTGTGTGCACCTCTGCATGTGGAAAGCAGCATGATTATGCAAAATAATGTGTGCACCTCTGCATGTGGAAAGCAGCGAGAGTCTGCAGAATACTATGTGCATCTCTGCATGTGGAAAGCAGCAAGAGTCTGCAAAATACTGTGTGCACCTCTGCATGTGGAAAGCAGCAACAGTTTGCAAAATACTGTGTGCAACTCTGCATATGGAAAGCAGCAAGAGTCTGCAAAATATTGTGTGCACCTCTGCTTTGTATAATAAATGCCATATTTTGGTCATGCAGATGTGCAAAGTACTTGTGCACGCTTCAGTTATCTACTACATGAGCATAATGGGGCAGCAACCTTAAAAATATGAGGGAGCTATAAGAGAGGGCATTGTCAATATTCTTCTTGGTGTGCTAGTGGTGACCCACAGTCTTTAATTAATTCTATATAACCCAAGAAGTACTGGCACCCTAATGTGGTTACTTTTCCATGTATGATCTGCTGTAATCTTTCCATGGCAATTACATTATGGTATCTTGTTCCATGCTCCCACTGTGCATGATGGATATGCCTATATCCCATAAGATACAGACAATCCACAGATCAAAGTGTATAGTGAAAAAAAACTGCTGAAAACCTTTTGCTGCTGCTGTGTTTGCAAGGCATGTAGTCAGGGATGCCATAATTTTTGCATCTCTTCCATAAACAGATGATGGGCACAAACAGTAGCATTTATTGGTATGTATGTATAGTGCAGTTTGTGAATAGAAGAATGAGCTGCCTCAATATGCAGTAAATTGCAGGATATATCATACAGAGGCCAAACTTTTTTTTGGATGTTTTGTCATTCATTTTGTTCCTTATTATTTTTTTATTTTTGTTGTTGTTGTTATTGTTGTTATTTATTTATTTACCAGGTTAACCCTACTGGGCCAGATCAATTTTCAGAGTAGACTCATGGGAAATGCCTCAGGAAACACTAGTACATACAATGTAAAGTAGTATTAAGTAATAATATAAACAAAGCAGAGATTAGTGAAGAAACAGTATAAAAATGTGAACACTTGTATCTAATAATATAAGCCATGCACAGAGTAGTAGATATCAGTGCAATAAAAATGCAAAACATGCCAAAGGAGAAGCTGAGCAATAGAAGAACATGTCTGTGCCTACTACATGGGAATTTGAAACGTGTGATCAACTCACATGGCTGGTTCAAAATCCATCACAAAAAAAAATGATCATGAAGCAATGCACAAAGTATCTGCCAAGGCACAGAGCTTAGTGCAAGATTACAATTAAGTGCTTAGATTCCTCTCAAAAAATTCAGCAGTGACACAAAATACTCTTTGGTGTAAAGCATCACAATGTGCATGAGTAGATAGCTTTCATCTTTGTATTGTTATGATTCGATATGCAGTATCTATGAGGCTGTACATGACTGCATGTGTCATTATGCACAGTAACAGTGCCCTATTTACCCAGCTAATGTGCATCTATTTAATGGCACTATGCTATCAAACTATTATGCATCTGAATGTAAATGTTGGTGAAGTTTCCCTCATGTGGTTATATCTAGTTATATTAGTATTTCTGAATAACAAAATGTTATGTGGTATGAGAAGAAATTGCAATTTCAAGAATGAAGAAATAGTTCAACTGCAGTCCACAGAATATCTTTCTCTGCATGTAATTTTTCTGAGAAATGGAAATTATAGATCCAGAACCTCTGCTTATTCACAAGCTCATATGTTGTATACCAGCATTAAGGTTTTATGGCCATCTAGTAATGCTGAGTCCATGATTTCTGGATTGACCCACTTTGTCTCCAGCCCACGAATCCAATTGTTTCTTAAAATGTCTAAGTTCTTACTGTTTCTAATATGAACCTTTAATTTATTCCATAATATTACCAATCTTTGAGTTAAGTAAAAGTGATTTAATACTTTTCTCATAGTACCTAAATCAAATTTAATAGATTGATGTCTCCATGTTAAGTTACAGTTATAATTTTTTTATGCCAAAGATAGCTTGTAAATTTGAGTCATTAAAGATTTTGTAGGCAGATATTAATTCACCACAGACATAACAATAATGAACAGTAAATAAACTGAGGTATATGGATCTGTTATTGGAACTGTAATGATTGTAAATTCCTTTGATGAATTTTCTTTGTACTCTTGCAAGATAATTCAACTGACTTGCATGTTATATACAAAAATGTTGCTATACTCTGTGATTGTCCTAATATATGTATTACATAGTAATGTAAGACACATCTCATTTCTTGTGCTAAGATTTTTAAACATGTATAACATTGACACATAGCTTTAATACCTATCATTTGAACAAGAGATGCAAGTTTGCTCAGGATAAGAATCAATTGTGACTTGTGCAGGTAGTACATCATACCCCATTATATCATCATGTGACTTGAGAATGCTCACATTGGTCAGCCTGACTAGTGTTTCTTTATTCAAAGTGGTGATGTCATCAGGGCATCCAGCCTGGTGACACTTTCATATGGTCAGCATTGGACAAAACTGTTAGTTAGTACTATAACATCTGGGTATAAGTTTTCTCATAAAGCCTGTTTACAATTTGAAACAATCTGTTGTGATGGATCAGCTGCTGGGATCTTCAAGTTTCATTGTGTCCAAACAGCCTCCATTTTGGATGCCTATTTTCCTTCATTTTTATCATGCTTGATTGAAGTAAAGTTACATAATTAGTAGCTGTATCATATTGTTTGTGTTTTTTCTCGCTGGCATTCAAATTTTTTTGATTTTTTTCCATTTTTAGAAACTTTTGAGTGGGTTATAATATGTGTTATATTATTTAGCTCTTTCTAGAAGTAGTTGATTATAGGGAACTAGGATTCTAAGGTGAATTTGCACCACCCCAAGTGTCAGTATACCAGAAACTAACAAATTCAGGAAGAGTCCTTACTGCTAAAAAAATAATTACATGAACATGACAGCTGATCACTTATTTTTTTACCTTCTAAAATATGAAAGAGTACTTTTAATTTAATACAATTATTATAGAGAATAATGTCAGGTGATGGCACATACTTAGTATAGACCTTACAGCAGCAACTTTCTGTGAGGTATTTGTTTTTAATTTGATCTTCCAACACGTAAGAATACAGTGACTCCATTATGATTTACTATATAACACAAGTCAAAGAATGCTAATACTATAATGATATGGGGTATAATTCAGTTCGGTTTTAAATATGAAGAGCAACACAGAACCTATTAGTACAAATGTCAAGCACTGAAGATAGCAATAAAAACTTATAGAATACCTATGTAAGCCAGTAGGTAAATAGGTAAATTGAGGAAACTTCCTATTTTAAAGAAAGTACTAACAGTATATTTATAGAGTTAGAGTTTCAGTTATATCATGCAAGGTGGTCTTAAAAGCATTATAAGCAGGACTGTTCCTCACTAGTGATATGACTGTAATGCAATAACTCACATCCACTTTAAACATATGCTTTTTAAAGACATGCAAGTTTCTGATTAATTATTCTGCCTGTCAATCTACAACAACCAGGAAAATGATATTAAACCAAAATGGAGAGTTCCTAAAGCCTTTAAAAGGCAAGGGCAAGGGCAAGCTCACACATTTAAAGCAAAACATATTGAGCCCAGAAATAGATGCAGCAAAGGAAAAGTATCACTGATTATATGTTGAACGCCAGGAAGTGGTTCCCATTCATAAAGCATTGTTTTTAAAGAAAATGCAGGCTTCTGATTAACTATTCTGCCTGCCAATCTACAAAACCTCTATACCACCAAGAAAATAAAATACAAACAAAATTAAGAGCTCCAAAAGCTTTTAAAAGGCAAAGGAGAGCTCACAAATTAAAAGCAAAACTTAATGAGCCCATAAATAGGTGTGCAAAAATATATGAGAAGCCTGAAAAAATGCAGTATACCATGTTCATAGGTTGACAGGTACTTACTGGATTATTGATATGTTAGGATCTTAAGAAATCTATCCTTAAATTCCCATGGTAGATTTTGCCCTTATATTTTGTGTATAAATTTCGCAGAGGTGGGCAAAACAAGGATATATCTGGACATTATTGATGATAAACCAGGATGTATTTGTGGTTTCTTATCTAATCATCCAAACTATGCTTTTGTATGTCATAGGGCAAGAAGCCATGGAAGCTTATAATACATTTTTGCTTTGGGTGACAGAAAGAGAGAATATTGTTGTGCTGAGATAGAAATTTCATAATTATAGTGAGCTGAGGAATAATTTGTCATTTATCCATTATTTATTCTTCAGGAGAGCACGAGGTCCCATTGAGTCTATTGATACTTATGTTGCAAAAATAAAAAAAAGACCCAAAGACTGTGATCATGGTGAGTTATGTAAATCTTTGATATAAGAGAAATTGTTTTATATATACATATTTGCATATTATGCAAAGCCATCTTGGATGGCCTTGCACAGTGTGTAAGTGAAAAGCAATTCCTAAAAGCTTACTACTTATCTATATTTAATAACATGCACCTTAGTAGCAAGGTCATTTGAGAGCCACATTCAAATGTAACACACAGTCTGTACAGCCTATGTAACTTAAGGCTTTTCTGTTGCTCACAACTTATGTGAAAAGTACACATGGCTATTAGCTGTGCTGCACCCTTTCCCTTGAATAGTGAGCAATGGTTCCCTAATTAAGTAGATTCTAACTACACAGCCCAGTGCTGTGAAGCTACAGGCTGGTCTATAAGATATCTATTCACACTTGCTTAAACTGCAAGTAAGATGGTATATAAAATTCCCAAGAGGGAATGATGATGAATTTAAATTTAAGGTAATGCAGTGTATCTTTAAAACTAAAAGAGGTAGTGATCTACCTCTTAAGACAGAGATGTCAGAATATAAATGGATCAACAATTTTAGAACTGATGTACCTGCAGGTTTGAATACTGCTACAAGAATAAAACCTATCTTGAAGTATAGACACAATAATTTAAAGTAAAATTTAAAATAATATTTGTTGTTTTTATTATGTTTGGACTGCTTTTATAATAATATTTTTTAATAACTTGATTATGATTTTAATTGAATTTAATTTGTGATGAGGCTACTATAAATTGTCCATGTTGCTTTTTGTTTACGTACTGATGAAGAGCTAGTCTCAAAACCTCAACATTCTTGATATTAAAGTATTTTTAATCTTCGTCTGGTGAATATAAACTCTCTTTATTAGTTTTATTTTTTGTAGAATGCTGCATTTAGCTGAGATATTCACTTTTTGCATCTTATGTACTGAAAGAATGCCATGAAAAGTAGGGCATGTTTTCAGTTTAACTAAAAAAGTACAGGAAATTTTAACTAGGGAATACGTGAGAATCTCAGAAGACAGGTTTGAAATTTATAATCTAAGTGTGGTGTTTATATTAGAGACTGGCGCAGAATGCAATCAAATGTCTGTTTATTAGAGTTTCCTCTGTTAAAAACATATACGTTTAAACAGTTACAATAGTGCATGTACATTTCTGTTCTCTCCAGTAAGGCAAGATAAATTTCACACACAAGCACTTTACAAATACCTTTTCAACACAAACATCTGTACAAACATATATGCATGACATACAGTTCTAATACATTCATAACACCAGCATCTTGTATGACATACAGTTCTAATATATTTGTAACACAAGCATCTTGTATAAATCAGTTTGATATTCATGAATGACATATAATTATTTACAAAATTCCAGCTAGCTGTGCTGGCAGTACCTCCTTTCATCACAAAGAAATTAAGGGTGGAAAGAAGTAGAAGATGAGTGATAAGGTAAGAAAAAGACTTTTTAGGTTAATCAAACATGTTAAGATAGAAATGATGAATGGTGAGGGACAAAAATTGATAAATTAGTGAGTAAAAGTAACAGTGGTATTGGAGATGGGATAGGGATATTTACAATATTTACAGGAAGTTTAGTAGAATTGTAGAAGTTGAAAATATTTGTATCAGTTTACTTAACAGATGTAGATGTCAGTCAAATAATATTTAAGTTGTGAGGGGTTACCTAGGTACTGAGCAAGAGCAAAACCAGCAATCTGATGGGTATTTCTTAGTTTTAGTTTTGACAGCGAAGAGGTTATTAGTTAACCTCAGTGAGAGTGAGATTGAGGTCCATATTTCAATGGTGTAAGCTGAGTATAGGGCTTCTCTTGCCGAGTTATTATTAAGATGTTTATACTGAGAAAGGAAATTGCACTGGGGCATAACTACGGTAGGAAATAAGTGTTGGTGGAAAATGACCCAAAGCTTTTACAAAATATATTTAAGAAGAAATTGCGCAAGGGTTGGGAGGGTGGCTTAATGGCTAAGGTGCTTGCCTTACAAACACAAGGTGCAGGGTTTGAGTCTCACAAGGGATAATTGGCTAAGCTTAAAATGGCTCGCAAGGGCAGTAAGCTTAGTACTAGACTATGAACTATGAACCTATAAGACAAGATTGTGAAACAAAAGAGATACATAAAGAAGATATTGTGAGTCACTTCTATTCACCAGAACAACAAGATTTGCCTAGAGTGAAGTCGAAGGTAGTAGGATAATTCCACAGCTTCTCCCAAGTGAAAGAAGCTCTGAATGTTTCATTAGTCTACTAAGAATCATCCAAATATGCACATGCTTCAAGAGGTGGCTGTTAGAGAATGGCTTGAATAGAAGTCTATGATGAAAAATACAGACATGATTTTATTCAGAATAGATTTCAGATGTATATAAGGCATGTTTTTTTAAGGCTGATAAAGTAACAGTACCTAATCGGCTATGGAATGGAATATTATCCCGAGTCAAACTTAAGAATTGTGATGTGCAAAGGAAGAGCTTGTGAAGTGTTATACTGGCTGGGGGAAGTCAGTGTACAGTAAGAATCTGAGAGCTGCACATCGTGTAATGTTTATCATAATAAGACTCTAAGATGAAAATATGATTGCCTAGTTGTTTCCAGGAAGACCATAAAGTGCTGCTGGTAGAGATTTGTTTCAAGACTGTATCTACTTGATCTGTGTAGATCATTATTCAAAGTGTGCTGACTTTGAGAAGTTTACAGGTATTACAAACAAGAGGTATCTCAATCAGTGAAACATTTTCAAACCATGAAATTCCTAAAGTGGTAATATCCCATAATGGTCAACTGTATACAAATATGAAATTCAAATATTTTTTTCAGCACAATGAGAATTTTGCCATATGTCCTCTAATAGTTACTATATGCAGTCAAATGATTTAATCAAGAAGACAATATAGAATGTCAGAAATTGCAAGAAAAAAAATTATAGAGCATTAATAGTGAATATTACATAAAAATACACTTAGTTTTTCAGGAACATGGAAGTAATCCCTTGCTAGGTAGTTTTGACCAGCTGAGTTACTCATGGATTATAAATTAAAGAGTAGAATTCTTATCCCCACTTATCCACCACCACTATGTGCTGGTCCTACAAACTTTCAACCCCCCCGTAGCTCTTCCTGTATAAATCAGCCAGCCAGTCATGCCCCAACAAATGTTTGGATTACTGTACGAAGCTTTCTTCAGTAAATAAGCCCATCAGACCCCCGTCAACTCCATGCCCCCCAGCTCTTCACTAAAGAGCAAAAAAGAAAAAAATGCTGCACTCAAGTTCCTTTCTGTGTCAGGATTTTGGCACAGAAAAAACCTGCAGAGCTCTCAACTGTTCCCCCTAACACATCACACTCAGGTCAATTGCCCCTTTGTAGGAATAAAGAATCCACAGACCGGACAAATGCCCGGTTTACACCTCAGAGCAAAAATTAAAAATAAAGACGAACTGACCACGGCTCGGTGAACTCAAATTAAAGACAACTTTAATAAAACCACAAGAGTAAGTGCTTTCACGATTTACAACTAATCGCTTCATCAGACTCCAATTCATACAAGCAATACAACTGAATTTAAACCACTTCCATCCAATCAAATACAATAGCTATGTGGCATCATTAATTAATAATTAAATGTTTAAAACTTTAAAATGCAGTGCTAAGAGGCATTAAGAAAAGACTAAAAAATCATTTATGTAATTTAAAAATCGTTAAGGTCAATGCTTTAAAGGTCTAGCTCTTAGAAAGGGTTTTAGTGAAACTGCACTGTTTAACCCTGGTGGTCTGTCTGCTCTAAGTTGTAAGATCCATTTTTGCTTTGCTTCTTCCACTCTATTATTTATATTGCCCCCCCAATGTTTTGTTCAATAATCTCTGTCACCAACAGGTGTCTTAAAGAACATATATTGGAGTATATAAGAGACATAGCCAATAAGAAAGACACCAATGTCTTAGCCAAACATGTACAAGCTGAAAATATACAACATATATTTCATTTCACGGTGATAGAGATTATTGAACAATAAATTATTTTTTAGTCTTTTCTTATGTGTAAATTGTGAAAGCGCTTACTCTTGTGTTTTTTATTAAAGTTGTCTTTAATTTGAGTTCACCGAGCCGTGGTCAGTTCGTCTTTATTTTCAACAATTGCCCCTTTGCCCCGCCCTTGCTATGTTACTGCTATTGTGATCAAAAAGAATGCATCTTGTGGAAACTGTACTGCATACAAAGTCTGTGGTCCTGATACCTCTAGCAAAGAAGTATTCAAATAACTGTCCAGAGAGAGCTATCTAGACAGGTGTCCCAAGACGAATTTCCTTTGTATAGATAATAGCAGCTGAGTGTTCATCTGAGTTTACAACATCTTGATTGTGTGATGATATGTTACCAAAGTAGTTTCTAGCACTTGAACATCAGAAGTATAAACCAAACACTGTTTTGTCTAAGTATTCTGAGACTGGAATATTTTTCAGAAAGACATCATGATATTCATTTCAAAAGGCTGGAAAGTGATGACTACACTTTTAATATCACAATGTGCTGTCATCATAGGTTCATAGGTTCATAGGTTCATAGGTGTGTACTAGGCTAATGGCCCTGGAGCCTTTACAAGACTAGCTATAGGATTACCCTGGCATCATGCCACCCGACCTTAGTTCCCAGTACCTCTGTCGAGCAAAGCCACTGGAATGATCCCTGGGGTGGATTTTCTATTTCTCATCCACTCATCAAGATTTCTTTTGAAGAGGTCCAGTGAGGTGCTCTGCTTGACATGTATGGGAAGTCTATTCCATAGGATGGGCAGTCTCTGGATTATGAACCTGTCCCTCCAGCATGTTCTGTTGATTGTGGTAATGAGGTTGAGGTCTCTGGAGCGTGTGGTGTGGAGGGATTGGGATTTCTTTAGATGTAGCATTTCTAACAGAGCTGGGTCAGACATGGCTTTGTAAGTCAAGCAAAGATCACCTCTAAGTAGGCGATATGAGACAGAGAATAGTTGTAGTTTTTGAGTGTGTCCATATAGGACACATGTTTAAGGCCTAGGATCCTCTTTGTGAGGTACTTTTGCAACCTTTCCAATTGTTGCAGGTGTTTAGTGAGGTGCATGCCAAATGGGGCATTGTACTCAATGATTGGCCTAATGAGGGAAGAGTAGAAGGAGACAATAACCTCTTTCTTCCTGGATGCAAAACCCTTAGTAATGAGATGTGCCACATAGAAGGGCTTTCTAACCACAGTGGCAAACTGGTGGTCAAAGGAGAGGTTGCTGTCAACCTGTGTTCCCAGATCACTTATAATGCCTTCTGTATTCAGTGGACTACCATCAATGTGGTAATTCATGGGAACCATGTTTTTCCCAAAGGGGATGATGACACATTTTTTTGGCATTGAGCTTAAGGCCTTGGTTCTGACACCAGTTGTTGGTCTCAGTGTGGCCTTTCTGTAGGATGTCAACATCACTTGGGGAGTTAATAATAGCTCACAACTTGCAATAATCTGCAAACTTTGTCAGCTAGAGTCTCTTTGTGTTGGCCTGGACTTCAGAGAAGTAGATACCAAGCAGGAGAGGACTCAGGACTGATCCCTGTTGGACTCCACTTATGACTGGTCGGCAGTCTGATTTGGAGTCAGCTACTTTCACACTGTTGGTTCTACCTGTGAGCCAGTTTGCAACCCACTTAGTTATATATGGGTTGATGCCTAGCTTAGTGAGTTTTTCTATGATTCTTGAGTGGGGAATGGTATCAAAGGCCTTGGCCAGATCAAGGTAGGCTGTATGAACCACCTTGCCTTCATTCACAGCTCTGGTGACTAACTCAAAAAGTCAACCAAGTTGAGCAGGCATGATCTACCCTTCACAAAATCAAACTGTGTGGGATCCAGAGTTTGGAGATTCCCTATATCCTTGTTTATTAGGTCCATGACAATGCGTTCCATAGCTTTGCATATCAGACTCATCAATCTAATGGGGCGATAGTTCCCAGGGTCTGTAGTCGCTCCTTCTTTGTGCAGAGGGATGACTGCAGCAGTGTGCCATTTGGTAGAGACAAAGCCTGAGGTGAGGCTGTGATTGAACAGGGCACACAGGTGAGGTGCCAGCTCACTCTGTAGTTCATGTAGAACACAGCCAGGGATATTGTCAAGTCCCATAGAAGCTGTATTTTTGGCCTTGGACAGTGCTGTAGTAACACTGGGTGCCTGGCAATCTACTGGTAATGTGACTGATCACTTGGGGGGGGGGGTAAAGTTGGCACTGAATCTGTTGGCCAGTATATTGGCAATACCTGTTGGCTCAGTATAGAAGGTATCATTGTGCAGTAGCTCAGAGCAAATCTGGGTATTGCTGTGAAGATTCTTTACATAACTATAGAAGGTCTTGTGGTTGTCTTTACTATCTGCTGCAGTTCTGTTTTCATAGATAGCTTTAGGGGATTTGATGAGGGATCTCAACTTTTTGTTGAGGCTAATAAGGGAGTTTTTATAGTTTTGGGACTTTACCTTATTCTGCATCAGTTTCCTCCTTCTGTTGTAGAGTTTGTTTATGGCATAGGACCACCAGATTGGCTTCCTTTTTTTGGAGGAGAGCATCTTGGTTCTATTGGGTATGGCGAGATCCATACCCATACAGTGCATTGGTGTATGATTCGGTGGTCATGCAACTGATCTCCATTTGCATGGGCGCCATGAAGTTAACCACCTCTGTTTTTAGGAGCCCAAAGTTAGCTTTGCAGAAGTTTTTCATGGTGGTTACCTTTGCGGGGGTGGTGAGAGGGGATGTGGCTTTCCAAGGTGATTAGTTTGTGGTCTGATCTAACCAGGAAGGAGTTGAATACTGGTGTAGAGCAATGGTCACCCATGTTAGTAATAATCAGGTCAAGATGTTGCTACCTCTAGTGGGGGTAAGAACAAGCTGGTCCAGGGCATTGGAATTAATGAATTCCAGGAAATGTGTATTGGTACATGAATAGTTCTCCCAGTGACTGGAGGGGTTGTTGAAGTTGCCCAGTATGAGAGTGTTAGGTTGGACCCTAATATTCTCCAGGG
>NC_056736.1:93579749-93594749 GCF_019279795.1 Protopterus annectens
GCTAAAATCTGTACATTTGAGAGATATGATATATTGCTAGGGTGCCAGGCAGAAATGCAAAACATTGTTCAATGTTCAATACAATGCTTACAACAAACTCAATGACTCCAGAGAAACTGCCTAAGAGTTTATCTCCATAAAACTTCGTATCATAAACTGACTCTCCAACTTAGTTATCTAAAATTGTCTTAAACAAATAATGAGAGGAATATGCTCTAACATTTAATGATATGGAATTCCACAGTCTATCTTCCCTATATACAAAGCTATTATTTCAACTCAAGAGGAAGTAACAGGCAATTTGACCTTTAAAGTCATGTTCCTAATATTGAGGCAGTGATCAGCAAGTGCAGCACCAAGCATTGATGACATATTTTTATTAGTGAGTCACTTGAAAATAAGAATAGAATTACCTCTTGTTAAGAATTGCATCCCCTCTTATTGGTCGATATGTAACCAGATGTAAATTTCATGTCTTATGTCAATACTTATAAGGCAAAGCATGAAGACCAACAATCTGCCTTGTAAATGTTTTCTGGACTCCTTCGAGACTATAAACAGATTAATGATTGACAATGTAAAGTGTGAGGTTAGTATGTAATACATGTAATTTGTATGAAAAAAACTGAGATCACTATTATCTCAGACAAGTCCCATTACTCTGAGGCATAGCAGTCTTGGAGTTAGCTCTTGGAGTTAGCACACTCAAGTATCACGGCAGTGAAAGAACAACCCCACAAGTTGAGGAGTGCAGGGGCAATCATTGCAAAAATGACTTAAACATGTTACAGTGAGTTTTCAAATTCAGTGTGTTTTTATCCTGTCTCATTGTTTGCTGATCACATGTGTGGCTGTCAACTTTAAATGTCTTGCTTTTCTGCCATAGACCTCTGTTGTTGCTATATAAGGGGTAGACAGTGTGCTACCAAAAATAATCTGAATAGAAAGTATAGTTGCGTAAAATCTTACCACAATGGTCAATGTCCTTGCCTTCACTGCTGCAGTATTCTTAAAGATATGGGATTCCCTGCCATGGAAGCCCAACATCTGGCCAGTCTTCCAAAGACTTCTGAATTTAAAAGGTATGCCGAATGTCACCATATGCTCCCTGCGTAACGTAGGGCATAAAGGTAACATTCAGGCTTGCCAAAAACAGAAGTGATTGCCCAAAGAGGAACATCAGTCCACGGAACCCAAGAGGTAACTTGTACAGCCAGGAAAGTAAAGAACTATGGGGATGGAGGGAGGAAGTGAACACTGCAGCAGTGAAGGCAAGTGACATCTACATTATGGTAAGATTTTACAAAACTGTACTATGCCCTTACATTCACTGCTATTCTAAACAAAACGAGAGAGTGCCAAAGCTCAAGAGGAAACATGGGAGGAATAAAGGGCAGAAGTGTACCCTAAAAACCATGAAGAACTGAACTAGCAAAACCAGCCCTGCCTCTAGAGATACCATCCAGCTTGTTGTGCTTGGTAAAAGTATGCACAGAAGTCCAGGTAGCTGCTTCAAGAATAGAATTAGTAAGACTTTGAAAAAAGCAACAGAAGAAGCCACAGCTCTAGTAGAATGAGCCTTAATTGAAAAGGGAAGGCTCCTGCCATGAAAAGTGTAACAATAGGAAATATCCTCAGAAATCAAAGAAAAATAGTTTGTTCAGATAGAACAAGCTCCAATGATCTAGATGAAAAGAAACTAATTACTGATCAGATTTTTCTGATAGCCTTGGCCATATCCAAATAAATTCTAAGCTGCATATGCATGTCCAAAGTATGCAGCACCCTCTCACTGTCAGTTTGCAGAGAGGAGAAAAAAGTAGGCAGATTAATAGACTGATTAAGTGATAGCTCATTAACCACCTTCAGCAGAAAAGAAGGGTTAGTGAGCAAGGACACTGTCCTCATGAAGAATAAAAAAAGGAGGATAAGGGTCTGCAACTCAGATACTTGTCTGGCAGAAGTAAGCACTGACTAAAGAGCACTTTTCCAGGAACAATGTTACAAGGAAGATGAAGCAGCAGGCTCAAAAGGAGCCTGAGTCAAGTTCTCTAAAACAAAATTAAGATCCCAGGGAGGAGGAACAGGTTTTTGGGAGGTCTAATATTAAGATGCCTTTAAGAAATTGTCTCAACTCAAATCTAGCAGCCAAAGGAGGAGAAAAAGGCAGACAAGCAAAGATAGCTGATAGGTGGGCCTTAATAGATGAATAGGCCAAATCAGCATTGAGCAACTCACACAAATAAGAGAGAACCAAAGGACCATCCACAGCATGTGGGTCCAGGTTATGAGAGAGACACCAAAAAGAAAACCTCTTCCATTTGGATAAGTGGGATTTCCTAGTCATAGGTTTTCGGGCCTCCTGCAAGACTTGCAGCACATCCTCAGGAAAAAGGTATCTATGAAGAATCAGAATCCTATCACCCACAGTGTAAGTTGAAGCATGAACAGGTGGGGATGGAAAAGCAATCTCTTGTCTTGTGCGATTAGATCCACCCTCTGAGGTAACTTGTGATGAGTGCCCCAGGCTACATGCAGAAGAAACAGGTACTAGTGGTATTGTGGCCAAAAGGGAGTCTCCAACAAGATTTTGGGAGCATCCTTTTGGATTTTGAACAGGACTTTCAGAATAAGAAGAAGGAGTGGGAATACATAAAGAAACATTCCCTTCCAAGAGAATGAGAGCATCCACCTTCCATACCAGAGCACCTGTGACTCTGACACAAAACAGAGGAAGTTGTCTGTTTAGAGGGGAGGCAAAAAGATCCACTTGAGGAGTACCCTACTGGTGGATTATGTCCATAAACTCATCCCTGGGAAGCATCCATTCATGGGACTTAGTTAAGGACCTGCTCAGAGTATATGCCACAGTGTTCAGACTGGAAGGGATATAAACTGCCCGAAGAGTCACTTGACACTTCACAGTAAGATCTCATACCAGAACTGCCAAGCAGCAAAGAATATAAGATCTCGTTCCGCCCTACCTGTTGATATACCACATCACTGTTGTATTGTCTGTGAATACCTTGAGAGGCCCTGTGGAAAAGAGAGACTGAAAAGCCTGATGAGACAGCAGAAGGGCATTCATCTCTTTGACACTGATGTATGCCTTCTGCTGATGAAACAACTACACTCCCTGTACCTTTAGGGAGCCAAAAGTCACCCCCCATTCCATGTCTGAGACTTCCATGAACAATTACTGAGAGGGAAGAGGGGGATGAAAAAGGATCCCTGGATTCAGAGATAACTGCTGAATCCACCAGAGTAGTTCCTGTCTAAGGCAAGGAAAAGAGGAACTACAAATTCTGGAGGATAAGCATGTTGAAGCCACACTGACATCAGAAACAGTGAAACTTTCTCATATGAAGTTTGGCCAGAGGGAGCACTGGAATCGTGGATGCCATGAAACCCAGAACTCTCAGAAACTCTCTGATGGTAATGGAAGCCAGAGGAAGAACAGTACGAAAGAAAGAAATGAGAGTTAAGGCCCTTGGAGGGGGCAGGGATGCAAGCATTGGCACCGTCTGAATCTCACAACCCAGAAAAACATGATCCTGAGAAGGAGCCAGAGAAGACTTTTTGAAATTTACACTGAACCCCAGGCATTGAAGAAGGGATACAGCAATATGAAGATTTTGCAAAACGGTCTCTGCAAAGACTCCTGAATCAACAGGTTATCCAAGTAATGAACAACCAAAAACGAAAGGCAAAGTAATGACCAAAAAACGACAATGTGCAAATCCACAGCAAAACCGAAGTATGGACAAAGCAATATATCCAATATATCCAATTCGTAAGTAAGTTTTTACTGTATATTGTTTTAACATTCATTGCTTTATATTAAGTGTTTTATATTAAGTGTTTACTTATATAACTAATCCTTCATGGGCAGTTTTAAGTTTTGTGATATATAAGTGCACCAATATGGTGTGACAGCTTTAATAACTTACTTAAGAATTTTAATTAAGTTTTAATTAATTGATCACATGATTCATTATGCCTATATTTAAATAAGAAGAATTCCCAGAAGTTTTTTATCTTGACAAAGCTCAGTATTAACTGACCAAAAGCGCTTGACGGATTTACTTGTGTGGTTTAATTCAATAAACTATTTTGGATATATTGCTTTGTCCATACTTCGTTTTTGCTGTGGATTTGCACATTGTCGTTTTTTATACAAGTAATGAAATATTTGGATCCCTTGAAGTCTAGAAAGGCAATCACAGGAGTCAGGCATTTGGTGAACACCCTTGGGGCAGTAGAAAGGCCAAAGGTCAAAGCAGAGAACTAAAAATGGCAGGAAGCAACAAAGAAATGCACAAACTTCCTGAAAAGAAGATGGATCAGAATATGGAGATAAGCATCCTTAAGATTCAGAGACAGCATATAGGCCTGAGGGAGCAAGAGAGGAAACAGAATCTGAAGGGACATCATCTGAAAGGAAGGTACCTTTAAAAAGTGTTTAGATGAGAGAGGTCTAGAATAGGTCTCCAAGTGCCTTCTTTTCTGGACAGTAGAAAGAGTTGGAAGTAGAATCCTTTCCCTGTTTGGGACACAGGCACCTCTTGAATAATACCCTGAGACAAGAGGTCTGGAAGAACCTCCAGTAAAAAGTGAAGATGTTCTCAAGGAGGCTGAGGAATGCCCATAAAAAGAGGACAGGATTTCCACACCATGAAGTACCTTTGATGAATGATCATCAGGACCCAAGAATCCTGAGTGATCTGAAGCCAAACCAGAAAAGGAAGAGAAAGGTGAAAAGAAAGTGAACTGTGGCTAAGAGTGGATGGATAGTCACACAACACCTGGTTTGTTCAGAAAGGAAGGCTTCAGAGTCCACAAAAAGGAGAAACAAACACATGTTTAAGTTCCCATAAGGCCTTAACCTTATCCTGAAGGGACTTAAGCAAACCAGCAGCAGCTTCCTCAGACAAAAGTTTAGAATCCAGAGGAGCATCCATCAGCTTAGCTTTAATATCATCATTTAGAGGTTGAAGCCTAAGCCAAGAATACCTCCTCATAACTAAACCAAAAACAGTAGCCCTAAAAGAGGCATCTGCCGCATCATAACTACATTTACTAGAATGATGTATGATTTTAGAGAAAGTCCCTAGAAAGGAAAGAACAACAGTTATACCCTCAGAGTCTGGAAAATCAGAAACAGTTGACAGGCCTGAGAAAGAAGAGCCAACACATAATCACACATATGGGTGTGATAATTAATAGACTTAAAAGCTAGGGTAGCAAAAGCATAAACATTTTCGCTCAGTCTGTCCATAGTTCTGCTGTTCTTGTCAGAAGGCAATAATGTGGGAGAAGGAAGCAACTGAGATGGCTCATCAGAGGCTACGAACGCTACCGAGGGGTCAGCAGCAGGGCATTTATATAAAAAAGAGCAATCCTCAGGAACCCTATAAAAGCTATCAGGCTTCTTGGGTACAGGGGGAAGAGAATCAGGTGCCTGAGAGGCATTGGAGAAAGCATCCAGTAAAGCAGCCAAGTCAGGAGGAATAGCCACAGGTTTAGGAGAGCCCAACTGCAGCAACTCACAGTATTTCTTATGGATATCAGAAACCTGAGTACAATCCCACTTAAAAAGAAAATCCATCACCATGGAGAGTTTGTCCCCAAAGGAAATTTCCTCCAAAGGAACATCAGGACTAATAGATTCCTCCTCCTCTGACCCATAGTCCTAAAGAGAAGGAATTTGAGTAGAATAACTTAGGGATTCATCAGCAGAATCTGGCTCATCCTTGGAAGAATCCTGGTCTCTAGGCCTTTTAAGAGGAGTAGAGGACCAAGGAGGATCAGGAACTGAAATCCCATGAGGAGGCTTTAAGGACATTAAGGCAGAAAATAACCCTGGAGTAAAAGCCTGCTCCTCACTTTGTGGATCTCTAGATGCAGAAAAACATGTTTAATTTTTTTGTTTCTTTTTTAAGAAAACATCCTGAGAAGGCTGAGATCCAGGATGACAGTCAAGAACCATAGCAGTAACTTCTTCCCCAACTAAATACTGAGGAACTCCCTTAGGCCCCTCCAAATAAATCAACTGTGGTTCCCTCTGAATGTCCAAGGTAGATGACTGCAAAGTCACTTTAGACATGCTGCCAGCTGGATCCTCACCAGCCTCCAACACAGTCACGGTAGAGAAATCTGACAACACAGCCAGGCAAGGCTCTGGGTTTGTAACAATCTTGGGAGAAATACCTGGCAGAGGCTGGACAATGGAAGATTCCAGTCATACCTTTTTTCACCTTCTTACTCCCTAACAGCTGAACCTCAGGGAGGAAGATTCCTTCCATAGTATATTTAGCGGGTAGCTTAAGATGCTGGTTCTCAAGATACAAGGAAAGGGAAGAAAATCTACTGCAAAGGGTTTTTTAGAACAAATGGCTGACAAATAGAACAAGATGCATGGTCATGAGAAGCACCTAAGCAAAAAAGATCACATTGCATTTACCCTTCCTGGATGACATTAACCTCAAGAAAAACAAAAAAAAATGAGAAAGAAACAAAATCCCCAATGGGGAACGCATCTTGCAAAAACAGCAAACAGGCATAGGAAGTCACTGAAGAATGAAAATGCATTAAACTGGCAGAAGACGGATACAGGTAAACAGATAGACATTGTAAAAGATCGGCAAAGAAGTTCTGTTTCTGGTAAGCCTGAACATCACTTTTATGCCCTATGTTATGCAGGGAACATATGGTGATGTTTGGCATACCTTTTAAATTTAGAAGTCTTTGGAAGATTGGCTGGATGTCAGTCTTCCACAGCAGGGAATTCCATATTGTTAAGAATACTGCAGCAATGAATGTAAGTACACCAATGAGTTTCTTAATTTTAAAGCCATTTAACAGATTCCTAAAAAAGATTAAGTAACTGTAAAGTCATTCAACAGATTCATCTGGGTATTTAAATAATGGAGTTTCTCAATAAGTCAAGAGTAATTAAATTGATCAAATGCTGCTTTTAAATCTATGAATAATGTGCTGTAAAAAGGAATTCATATTACTATAGATGAATAAGTGCTGCAAAATAAAGCAGTAAACATATTAAAGGTAATTCTCAATCCATGCTGGGAGTTGTTGAGACAGTAATGATGACAAATGTAGAAGGCAATTAGCTTACACAGCCATTAGTCAAAAGTGTTCAGGTGTAAAGGGAACATTGTTTTTGTGGAGTGGGATAATAACAGCAGATTTCCATGATTTTGAAGGAGACCATTTGTGAGGTTGACATTACATAATGTAAGAGAAAGTTTAAGGTATGCAAGATACAGCATTTTCTAGGAACGTAGGATGAAGGTCAATGTTATTATGAAGAAATGACTGTTTTACTTATAAAGCAGATGTTTGATAGCTCTTGGAGAAATGACTTTGAAACAAAGTTTATGGAGATCTTGTATACTCATCCTTAAACCATAACATGTCCTCTTCTTACTTATCCTTGGTAACTCACAAAGCACTTTATACTTACTGACAACTGTAAGTGTCTGCCATTTTGTTTGACTAGCTAATTTCTACATAAATCACTGTATGCTATCTACTGTTATTTTCCTCCCTATCTTAAAAAAAAGCTCCTTCTATTTTTGTTAAATTATATAAAACAATACTAGGCCTGTGGGATGCCACTTATTCTCCATACCATTTGTACACACATAGCACAGCAATGTGCCTTGTCAGTATCGCAGTCAACGCCACAATAACTACTACCTCAATACTACTCCATGCATTATAGAAAACTCCTTTATTTTTTACACAGACACGATCAGTCTAGCACCAATTACAATGATCATCACAGGGATCTGCTATCACCACAGTCTAGAAGTAAAAGAAGTAGTATAGAATAATGCAAAGAGGGGAAGTGCTGTGAAAGTACATCAAAAAGGAATAAAGAAACCACTGAAGTACTACAATAAAGAAGTTTCTGTGGGAGTGAATAGTTAGTCTACCTAAAGATGACAACGATATAAGGGGAGTTAAGAAAAAAGCATATAAGAGGATAAGGAGATGGGTAAATGGGTGGCTTAAGGGAAGGCCAAAAAAAAGCAGAGAGTTGCCTTCTGGGCCAAGACTCTCATTTAGGACAGATGGCTGGAGGACTGAATGGCTACCAGAAACAAAATTATCAGGGACATTGTAGGATGTAAATGATTTACTGAAAATTAGAAGAAGCAGAAATACTAAATTCTGAGTAGGTAAGTAGAAGGTTGAAATTCTGAATGAATTCTTCAGCTCTGTAAATACTGACATGAAGGACGACTGGTGCAAATAAGCAGAAGTGTATCTCATGTAGGGTGAAGGGGGCAGACATCTCAGGTGTAAAGTGGTAGTGTTGTTCTAGCATCTCTCGATCTAAGGTTGAGGAGTAAAAAAATCACCAAGTTTCCCATCTGGTGCATCTTATCTAAGGAGCAAGCCAGGTCTTTACTTCCTCATTTCCCTATCTACACTCCTCAACTCAGGCTTGAGAAGCAATAACAAAAACAAACAAAAAAAACTCTTTTTAAAGTGTAGCAAACTGTTTGCTAAATTTGTAACAACCAAACTGATTGTTTTATGCCAAACCTGGGGCATAAAGGCACTTTAGTTCCGATGGAAAATGCAATACTGGCAGTTTGCACTTAAGACCAATTGGGATCTGTCAATCACACCTCCTCACACTTAGCACATGGGATGGCTGCTCCTTCTCCCTACCCTAACTAAACCACTACAAACAAACCTAAGAAAATTTATTGGAAAATAACTAAAAAAAAAATAAAGAGAAGGAATTCAAGCTGCTTAAACCTAAACAAACTGATATCCCTCCCTAGCAAACCTGACAATATTCTTTTGGGACTCTTTAGCTATCCTTCTGTTAACAGGAAAACCTACACCAGCACAAATAAATATGAATAAAGGTTTCTGGACTTTATTAATGCCATATTTTTAGATCAACTAGTTTGAGTTCCAAATAAGGGGTCAAAAATATTGATCTGGTCTTCACCAATATAATTTCCCTATGGTCAACACCTACAGTTACAACATCATCAGTCAGATCTGTTCGCCATTCAGTAATGTTCAGTATGGAGATAAAACCTGATTTACCACAAAACCCATCTGTGATTAGGGACTACTCTAAGGAAAAACTACAATAGCTAACTGATGATTGATAAAACTCAAGCACCCTTCTTAATTTGATGACTCAATCTCACATGTTGCCATATTTGAGAATATTTTTTATGCCAACTTCAAAATATGCCTTGAAGTATCAGTTCACATAATACATAAATACATTTCCAAGTTCAAGAATAAACCCCAAAGGTGGAACTTTAGTATAAATAAACTATACAATAAGAGGAAGAAACTCATAGCCCATAGGAGCAAACTTAATACTCAATCATCTAGAGAGGTACTCAAAAAAATCAACAAAGAACTCAGAAGCAAAATCAGATTTTCAAAAGCAAATACTGAAAATTGCCACCTAGGCTAAGGACAACCAGAAGGTCTGTTTTAGCTGTATCAGAAACCTTAGAAGTAATGTCCAGCAATGCATGGAGCTAGCACATAACAACCGATACTCATCCCCTGAGGCATAGCCAACATATTACTGACAAATTCAGCTCGGATTTTACCACCTATCTCCCACAAACATTCCCTAACAAATTAGCATAACACCATCCTATCAATCACATCTGAGTAAGTGCTCAGTGTTCTGTCCAAAGCGAAAAACACTAGTTCTATAGGTCCTGATAATGCACTAAGCTGCCTTCTCATCAGTATCAGACACTGTCTTCCAGACTCACAATTAAGCCTATTCAATCTCAGCCTGGCCACTGGATTCATACCAGAGATGGAGAAGCTTTTATACAATAAATAACATACTTAGAAAACCCAAACAGGATGTGCTCCATGAACCAATGCAGGATACAGTCAGTGAGTCTCATGATAATATTAACTTCTTCATTCAGGGCACAAAATTACAAGCAAATTAAAAAAAAATGTTTGATATAATCGAGAATGATAAGGTATGTAATAAGAAAAAATCTGCTATATTGCCTGTCCAGGTTAAATTAAAGTACAGAAGTATTTCATATCTAACTACAAACTCATCTTAATTTTAAAAAAAAATGATATCAGGAAACTTAAAGGACAAAATTGTTAAAGCAATATGTTATCAGTATGAGACTGTAACATGTTTTCATAAAGAATTAAGCAATCACCCAGCGATAGAACCTAGTGACTGTATTTACAAAAATATCATGCAGACTTCACATCAAGCAAACACATATCTCAGAGTGCTACAGAAGCAAAGGCAAGCATTCATTTTAAACTAGTAACAGCTGCCAGAAGTCAATTTAAAACCTTAAATTCTGTTGGACCAAATGATAGACCTGGTGGTTTCTATAAAGAATCAAAGAAAACATAACTAGAACCTATATTATTAATGTTAAACAAAATGGGGAATAATATGTGCTTGTTAAGGGGAATACTTTCTTTCTGACTTTTATGGTATTTTTAGAAGAGGTAATAGTAGTACTGCATAAAGGAATGACAGTCCATACTGCTTGTGTTTGCTTTTCTAATGCATTTACAACAGTTCAAATTAAGGGAATAATTAACAAGCTTCAAATGTAAGCACAGTTGCAAATTACCTGTTTATCCCAATAGGATTACTAGAAGTAGTCCATGGGACAATGTCCTGGGGCATTTCTTTTTGTTTTATTCTTCTCAATACATAGATGTACAGTAGGATGAGGAATTGTCTTACACTAAATGTCAGTAAATGATACATAACAGGACTTGGCAAAAATGTGTGATTACACAATATATGGTAAAATCTTATAAAAAATTACATCATCACTAATAATATAGAGAGCATCGTGAACAGCAATTTAAACTTTGGCCGATGTGCTTGAAGTTAGAAAAGCATATTCTGCAGCCCGACTAATTAAAAAAGGCTTATCTAGTCACTTGAGGGAGATAAATGTATCACATTATACAACACTGATGTGACATATTATTGAACAGAATTTTTTGTTTTGTAGCTTTTTACAAGTCATCAGAAACCACCTGAAAATGTACAAAGATTCATTATTAGAAAAATCACGAGAGCTGCAAAACAAACTATTCCAAAAGGTTTTAGGAACTGACATTACATTGTTACTTATGGGTTATTTAGAGGTAATCACCATTTTGTCTATAATGCTATGTCTTGTCAGCTACTAGGTACGACTGCTCGGAAAGGTAGCACAGTGGAGACCCAAACACTAAAATAAGTATCAATAATGTAGAAAAAGGCAGTCACCTTTCAATGTTATGGAATAAGTTTCCCATCACCATTAGAAGACTTCAGTCATTAATTTCCTTTAAAAATAACTTTTATACAGACATACACACACACACACACACACACACACACACACACACATATATATATATATATATATATATATATATATATATATATGTAAGGGTCTACTTTAAAATCCTGTATTACCAATAGCCCAAATGACAGATGCTTAATAGAGTGGACAATTTGGCTTTAGAAGTCAAAGCCCGTAAAACTAAAAAGCTGGACGGAGATATTAAAGCCTACCAATCAGGGTTGGCTTATCCTAAACCTAACACTCGATCTTCTGTACAAGACTTTAGCAACAAACTCAACAATGGTGGCATTTCCCCAGGAGGTGGAGCTGAAGAGCAACCATCCAATCAATTCCCTTTAGGGAGGGAACCTGTGCGGAGATCAGACACGATACAAAACCAGACGAGGAGAGTGAATTACGGAGCACAGAGACAATTTACCAACCCAAGACAGTATCAGAATTATTCTTACCAGAATTCAGGGAGGCACAACAACAGATTGAACTAAATTGCACGGCAAGTTTATCAGCCTTACCGTTTGAGGATTTATGTCTTTTTGTTAGCAACGACAAACGGGAGGTTTTGGACACTTCAAACACATTGAGTGAGGCACCTTTAGTTATCATGAACGAAAAAGGTGACTTTTCCATTTATAATTTTTCATTTAGCAAATTTACTATCTAAAGGTTTTAATTTTGTGCCTGCCACACATTCTAACTTGGTTGAATTATTGTTCGACCTTAAGTTGTATGTTAGAAAGATTAACTTTCATGTTTTGTTTGGGACTGTATGTAGTGTTGAATTTGAACATAGTTTAAAGAAAAAGAGCATTTTAATCCCTCCCTCTTCAACTCACTTGTTTTATTTGAAAGATTATGTAAATTTGAATTTAGAAATATGTTGAAGGGTAGACCAAACTTTGATGGTTCTAACTTGTCCGACAGTGAAATCACCATTTTGAAAAAACTTTGTTCAAATAAATCACTAAGGATGATGAAACCTGACAAGGGGGGTGGTGCGGTTATTATGACCATTCATGATTACAGAAACAGGATGAATGCTCTACTTTTTGATGGAGCTATTTACGAGGATGTTTCTTTTAATTATGTCAATATTTCACACTACAGGATTGACATACTGTTGAAAGATCTTTTTGACCAAGAACAAATAGATTTTGTTCTATTTGATTTTCTCACTGTTAAGTATCCCAGGGTGCCGAGTATTTTCGGCATCCCTAAAATACACAAAGGCAGGAATAACCCACCTATGAGGTCTATAGTTAGTGCAGCTGGTTCCAAGATTCACTTTATGGGCAAATACATTGATATTACCCTCAAAAATGTGCTTAAACTTGAAGAACACATCTGTATAGACTCCTGGCATTTTCTTAGTAAGTTTAATGACTTGAAATATGACACCAATTTCACTTTTTTGACTACTGATGTCATCAATTTATTTAATGTTATTCCTCATTCCGAAGGGTTGGATTGGTTTGAAGAATTTGTGTATGATAGCCATTTGTTTGACACCAACCAAGTATCTGTGCTGGTTACCCTCATGAGTATTGTCTTGAAATGCAACTTTGTTTACGTTGATGAACAGTTTTTTGTACAAAAAAGTGGGGTTGCTATGGGAGCGGCTTGTGCTCCCATTTTTGCCAACATTATTATGCTAATGTGGGAGAGGAAGTATTTGTTTAACTCCCTTTTAGTAACAAATGGCATTTATACTTGCATTATATTGACAACTTGTTTTTTATTTGGAATGGTAACGTAAATGATGTCCAAGAGTTTATTTCATACATTAATGGGACCACCAATTTCTTGAAATTTACATTTGAATACAGAACACATGATATTAGTTACCTTGATGTTAGAATTAAGAAGAACAATGACAAAGAGGAGAGTGATCTATACAGGAAGCCCACTTATTGTAATCATTTATTGCACTATCAAAGTTGTCATCCTGAGCATATCAAGAGGGCAGTAGTCAAAGGCCAGTATGTCAGAATTTCACGTATGGTCAGTTTAGACGTTGATTTTCAACTACAAAGTAGTGGCCTAAAGGACATGTTTTTGGCTAGAGGTTATCCTGCCACCTTGATAGATCATATATATCAGGAAGTTTCATCTCTTAGAAATGAGGGTAGGTTTAAACTCCTTCTTACAAATGGTAGGCATGAGCAAGATGTTACTGAAATTGATGTGGCACCTACAGAGGTGAAAAATGATTATATTTGTTCTTTTTTCACTAAATTTTCTTTAGATCATCGGGTTATTGAAAACATTTTAAAGAAAATTGGCACATTTTTTATACCCAAGAAGACATTTTGAGTAAAGTGGATTCGGAGCCTCGTATTATTTTTAAAAGAGGTTCATCTATCAAAAACCTCTTGGAAAAAGAAGGAAATATTGTTCCCTTTGAATCTCACCTAGGTACTAAGAAATGTGGGTTTTGTGCTCAGTGCAGTTCAATTTCATGTTTAGGACAAGTTTAGGACAAGTTAAAATTAACAACAATACTATTAGATCTACTGGCAAATATTCTTGTTGCACAAAGGGGGTAGTATATGCTGCTTTGTGTACTAAATGTGAGGGGTACTATGTTGGGAAAACCAAAAGACGCTTGAAAGAAAGGATTTATGAATATCTAAGGGATATTAAAATAAGTAGTAGTGCAAGTGCCCTTTTTAAACATACAAGTAGTTTTCCTGGATACAACTTTAAATTTTTGGTACTAGAAAAGGTACCACAAGACCCTATGGGTGGTCCTTGGAATGACTACCTCGAGTTTACAGAACTATGGTGGCAGTTAAAATTGGATGCACTTACATTCCGTGTGCTAAATGAAAGTCTTAATTTTAGAAGTTTTTTAAAACTGCTTTCTTATAGATCATGATTGGTTATTAGTTATTAATTTTTTATTATTAAGGTTTTTGTGTTTTTTGTGTTTTTTGAAATGGTTTATGCTTATGTTTAAATGAACTTGTAAACTTGTAATCATGTGACTATTTTAGATATAAAAGACTGTCAGTGTGTTTCTTTACTTATTCTGAGGAAGTCAGCTGAACGTGATTTCAATAAATTTGTTTGTTCAAGTGGAGTCGATTCTGTGGATTCTGTTTCTTATAAGTGCATTTTGCCAGGTTCCTGATTTTTTGTGTCCAAATGACAGAGGATCGAGACCATAAGGTCGAACCTTGTCTTCCCTTAAAGTTTAAAAGCTCATGTTTCAGAATATCAAAAAATGTAACGTAAATATGATTTCCTGCTCTCCACCAATACAAAACACACTAAAAATTTAAAAAATTACTATCAAATTAACAAGTCTACAATTTTTTAACATTACTACATATTTCAACACAGCTCTACTACCTAATCTGAAACTATCAAAACTACAATCTTCTTATGCATGACACTATATGATGAAACTTTTAAAACTCAAATACAAATAAAAAAATAAAAACAAAGAAATCTTTTTGAACCCCCCCCCCACACCTCATGCTAATTAAATATACCAACTCCGAGATCGCACTACAGCAAGGAAAATGTTAAATATACCGTTCCATGCTGTAGGGCGATCTACATTTAAACAGTAGACACAACATGTACTATAATACATGCCACTACACAATCTCACCTTATTTCT
>NC_056736.1:93599749-93764749 GCF_019279795.1 Protopterus annectens
GATATTCTAATTGTTTAAAACAGCAAAAACTTGCAATAATATACGTTAACTTTAGTTGTACTTCAATTTGCTACTGGTTTGAAGTTAACAAGCTACTCATTAATCTCAGGAAAATGCAAATTATACTGTTTGAGACCCCAGAAAGATATACCATTAATCCTCCTTTGCCACTGTTAGATATGCTAGACTGCATAATTAATTATTTAGGTTATATCCTTTACTTTCCTTTAGCTGCCATGCGGAAATAACAATTCATAAGGTTATAAGTCAATGGAAAATGAGTCATGAGTTCAACTAAATTAGCATATGACCCAATCTTAATTGCACCAAATCCCTGACACAGTACAGACTACCACAAAAAGGTAAGCCAATTCATTATGCTGAAACAAAACATTCAAGTCACACTTTAGCTGCACTTGGCAAATAAGTATAGCAACAATGACACCTGGAACTGACATAACCGTTTTGCTGACAGATCACTTTTTATATATATATATATATGCATCTCACTCTCATGTTGAGATGCTTGCCTGCTCAATCAGCATTGTAATCATTTGCTATGCCTGGCGTTTGAGTAAACATTATTTGGTACTATGCCCTTTAGCAGTATGTAGCTCTATTAATAAATTTTAAGCAGTTGAATAAATTGCTGTCTGCTCTGATTTATTATAAAATACTATATTCTCTAATGACTTGGATAACTGTGTTGACTCAGTAAGTCATACATCTAACTTATTAATAGTTACTCTATTTGATTTCTGGTAGCTGAATTCTATAAATTGTCTATTTGTATATTAATTATCTTAGCTCCGTGAGAAACACATCAATTAATTCAGAATCAGTTACTTAAGCAGGTGTATTTTATGAAGATTTTTCCATATATTTGTTTTATTTCCACAGGATAGCTAAGATTACAATTTGAATTACTCATACAGAATTCACTAATTTACTATTATTTCTAAAATTTTCTATTTGCTGCATTTTTGAGTTTTTCTTTTGCATTATTTATTTAGTGATTTGACATCTGTTGACTAGGTTAGTCCAGCTGGGCAGGAGCCCTTTTTTAGTAGAGACCCCGGAAGAAAAGCTCCACATACATATCTACATAACTAATGAAGTATATACACATAATACATAGCTACATAAACAATAGTTACTATTGTAAAATAAAGCTGAGTTTACAATAGTAGATAAAGTGAATAAAAATAATAATAAGTACATCATGGTGGGATAGATAGTCACAAATGTGCATACATCAGCAGAATTTAAAGTTTCCATGCTTGTACAACTCATACTTGTATTAATTTATTTATGATGACTTCTCTCTCCATGCTTAGCCTTGCCATGGATCTAGGTCATGTTTGAAAAGGGGTTATGACCAATCCACTTGCACAGTTATCATATAGTTAATTCATTTATGTGCTGGTTTCTATATGACAGGTAGAAGGTAGAATATCTGTGTAGTGTTTAACCAGCTTTTCTAAGATAGCAGAGAGGGTTTTAATGCATGAAAGGGTTATCATACTGTTGTGTCATTGTCTGCTAGCATTCCTTGTAGATATAACCATGTGGTTTGTGTGCCAAGAGGTATCTAATGAAATAAAGCAGTCCATGTTCTTCATATTGATCAATCCTGCAGTAGCCTTAGTTATAGAGGTTATATCCTGTCAAGGATATAACAGCTGGCCAGCTTCCAAAGCATCAGGACACCTTCAAAACACCAAAATTGTCAGTCAGCTCAAGCTGAGGTGACTAAAAGACATGTTTGGATGCAAAACCCTTCAGAGGTTTACTGCCATCAAAGAGTGTGTTCCTTTCAAGCTTTTGAGGATCAAGACTCAGTTTGTGCTTTCCTTAGCTGGGAAGAAAACTTCCAGTTGGGGGGAAAAAAACTTACATTTTTTTATTTTTTTACTGCTTTTACCACCATAGCAGGCTAATGATTTGCCACAGCCACAGATGGATGACTTTGCTGTAACCAACTGTACTTCAGACCACTCATAATTTTACCCCGGATCCCTTTGGTGTAGCACCTACAGCCTTTATGGACCTGAGGTTTTCGATATCCGCTGTGCCTGTTGGGGTCCCCTCAGTGGGAAAGGAAGAACCATTCTTGTTGGTCCTGGGAGACAGAACAAGGAAGGTTACCTTGTTGTGTCAGAATGTTGTGCCTCCCCTGGGGAAGCAGCGACTGCCATTAGTATCACTGTTGTCAAAAAGAGACAGAAAACCAATCATGTATCTACTTCTCCTCAAATGTCTTTGGATAGGAGTAGTTTACTGGGATTGGCTCAAGGTTCCATTCAGGCTATTGATCCTTCTTGTAGAGTATTTACTAGTAAAAGAAAGAGGGATGCTTCCTTTTCTGAAGAGATTCAAGATTCCGAATCTGAATGGGCAGATGCAGAGATGGATTTAGGGTTTTGTCTTTAGATATCTGATCCATACTCAGAGAAGAGCTCACATTCTGATTCTCTCTGTGGGGGTCTCTCTTTCCCTGAGACTATTGCTAGAATGTCCCATTCTTTTCAGTGGGAGACCACTGAGGTTTCACAGTCCCTCAAAAATACTATAAGTTATTACAAAAAGATTTTCCAGAACCTTAACCCATTCTTCTTGTTCTGTCTGCTCTAGAGGATGTGTGTTTTGCTGCCTGCAATTTTCACGATAGTTAGCAAGCTGTCCCTGAAAAGATAGATAGGATGTATATTGTTCATCAGTCTTTTAAATTTTTATACACTATTCCCAAACCTGACCCAGCAGTTATAGCCGTAGTTGACTCCTCTGCTGCTAAGTTCATAGTTAATTCCAGTCCTATTCTTTCTAATAAGGGAGGGAAATTATTGATAGCTATGGTTAAAAAGTGTGTATTTGTGCAACTTTGATTTTCAGAATTTTAATTTGTCAGGCTCATATGTTAAGGTTTATATTGTGAACGTATGAGGAATGTTTTGTCTACAGTTTCTTCTTGTGAAGAAAAATCTGCTTTAAATAACTTAGTTTCTTCTGTTTCACAGGTCACTACTCATTGTTTGCAGTCTCTGTATAACTCTGTTAATACTTCTTCCAGGACTATGGCCACTGGTACAGTTTTAAGGAGGTTTGCTTGGCTGCATTCTCAGACCTTCCAGATTATGTCAAAACTGAGATTTTAAATTCTCCCTTGGATAGAGATTTAGTGTTTGGCCCCTGTGCTGCACAGGTGATCAAAATGTGTGATGAAATTGATCCAGGGAATCTCTAAGATTTTCAACCCTCCTTTCCAAATTGTCCAAGGGATTTTCTTTCTCCTCATCCAGTTTTGGTAAACAACAGAATAAACAGCCTCAACAGAATTCAGGTAAACAGATGTTTAAGAAGAAGTAGCAAGGAGGTTCCAAGTCTCAAACCTCCCAAAACCAAGGACACTCCAACACGTCTGAATGACTTTAAAGAGACATTGTGACTCTCTCCCACCCCAAGCCTCTTTCTCTTTCAGAAAGTTTGAATCTCAGTTTTTTTTTTTTGGCAACAGATTGTTTCACACAAATGGGCTCTGAAAATTATTCATCAGGGTTACAGATGGCAGTGGGAGGAAATTCCTTCTTTCCAGGGGCTCATTCTCATCCTGCAGATCAGACTGTTTTGTTACCAGCTGTTCTTCAACACATGCTGTCCCAGTTTTTCCTTTCCAGTTGGTGGAAATGGTTTTATTCAAAGATGTTCCTAGTGCCAAAAAAAGAAAATGCTTGTAGACTAGTTCTGCATCTTTCTTTCCTAAACTTGTTTGTGATAGTGCCGAAATTCAAAATGATGTCACTTCAAAACCTGTTGTCTCTTCTTACTTTCTCACATTTCTTGGTTACACTGAACTTAAAAGATGATTATCGTCACATTCCTGTTCGTCAAGACTTCAGGCTTTTCTTAAGGTTTTGCTTGTCTAATTCACATTATCAGTTATCTGCCTTACCCTTTGGACTATCCACTGCACCAAAAGTGTTAATAAAGTGTCTAGCTCCAGTTATAGCTCATTACTGGCTACAGGGTATCCACATTTTTCTGTATTTAGATGACTTGCTTATCTTTGCAGAGTCTTTCTCAAAATGTCAGGAATCTTCCTGTTGGATGAGAGATCTCTTGCACAAGCTAGGATTCCAAGAGAAAATTCAAAAGACTTTCTTGACTCCCTCACACAGGATTGTGTTCCTGGGATGTCAACTCTGCAGCTCGGTTGAAAGAGCTTTTCTTCCACAGGAAAAATTAGATCTTTATTTAGATCTATTTATAAGGTTTTCCATTTGTGCTTCAGTCACTGTGAGGGGAATACCTCAGGATATAGGGTATCATGGCATCTATGATTGACATAATACCCCCTGGCAGGACTCCACTTGAGAAAGATACAGTGATATGTGAAATCTCTTTGGTCCCAGCATCAACACCCTTATTTTTTCTGATCTCAGTACTGGGGGTTGTCAGAAGAAAACATCACTTGATGTAGACAACATATATCATTAAATCAAGGTTTCCCCTTCTCCCTCCCTGCTCCAAAGCAGTCAGCCACCACAGATGTTTTATACATTGCTTTGGGAGCAGTTTCAGGAGAGATAAAAATGCAGACAGTGTGGGACAACAAGGACAGATGCAAGCACATAAATATCAAGATGATGCTTGCCCTGATCAAGGCACTCAATTCTCTGAACCATCTTTGATCCCCAGGACCTCTTCGTGTGGTTACAGACAATACAACAGTGATGTGGTACATCAATAAGCAAGAGGGAATCAGGTTATACCCCATTTGCAGGCTAGTCATGTTAGCTTGGGATATAGCTTCACAGCACATTCTCACTCTACAGGCATCCTACATTCCATCATTGGAAAACTGTGTGGCAGACAAACTGAGCAGGACCAACTCAGACCCTCATAATTGGAAATTGGATTTGGGGGGGGGTCTTCTAAGATTTGATCCATCTGTGGGTAGCTTCTCAAGTCGACCTCTTTGCCCCCTGTCTGAACAATCAACTGGCAAAATTCTGTTTCAGGATTCCATGCAAGAAGGCCTGGAAGACAAATGGCTTTTTTTTCTTTGAACAGGAATGTTTCTGTTTGTTTTTCCACCCTTTCCTCTAAAATCCAGGCTACTTCTGAAGATTCAGAAGGAATCCCCCAAGATGATATTGGTGACTGCCTTCTGGTCCAGGCAACCGTGGTTCTCTCTTTTTTTGGAAATGGCCAGGAGCAATTACCACACACTTCCTCATAGAATGGATCTACTCACAAAAGAACAGAAGTGTTTGATACACCCTGACATCAATCATCTTCAATTGACTGCCTGGTTGATAAGGTCTTAATTCCTTTTAGACGCCTATTTTCTGAGAACATGCAGCCGGTACTAATGGAGGCAAGAAAGCCTGTAACTAGAAAATCATATATTATCAAATGGAAAAGGCTTTCTAGTTGGTGCCAACAACATAACTAGTACCCATTTAGAGCAGTTACAATCCTATGGCTGTTCTCTTTCCTCTACAAAGGTTCCTTTATTGACCATTTCAGCATGTCTGCTTATGAATCCTCCTCTTTCAAGACAGTTGCATGTCAAAATGTTCTTGAAAGGGGTTTTGCATAAAAGGCCTCCAAGTAAAGTGGATTTTAATTTTGCTTTAGAGAAGCCAACATTTGCTCCATTTGTACTAGCTAATCTGGCTGACATGAGGTTCTTAACATGGAAAACAGTTTTATTGATTGCTCTGATTTCTGCAAGAAAAGTATCTGAGTTGCAAGCTCTTATGATGAGTCAAACCTACCTCATTTTCCACAAGGACAGGGTTTCTTTGATAACTAATCCTTCTTTTATGCCTAAAGTGGTATCCAAGTTTACTTTAAGTCAAACCATCCAAATCTTTGTTTTCTTTCCTAAACCTAAACATGAGAGAGAGGATAGTCCATACCTTGGATGTCCACAGACAACTCAAATACTATCTTAACAGAACTAAATCTTTCAGATCCTTGAATCAATTGTTCATTTCTTGTGAAGGTAAGAAGAAAGGACAACCGGTGTCAAAACAGACTATTTCCAAATGGGTGTCTAAGGCTAGTACCTTTTGTTATAGTCACCATGACAAATCTATTCAAGGTGGGGTCAAGGTCCACTCTACAAGGACCTTGGCTTCTTCTATGGCTTTTTGGAAAGGGTTGGCTTCTATAAGTATTCTAGAAGCTGCTACTTAGTCATTTGTACATACTTTTACAAAGCATTATTGGATTCCTTTTCTAAGTCTAGATCATGCTTTGATTGGACCATTCTCCAGGGGCTCCTGGAGTCTTCTCCTTCCACTTCCAAAATATAGTTAGCTATGGTATTCTACCCATATAGCTAAGTTACTGCAGCAGTGATCAATATGAAGAACATACTAGAGTTATGTAAGTTGAACTGACCATAACAGTAGATGTTCGAATGATCACTGTCATATTAACCACTGTCTCCTTCCCTCCCTCCATCCCCCTTGTTTTTTATGCCAGGGTGTGGATATATGTGTTTTGTTATTCCTAGCCTTGTCCTTTCAGGGCTCAGACTCCCTGTTTCTGCTGGTAGGAAAGTTCTAAATGGCTTTATGCCCAGGCTTGTTTTTTAGTCAGCTCTGCTCGTGCTGCTTGACAGTTTGGGCATGTGGAAGGTGCACTGAAGCTTTGGAAGCTGGATGGCTGCTATATCCTTAGCAGAACAGAACCCATATATCTCAGGCTGCTGCAGCAGTGATCATTCAGACATCTACTGTTACGGAAAGTTCAACTAACACAATTGTACTTCATCTGACCCTAGTAGCATAAGTACTAAAGCACATAAAGTATTGGACATACTACTTAATTAACATTCAGTAGCATTATGTTTCTGTTGCATATAGACAACAAACATATACATTAGTCTGCTCTGTAAAGATTTACATGTATGCATATAATTCTGGACTGAACCCCTGCTGCTGAAGCTGTGAGAAAGAAATTTTAACCACAAGAGTCACCAGTACAATCAATCCCTCACTCTACCACAGTTCTGCAGGGGTACCATACTGATGAAAGATGACGGCAATACATTTGAAGCAGTGTTTAAGTTCTGCTGAGATGATCTGGTAATGTTTTTATGACTGATCTGAATTTTCCTTATACTAGTTAGAAGACTTGCACAGATACTTTTATATTCAGATTTATCATGCTGTCATGTTATTCACAGGTTGTCTTTTCTCTCCCTGTGGAGATCAAATTTTTGATACCATTTTAGTTTAGTTTTGGTAGAGGAATACTGGATGTTGAGTAACATCTGACCTTAAAAGTACTTTATGTGCACTCCATGTAGCTAAGCTCATGAGATCCGGTGATAACTTGTAATAACTTTAATTATAACAAGTAATTTACAAGGTGGCAGTGCTGCCTTGCAATGCTGGGATTCGGAAAAGGATCTGTGCACTGATAACAGCTAATGCTTCTTAGTGTTTTTGACTTGTAATTCTACCTGTAAAAAATGTTAACATAGGTCTTTACTATAATGCATACAGTTCTTCAGAAAACAACAGCTTTTCATGTGACCTTAAATAACTGATGCAAAAATAGTATTTGCAACACTAGCTGAGAGTATGATGTGGACAGAACATGGTGAGAAACAGAATTATGAGAACTGAAAAGATTAATTATCACAAAGATAGTGTGAAACTTCAAAGGGTACTATAGCGTGGAACGCATTACAAAAAAGGAAGCCTACAGGTTGAAAGATTTTGCTTAACAGAATGCAGGTATAATTAAACTTTGTACAGAAACACATGACAGAACTAAAGAAATTAAACTGAATTATTAAACTTTAGAGAGTGTAATAGTGTGCTAGGATATTGAATTAGAAAGTGTGTCCATTGCTCTGCTTTTTTTTTTACTGAAAAATGAGCAGTAAATAAAGACCTATGAGGCACCAAGGAGGCAAAAGAGTGATGAGGGAAGACTTGATTTATTCAATTTAATTGAATTTAATTTTGATAACTGGATAAGTGGGGTGGTCCAGGGACACTTTCAAGCCTTTAGGCAGGCACAAGGGCAACAGGGAGCATCAGAAGTTAGTCACAAGGCTTCCAAATGTGCCATGATTTACATGGTTGTAGTATGTGAGTCTAAGAAGAAAATCAAAATATGCTGGAGGAAAGAATACAATGGCATAACAGAAAATACAGTTCATAATGAAAGTTGAAATCCAGTGGTACACATAAGTAAAATAAAAAGTACAGTTAATTACATATAGACAAATGCAGATACATTCAGACACAACATTAAAAAGGTTTTCAAAAGCACATATTTACAGTATTTACACTAAACCAGTTATTGGAATTTAACATTCAGATAAGTTGTGCAGAAAAATTCATGGATTCTGGGTAATTTTATAAATGGTAAGAAGCTGTGTATATGTCAGTTGATGGGATAGTTCTAACCAGTTTAAATGTTTTAGTGTTATACAGCGGTGGGTTCTGAAAGGGGTATTTTCTTTTTTCTTGATCTGGTTCTTTGTATTCTTTCTTTTGCCTTTTTGCACTTTCTGTTGCCACCTGATTTTTATCCATATTTGTCTAGATATATATGCCTGCTTATTTCACAAAAGCTTCTGCTAACCTAAGCAAAGAGGTCATCTGAGACTTATGTTGTTCAAGTTTTAGAACTTTTAATATGTTTGGATCTCATGATGTCAACAAATATGTATGTAACCCCACAAGAATGACTAATTTTTGTAGTGTATTTTAAGGAGCTGAAGAAACACTGTATCAGGCATGAAAGTGCTTGTCCATTAAGCATATGTTTTACAGTTTTTAGTGTTTTGCATTAAAGTTCCTGATTTTATAGTTGTGCTCTGTGTCCTTTTACTTTGGTTTGTTTTGTGGACTCATTAAGACTGGACGTGAATTTCTCCACCAGGCAGTTGTTTTTTGCTTTCGTTAAACAAAACCTCTTTTCCTTCTCCTCTTCTTTTCTGCACTGATTTCATTCCTCCATCCAGACTCAGGGGTCACTAAAAGCAAACTGTTGATCAATGATAAAGGAATGTCAGCATATTCCTATATGAGTGATACATGCAACATAGACAACCCAAATGACTGTGATAGTATTAAATGTATAAATTGAATTTTTCATGCATATGTATACAACTTGTGCCTCACGCCAAAGAAAATTGATGTCAAACAAACCCAAAGGTTGTAGGACAATGTCACCATCATCTACTTATGTAGGTGATCAAGCATGGGTAAAGAATCGCATAAGTACAAAAGAAAAGGATGAGTAGTTAACACATAAATGAGGGAGTTGCAGTCCAAGACTAGTGAAAAAAGGTATTGCCTATAAAACATGCTTGGCCTGTCCACTACTGTCCATCACACACAATTAGCCAAAGCCACACACCCCAACAGGGATCAGGACAATATCAGCATCATCTACACAAGGGACTGAGAGCAAGCAGTAATTAATAAGTAATACTGCTGTACTACTATTACTACTAGTATTATTACTGCTGCTATTACTACTTCTACAGCTACTACAACTACTACAACTACAACTAATACTATAACTATTACTTCTACTACAACTATGAGCACTACAACTACTAAAATTGTTGAACTTAAAGAGAATAAACCAAACTGAAATTCAGTATTTATCTTGATGAAAACAAGCATTTGAGCAAGCAAGCACTAGTTTTCCACTCTGTGCATCAGACATAAGCAACCGTAAATCACAACGAATTATGCAAAGGGTAGGGTATAGTCGTCATTACTTGCACATGGTTGGGGGTTGCAGGGGAGTTACAGGAGACCAAGCCTGACACAAAAAAGTGTGTGTGTGTGTGTGTGTGTGTGTGTGTGTGTGTGTGTGTGTGTGTGTGTGTGTGTGTGTGTGTTTTTGTGAAAAATGAGGGTCAGAGCAAATATGCACTGTCAGGACCAGTAGCTCCAGATTAAATGAAGTCAGTTTTGATTAATAATTATGTGATGTGGTATGAGTAAAGTGAAATGTACTGACTGTGAGTCTGCAGAAACACAGCCAAAGCTCTTAGCTAGCCCTACACCCTGGCATCCCTGACAAATGTGAGCCATGCATAATAGAGGATTCAGTTCACTATTACTGGCCCTGACCACATGAACTACCTCTTTCAGGAGTGGCACTGCTAGTTCCATGACCCTGGCTAGAAATTGGGGTACTACCTGATCATGAATGATGTCTGCTGGATGAGCTCTCATCATGACTACAGCCATGACCATTACCATATGGCCTACCATGTCTGGGTGTTGACACCTTCACCACTGACTGTGGGATCTGGCACATCCATATCAGCCAGCATCTGAAGATTTACCAGCTCTTTTTCCTTGTGAATACTGATTCATAGGTTCATAGGTTCATAGCCAGTTACTAGGCTAATGGCCTTAGAGCTCTTACAAGCCTAGATGTATTTATCCTGAGTTGATCCAATTGTCAGTGGTTAGGTGAGCAAAGTTCACAGAGGTAAGGGCCTATGGTAGTTAATACTGACTTTCTCTCTCCAGGATGGACATAGGCACCACCCCAGGAGGGAATTTGAGGTCACCCATCCATTGATCTAGGTTGCATTTGGAGAGGGTCAGGGAGGGCTGTATTTTACATGAAATGGAAGCTTCTTCCAGAGAAGTGGCAGTGTCTGGGAGCTGTATCTATCTCTCCAGCATGACCTTTTCATGTCAGAGGCTAGGATAAGATCCCTGGAGTGAGTGACCCTTGTGCAGTTTGATTTAAGACTGTGTAGCATTTCCATCAGGGCCAGTTCAGAAACTGCCCTGTAATCCAGACAGAGGTCACCCCTTAGCAACCTGCAGCAGACAGAATACAGTGACAGAGATTTCAGTCTTTCCATGTAAGACTTGTTTTGTGTACCCTGTTATTTGTTGGAGAGAAACCTCTGAGGTCTCTCCAATTATTGCAGGTGTCTGTTGAGGTACATGCAAAAGGGAGCATTCTACTCAATTATTAGTCTGATAATGGCCAAGTATAATGAAATTATAACATCCTTAGATCTAGATGCAATGCCTTTACTTATAAGAAGTGCTGCATAGAAGGATTTCCTTACTACTGTGGATACGTGATAGTCAGAGTTTAGATTGCTATCGACCGGAGTACCCAGATCACATATCACTGGGTCTACACTTAGGAAAATGCAGTCTGTAATATGTTCATAGGTTAGTACTAGGCTAACTGCCCTTGCGAGCCATTTTAAGCCTAGCCAATTATCCCCTGTGATTTTCAAACCCTGTACCTTGTGTTTGTAAGGCAAACACCTTAACCATTAGGCCACCCTCCCAACCCTTATGAGCCCTAACCCTTAATGTTATTAGCAGATATGTCAGCATTCCCAAAGGGAATAATAATACATTTTTGTTGCATTTAGCTTTAATCTGTGGCTTTGGCACTGATCATTTGTCTGTGTTAACCCTGCCTGCATTATAATAACATCATTGGGGACACAATGATTACTCCCAATTTGCAACTGCCACCAAACCTGGTTGGCCACAGGCTGTTCAAGTTTGCCTGGACTTCTCAGAAATAAATTCCAAACAATAAGGGGACCAGTACAGAACTCTGTGGTACGCCACTGGTGACTGATCCTTTGCTAGAGGTGAAGTCACCCACTTTGACAGTATGTGCCCTGTCGGTGAGCCTGCTGGCTACTCATCTGGTAATGTAAGGGTTAATTCCCAAATGGATGAGTTTCTCTATAATACCTTAGTATGTGATTGTGCCAAATGCCTTGCCTAGGACAAGATAGGTAGTATGCATTGTATTTCCCTCATCCAGGGCCTTGGTGACTTTCTCAAAGAAGTCAACAATCTATAACAGGTATGATCTACCTTTAATGAATACAAACTGGGTTGAGTCTAGAGGTTGGAGATTACATATGTCCTTTTTATTAAGTTCCATAATGATTCTTTCCATGGGCTTGCAGATGTGGCTAGTCAAACTTATGGACCTATAATTCCTAGAGTCAATTGATGATGCCCCCTTTGTGCAGAGGGATTACTGTGGCTGTCCTCCATTCCAATGGGACATAGCCAGTTCGCAGGCTGTGGTTAAACAGGGATCCAAGTGGGTCTGCTTGGTCATGATTAAAGTTGTTTAAAAGGCAGCCTGGGATGTTGTCTGGTCCCACTGATGCTGTGTTTTTGGTTTTGGAGAGCAGCGAGATGACCAGATCTCTTGAGATAATACGCTGAGGAATGGTGGCAAGTATACAGTGCAATTAACTACTTAAAGCAGCAGCAATCAGTGCAGTTGTTTTTTGAAACTTCTAAAGTACAGTCACAGTATATAAGAGAAGTGCAAAAAATACTTAGAGCCCTTTTGTGTGCTTCCCTGCTCAGATGGACCAGGTAAACACCTACTGCCACTAAATGAATAATCCCAGTCCTCCTAATATAAAAACACAGTAAAGGAGTGTCCAGAGTGGAATGCTACCACAAACAAACATAAAGATATGTGTCAAAGGAAAAATATACTTTAAAAATGATCAAAACACAGTAGGTTCAGGTTAAGGCACTTTAATCTTGCAGCAAGGAGACAAAAACGTGCTAATACAGAGTTTGTCTAACCAGAAACAGGAAATGCATTCATTCTTCTGATTTAAACAATTTTTGTGTGGTTACTTTCAGTTAGATACTTGTTATGTTACATTCAAGATACTACAGCTAAATCAAGCACAATGCTAGCAGTTCATTTCTCTAATAATCCTTTGTCTACCTTATCTCTAAATTACTGCAGCTGCAGAGGTTTGTCTAGAATCATTACATTTACAATATAGCATATTGTTCAATAAACACCTGCTTCTCAAGTACATTTCCACAAGGCATAAACAAGAATATTGCTGTGCTAGCAGTTACTAGGTCAGAGAGCAACTTGCAAGTTTCAGTAAGCATGCTGCAGTTTTTTTCAGTCTCATATGAAACTCAATTTGTATAAATCACAGTGCATGAAAAATAGAATGAAAAGCATATTAAAAACACTTGATTATTAATTTGGTTTTCTAACATCTCCCTCCTGTTAATACTTTTTATTCTATTTTCAAAAGGATAAACAGCTTGCTTCTTCTAACCTCTTCCATTCAGGATTTGCAGTTAAGAAAGTCATTCAGTTTAAACTTTTATGAAAATGTCTCGCATTCTAGCAGCTCTTCAAATTCAGTAATTAACTTCTTCATGCAATCAATATGTTTATAAAATGGCCCCAAAGGCATTCTGAAAAACTCTGTCAGTGGGTTTGGGCCTGTGATCTCATGCTGATGGTCAGGAATGAGCACAGCACTCTTCTTTGATTAAAGCGCAAGTTCCGCCTCTCGCCCCCGGTGAAGTCAATTGAAGCACTACAGTTCTCGTGGCATTCAGTTCATCAGTTATTAGTTCAAGGGCAGAAAAGTTGCATTACTCATTATTTTCCATGTGCACAAGTTTGGTTCCCACATTACGATGGTCTTTCCAAATTCATCCCACTGGATTCTCAGGTTTCTTAACAGTCTTTTAAAGCTGCAGTGTGTCAGATGGCGGAACCAGGTACCCCAAAAAACAACTGCCAGACCAATTCTCAGATAACCATTTATATGCCTTTTTACCACATACAAAATAACAGTCTTCTACCTTAGTTATTACCCTGCATGAAACATTTTCCTATCTATTACTGACAACTGTTTGAAAAGTACAGGATTATGCTGTACCCGATCAAGAGTTTTATGCATAGATTTCAAAAATGAGTCATAATCTGTACTACAAGATCCACTTAAATCATTTGGTTTTCTATAACATTTATACTGTACTGTAACATTGCATTTACTCCATCCAACTTGGATTTTTGTGTCACAGGCAAATACACTGCTACCTTATCTTGTGCTTTAATAAAACAGATTTTCCCAGGTCTCATTGAATGCTGTTGGTATGGCAGACCCAGCAGTTGAAACATTAAAAGTTTCGTAATTGCCTGATAAGTGTTAAAGTTCAGCTGCCAGTCCATGTTTGGTTCATTTAATCAGTTCAACCTTTGTGGCAGGAAAAAAAGAACAGTATGATCAATATAAACAATTATGCAAGTTTTCTGAGGTTGCTCATTGTCTCTACTCACTCTGTATCTGGCCATTTTGTTCTTGTTGTGCAACAGTAACAAAGTTTTGTCCAGTTCAAAGTTTTAACCAGTTTCAAATGAATCTGCAATCCTGACTGCAGTGGGTGTCGACAGTAGTACCTGAACTCCAATTCTTCAGTTATTGCTCTTTATCTGAAACAGAATTTAACTGCAAAAGTTTGTTATTCAAAAATTGCCTCATATATCCTACAAGTGAACTGTCAGCCTCCTGCTCTGCAGACATGAGAGGTTTCCACTGAGGTGTATAATATGCCCTCCCAAACAAAGTTTCAAAAGGAGTTAATCCCTTTACATTTGGAACAGTTCTCATGCTCAACAGTGCTAAAGGCAAACAGTGCACCCAGTTTTTCTGTGTCTCTTCTATCAATTTCCTAAGCTTATTCTTCAATATCCCATTGTGCCTCTCTACTAGCCCTGCAGATTGATAGTGGTTCTTTAATGATATTCCAAAATAACGACTGAGTTGTTGGATTGTTTGATTCACGAAATGTGTCCCGTTATCACTATAAATCTTTTCCGGTATACCAAATTTGGGTATAATTTCTTTAACGAGGACCTTTGCAACAGTGGCTGCATCTGGATTTTTAGTTCTTCTACACATTTGGAAAACATGTCTATAATAACAAGGCAATACTTCTTATTCTCACATTTATTCAATTCTATGAAATCCATACAGATAGTATGGAACGGATATGGTGGTGTAGGAAAATTCCCTTGCTTAGGCTTCAATGCCCCTTGTGCATGATGCTTGTTACAAACATGGCATGCTGCACAAAATTTTGTATAGTTTGTAAACCCGTGGGTTGTAAACACTCGATTCACTAACTGTACCATCCCCTGTTGAGACATGGCTCTGCCCATGGCTCAACAACATATCTAAACAAATTAGATGGCAAAATCGGTTTCTTTTCCTTGGAGATGTACAGTCCCTTTTCAAGGATTGCTCCTCGTTTTATTCACTTTTGTTTCTCAATATTTGTAGTAAGTGTCTGCATTGTTTTAACATTTCTAAATCTAAAGTCTCTGAGGGTTGTAATTCCTCACTCAAAGAAAAGTTTCTGTGGCTGAGGCTGCCTGCTTTGCAGCTGTATCAGAATTCTATCCTGTTGTTTTGTATGAGCTAATAGCTACTTTTAGGTAACTGAATTGAATCTAACAAGTCTAAAATAAGTTATGATTAATCGGTTTACCAGTAGATGTTATCATTCCTCTATTTTTCCACTGTTAAAACATGTACAGTAGAAAAAGCATACTGACTGTCAGTATAAATGTTCACTTTCTTACCTTTTGCTAAGGTACATGCCCTTGTTAAGGCAATTAATTCTGCTGCTTGTGCAGATAAGTTATGTGGTAAAGATTTTGCTTCTAAAGTTTCAGTATCAGAAACGACTGCATACCCCACTAGGTTCTGTCCTGTAGGACCCCTCCTGCATGAGCTGTCCACATAGCATGTCACCTCGGCATCATCCAAGGGAACATCCATGAGGTCTTGTCTAGGTAATGTCTTTTGTTCAATCTCCTGCAGGCAGCAGTGTGGTTTGCCATCTGCAGGGGTTGGAAGCAAAGTTGACGGATTCAAAGTTGTGCATCGTTCAATTGTCATGTGAGGTTGGCTCAAAAGTATGGTCATACAGAAAAGATGCCTAGCTGGAGAAAAATATGCTACTTTTTCTTGCAGTAAAATAATTGCGACTGCATGAGGCACTCTCAATGTGAGAGGGTGGAATAACACTACTGAGGCTGAAGCCTGCACTGCCATTGCAGCTGCAACTACTGCTTGTACACAGTGGGGCAAGGACCATGCCACTGGATCTATCTGTGATGAATAATAAGCTATGGGGCTTTGTTTGTCCCCATGTTGCTGTGTCAATACTGATGTCATATAAACTTGCTTACAATCTACAGTTTGGGTAAACTGCTTGCTATAGTTTGGTAATCCTAAAACTAAGGATGATGCTATCAATTGTTTCAGCTTACAGAAAGCTACTTTTGCTTCAGGTGTCCATTGTAATAAATCTTGTGCTGCCATCGGCTTTTTAAATATTAAATCAGCCAGTGAAACAGATTCCAAAGCATAGTTTGGTATCCAACTCTGACAAAAATTAGTAGTTCCCAGGAAGGACATCATTTCCTTCTTGGTAGTTGGTCTTGGTGCTTGTAAAATCGCTGTTTTTCTGTCTTCATCTAATATTCTACCTTCTTTGGATATTACATACCCCAAGTACTTAACTTGTTTTTTCCAAAGCTGCAACTTGTCTTTGTTTACTTTGTGACCTTGAGTAGCTAAAAATTGTAATAAAGCTATCGTGTCCTCTTTGCATTCTTGCTTGGTGGGGGCTGCCAGCAGAATGTCGTCTACATAAAGTAGAATCTGACTACCTTTTGGTGGGATAAATCCCGCCAGGTTGCTTGCCATTTCCTGTGCAAATATTGTTAGACTTTCACAATATCCCTGTGGTAATCTGGTATATGTGTACCGCTTTCCCTGAAATGTAAATGCAAACCAATATTGGCTGTTAAAAATGCATTACTAATGTCTACCACTGAAAAATATTTTTGTTCTGGCTTTAAATCATTCATTAAGGTGTGTGGATCTGGCACCGTTGGTGCCCTGGGTATAACTGCATTATTCACAGCTTGTAAGTCTTGGACCATACGCCATTCTCCGTTTGCTTTCTTGACAGGAAATAAAGCTGTATTACATGGTGAATCAGGGGACACTATTAAAACTCCTTCCTTAAGTAAGGCTGCTATGATAGGCTTGATTCCTACCTCTGCATCCTTTCTCAAGGGATACTGTCTTTTCTGGGGCCTAAATGCTGACTTTGGCATTATGGTAACTGGTCCTGCTGTTCGTATTAGTCCTACATCTGATTTCCATGCTGACCAGAGAATGTCTGGTATGTCTCGCAAGGCTTTTTCCTCTTCTTCCAATAAGAGTAATACTCAGCTATTCTCACTAGCCTGTGAGTGTACAGCTGGGTGTGTCTGTGTGATCCAATTCAATTTCTGTTTCTGTACTCCTTGTTCGGAGAGCTCTAATTCTGTCTGCTTTTCCCACCTTGTGACTTTCTCACCTAAGTCTGCCCATTTTAAAGTTTTGTTCTTAGTTAAACTAACATGTGGCAGTTGATTAGATTTGTAAAGTGCTAAAAATTCCTGGGGCAATGAACAGCTTGCTACACTGTTCCCTTTTGCATCCCACTACAAGTTTTGCAATACTAGCCTGTTTGCATGGTTTTGAAACAATTTTTGTTCATAATCTTTATCACGTCCTGGTCTATTACAGTAATATAGGAACTTGCTGATGGCTATGTTCATCAGTTCTTCAGTTACTGCCCTGGACTGGCTGTACCAATAATACATTTCACCAAAGTGTCCATTTGTTTCCATACCCTGCATGGTTGGAACTACGGCTATGCCAAATATTTTCATCAAATCTCTACCCAAAAGATTTACTGGGCATTTTGCAGAAACTACAATTTTACTTTTCGGAGTCATCCCTGATACAGGGTCTGTTATTGTTATGTCATGGGAGAGTGGCTCCCGGTACAGCTGTCCATTAGCTGCTTTTACTAATATATAATCTGGTGATTCTGTATCTTCCGGTAGTTTGGAAGGGTGTATCTGGGTTAGCGTCACTTCCGGTTTTGTGTCTGCTAAGTAAAGCTCTAAGCTCAAAAGAGCTAGGTCTAAAATTTCATTTTCTTCTATGTCTGTATATTCATATACATCCTCTATCCCTTGTGTCACATCCGCTTCTCCTGCTATCACATTTACACTTACCTTTTCCTGCTCACTTTCTTCTAATGACTCCTATCATATAGTCATTTCTCATCCTCCTTATTTTCTGTAGTCGCCTTCTTGTTTAGCCTGCAATCCCTCGCTAAATGTCCTTTTTTCCCGCACTTAAAACACTCACCCTTTTTCTTTTTTTTCTCTCGAAATCTTCTGATCTTTGTCAGATTGTTTATTTCCCTGGGTATTTTTCTTACCCTTTTTCCCAGTTTGTACTACAGTTTGTACTACAAATACTTCTGACCCATCTTCTGCTGAAAATAATTGAGTTTTCTTTTTCTTTTTACTATTAAAATGTCTTTCTGCATGTCTAGCATATTCAAGTAATGGCTGTAATCTACTTGTTCGATGATCTACAATAAAGCTACTAATGGGAGTTATACTACCCTTCAAGAATGTGTTCTTTAACTGTTGTTCATATGAGGAATCATGTGTCTGATTTTCTGGTATCTGCATTCCGCAGTGATTATTAACACACTCTAACGGTCTAGCATAATATCTATTAACTGTTTTACCTTCCTGTTGAATGCATTAATTAATGCAAGTCCAATCAGCCCTAGGCTTCCACTTTTCAGAGATTCGGTCTATTAGACCTTTCACTCTGCCATCCAGTTTTGCATTAGTATGTGGGAGTGGTCTAAGTTGTGCATCACGAGGATTCCAGTCGCCACTAATCATCTACCAATCTGGACCCACAATTTGTCTAACTACTTTTTCTACTTCCTCTCCATTTAAATGGTAACTTAATCTCATACCCTGTAAGTCTTCTAAAAATTTTCTAAAATTCACGGAATACCTTCTGTGGCTTTCCGGATATCTTCCGGTGTCCACAGTCTGTAAACTAAAAAGTCGGATCTTGTCCTGCCTGTCCTGTCTATGAGCAGACACATTTTTTCTTCACTCATAGCCTGTGATGCTCCATTTAATTCATTTAATTCAATTTCCCTCCTCAAGTCGCATGTTCAAGACCTGGTCTCGATAGGATCCCTGATAAACGGTTGTGCTTTTGCAGGGACAGCTGGGTATAGCGGAGGTGGATCAGCTGCTATTACTAAGTTATTGTCTTCTTTGTCTAAGAACATTGTCTTTGTTTTAATTGACCTTTTGTGCACTGATTTCCCATTGGTGTCTTAGCTAAGCTGTAAATTGTTTCTAGAATAACTGTCTACCTATTCTGTTTCCCTGATCTGTGACAAAAACAGTAATTTCTGTCCCTAATTTGCATTTTACCTGACAAAAACAGTTCTGTAACTAGTCCTGATCTTAAAACAGAAATAAGGTAATTCCTCCTTACCTGACCCTCCGTGAGTTGATCCACGGATCATTGACCAATCCCAGATCAGAAACAGTGGCTGGCCTCTTTGGTCTTTCAAAACAGGACCAATCTGTCAAAATATACTTTAAAATGATCAAAACACGGTAGGTTCAGGTTAAGGCACTTTAATCTTGCAGCAAGGAGACAAAACGTGCTAATACAGAGTTTGTCTAACCAGAAACAGGAAATGCATTCATTTTATAGGTTATCAAATTAATCCTGTCCTACCATGCTATTACCACCTTTTCATCATCATTTGCTGACCATCTTTCCCATGAATTTCTGCTGATTTAAACAATTTTTGTGTGAAACTTCCTGAGGAAAACAACATGGCCTTGGTTACTTTCAGTTAGATACTTGTTATGTTACATTCAAGATACTACGGCTAAATCAAGCACAATGCTAGCAGTTCATTTCTCTAATAATCCTTTGTCTAGCTTATCTCTAAATTCCTGCAGCTGCAGAGGTTCCCATCCTCTGGACAAGGCTGTTTGTCTAGAATCATTACATTTACAATATAGCGTATTGTTCATTTATATGCTCAAGTACATTTCCACAAGGCATAAACAAGAATATTGCTGTGCTAGCAGTTACTAGGTCAGAGGGCAACTTGCAAGTTTCAGTAAGCATGCTGCAGTTTTAGAAAAGCATCTTTTTCAGTCTCATATGAAACTCAATTTGTATAAATCACAGTGCATGAAAAATAGAATAAAAAGCATATTAAAAACACTTCATTATTAATTTGGCATTAAGCATACACACATTAATACATATTTTTCTAACAATATGGATATAGCAATGTACTTTAAACAGCCTATAAATATTTGATTTTTCAATAAAAGTACTTTGCTTTCTACAAATGAGCCAAGAGACATTCAGTTGTACAGAATTTATAAAGGCACTAAGAACAAGTTAACCTGATAAGTCCTCCAGCCAATAAAACTACATGCAGAAATCTCAAGTGTTTCCCTGAACTAAACAGACCAGCCTACCTCCCAGTGCATTAGATGGAAAATCCACTGACTTCTTGATGTAAAAACAATTCCTTGCTATAGAGTAAAAATATACAAGTTTATCCAAAAGCTAGCTAGATAATGAATTCAGAACAAGTAAATTAGTAGAGCAGACATAAATAATTCAAGATATCAACAGCAGTGTAGAAAAGGAGGAGCTTATTAAGCTCAATTTGCAGTAGGGGTGGGCACCTTAAAATCACAGGTTTAAAAGCAGATCAGCAAAGGGGGGATGGGTGGGAAAAACAAGCAGGGAATCACCAGCAGTGCTTTAATTTATGCAGACTTGAAATCATTTAAAAAAGACAAAGGTCCAGAAATACAATGTGAATTTAAGTATCAGTCGAGACAATTTAACCCATGAAAAACATGTGAAATGTGCAGCCTACATAATTTTAGTGTCTATATCTCACATAGAACAAAAACACCAGACCAAGCAGATATCTTAAAACAGAAAACAAAATGGAGCAGGTAAAACAGAAAGCAACTCTATCAGCAAGTCACAGACAAAAGAAATGTACACAGGTTTACTTTCCTCACACAGCAGGGACTCATCAGCAGTGCTTTAGTTTATGCAGGCTTGAAATCTTTTCTGAAAAGACAATGACCCAGAAATTTACTGTGTATTTAAGTATTACTCAGGAAACAATTTAACTAATGAAAAAAAACATGTGAAATGTGCAGCATAGGTTATTTAAGTGCCTACCTCTCACAAAGAACAAAAACACCAGGCCAAGCAGATTTCTTAAAACAGAAAACAAAATGGAGTAGGCAAAAGAGAAAGCAGCTCTATCAGTCACAGACAAAAAATATAGGTTTACTTTCCTCACTCAGCAGTGAATCACCAGCAGTGCTTTAATTTATGCAGGCTTGAAATCTTTGCAGCAAAAGACAAAGGGACAGAAATTCACTGAGTATTTAAGTATCACTCAAGAGACAATTAGCCAATAAAAAAACATGTGTACTAAAGCCAACAACCTGTAATGTTGTTTACTATTGTTGCAAATTTGTATCTCTATTTATCATGTACATGATGTGGAGCTTTTCTCCCCGGGCATCCGCTGAAAAAGAACCTGCGTCCAGTCGGAATTTCCTGGCAAACAAATGTAAATAAATAAATAAATGTGAAATGTGCAGCCTAGATAATTTAAGTGTCTACCTCTCACATAGAACAAAAACACCAGGTGAAGCAGATTTCTTAAAATAGAAAACAAAATGGAGTAGGTAAAAAAGAAAGGAACTCTATCAGTCACATTAAAAAAAATATAGGTTTACTTTCCTCACCCAGCAGGAAATCACTAGCAATGCTTTAGTTTATGCAGGCTTGAAGTCATTTTAGAAAAGGCTAAGGCCCAGAAATACATAATGTATTTAAGTGTCACTCAAGAGACAATTTAACCAATGAAATAACATGTGAAATATGCAGCCTAAATAATGTAAGTGTCTATCTATCACATAGAACAAGAACACCAGGCCACGCATATTTCTTAAAACAGAAACTAAAACAGAGCAGGTAAAACAGAAAACAGCTATATCAGCAAGTCACTGACTATATATGTGTATATATATATATATATATATATATATATATATATATATATATATATATATATATATATATATATAGGTTTACTTTCCTCACTCAGTGAATCACCAGCTGTGCTTTAGTTTAGGCAGGATTGAAATCTTTTTAGAAAAGACTCCATGAGTCATACCATAACAGACACTGCATTGTCCAGTATATCATGCATTAATTCCAAGGCTCTGATAATCTCTTTTGAAGACCTAGTGGAACTTGCCTGTGCCTCCAATTTCTGTTATGCCTATATGCTGGGAGGCAGATACTGACACACCAATATTGGGGGAGGGCAGTAAGCATGACTTCTCTGAGTACCTTTACTAGCACCCATGTATCGTACTTCACCCTCCTGAAGGCAAGGGGGACATTCCACCAGCTCTGCAACTGGCAACTACACTATCCTGATTAATTATCATTGCTGAATCACTAAATCTGCTCACGGTGATGGGCAGGTAAACATGGTATTAAGACCTGCACAATACCATGCACTTGACTGATCACTACAAGAGCAAGTATTCAGAACTTTGGCTAGGCAGTGCCTTGCAAGTGTGACTCATTAGCAACTGTGGGTTTATTTACTTATTTAGCACTCCTACTAATGTGAAGTACACTTACAGAAGGTTTGTCAGAGAGAAAAGGCTTACTGATAAGATTTCATGTACATTTACTGGCTTAGGAGATAACTTTTTATACCCTTTAGTAAAATATTCTAAGATGATAATCTGCCTGTGAGGTCAAAGTAGCTGTAAGTCATATCAAATCTACACAATGCAGACACAGAGAAAAAAGTCAAACTCATTGCAATATGCAATACATTTATGGTACAAAGGAATCACAACAAAGTGATGCATACAAGAAAAGGAAATAGAATCTTGTCTTGAAGACATTTGTTTGTACTTTCAGATGTTTCACTGTCATAAGTTCTGCACAGATTACATTCAACAAAACTTCTACTGTGAAAGGATATATGACAGGTGTGTGATAGCATTAGTTTATTGTCCTGTAAATGCAAAATATCGCAAGTACAAAGCTCTGTATATGTGTTCCACTTTATTTTGTCAGTGGTGAGGTATCAGTTACTGTTCATTGTGTCAATGTTTGATGGTAACACCATGGTTTTGGGGTTCAAATCTAGGGTGGTAGACATCTCTTTGAAATTAGTGATCTTCACTGCCAACACTTTACATGTATATGTCAACCAAAATGTGAAATCATCACACAGATTTATGATTTTTTTTTGTCTTCATCCTTTGCATGATACTTGGTATTGTGCATCGGTGACTAACATTGATGATTATCCCTAAATGACAATCCATTTCCCAAGACAAAAGTACAAAACTTTATTTCACAAAAGCAAAGACTTAGCCGTCAGTTGTGCAAATGCGACTGTTGACAGTGCACTTTAGTCAGCACTTTGGACAGTACTGAGTGTAGAAAATGTAACTGTTATGAAACTTTCTTAGTGATTCAATGTGTTAATATGGTTAGTTCTGAAGAATGGTACAAGCAGTGCAGGGTCTGAATCGACCTCAGGGATTGTTTTAATGTAGAGATCAGAATTAAGATTTTTCATTTCTTTTTGTCTGTACTTGAACCTAAAATACACTTGCAAGTTAAAAGATGAATGAAGGAACACAAGTGTGACTAATGGAAGGTAAACAAGTTAACTGTGATCTTTATCAAATGCATCCCTCATAGCACTGATGATAGTAACCTTAAAGTACACTTGCATGTGTGTGATGTTACAAATAGTTCTTGTACAAAAGTATGATGCATTACAATTAGCAGTACTAGGGGTAAGGAAAATGTGAAGAGGTCAGCAACACAGGTCTAAACATATGTCTGAATATAGCTAAGTGGATTAATATTTGTCATTACCCAAATGTGTATTGTACTGATGTATGTAGACTATAATGTCTGTAAACTCTTTATGGCCCCTTCTTCAATGTGAGATATAACATTAATGCATCATGTGTTTAATGAATATAACAGACCATCACACAAAGTCAGCATTTTAACAGTATTATTTTTGTCATGACACTTGACATGGAACTCTGTCAGTTTGTAAGACAGGCTATAAAGAAATGGCACTTCATGTCTTGTGGCAAAACCTCTAAAAATAATTACGCACCTGCTTGGCTTCAGCATACATCAGTTAGCATCACAGATATTACAAAAAATGAAGGCAGTGGAAAAATTTTTCCTTGAATACACAAATGCCTAAAATTATTAAACCAATAAAACAACTTATAATGCAACAGTTACAGGTCTGTCAGAATTATGTCTAGCTCCATTCATGTTCAGAACTGTATACCTCAACATATACTCTGGGAATGTTAGCTCTCTTGTTGCATAAATAGTTAATAGATATGATAAAGAATTTCCATTTCCTTTTTGCCATGAGTTCAAATCCTAGTTTCTGTCACTCACAGTTTCTAAAATGTATGTGCCATCAAGGTATTATAAACTACTTAAATTAAATTTACATAAGGACAACACTGAATTACAACAACAATATCAATGAGGCTGGGATGCCATATCTGTTTATGGCAACATTCCAACTATGATTGCCATTAAATATCACAGAGAACATGCCCTGAAGTGCCAATATATCATTTGAACTGTAACTGAGATATCCTTATTAAAAGTCATAATAAACATTTGTATATGCACTGGTTAACACATGGCCAAGTCTTACTGCAATGTTTCACACCTAAAATTTATATTGCAGCTGTCTACTTTCTCTGCCATTGTGAACAAGCTGGTACAAGTGAGATCTGAATTGAACATCATTTCTCTGCAATTTTTCTAGATATCCTTGGGAAGACATGACAGGTGATGGAGTAGGTATTGCTTCATTTAAAGCACAAAAGTGGTGTCAGAAGGAGTGCAAGATCTTTGCTGGACTCTTTGTAAAGTGTTGCAGCCAAAGGTTGATGCTGGAAATTTATACCTGCTCCTAGTATAAGGCTGAGGATTGGAACAGCTTGGCCCAGGCCATAAATAGTGCCATTTGCATCACTTGAACTGGGGAACAACATTGTCACTCTTACAGTGACTTAAAAAGATGCAAGCAGGACCTCTTTTGCTGATGGGAGGAACATTTTAGAACCAATGACCTACATGATTTGTGTGTGTATAGTGGGCCATTACCAGCCAATACAAAACCATGTCTTGCAAGAACAAAAAGGTTTTGAATATAAATTTAATTTTCCTGTTCTCTATAGCTTCTGAAGAGATAGAAAGGAATAGGTACATGTATAAGAAGAGGCAATTATGCCTCAGAGAGGCATAGAGTAAGTATGGCTCAGGTATGAATGGCAGACATTTAATAATAGGTCAACATGTGAAATCACTTTATCAGTTCTGAGGGCATCAGTCCAAATTGTTTGATATAGTCACTAATGAGTAGAAGTAGATTACATGCCTGCTTGAATAACTCTTGAACATTGCATTCATCAATGTTTCTGTAAACATACTGGGTATAGTTTAAAATCCAAGCAGCAGTGTACATTACATGCAAGTTTATTATTCTGCCGTAAATAATGCAGTATAAGATTGCAAGAACTTCACATGGACATTTTATGATTTGGAATGCATAAAGCATATACATATACAATAGTCGCAAAATGATTCACCTAATGTGTCTAATACTGATGAGATTAGTTTAAAACACATGTATGACTTCGCATTCATATGCGGATCTGGCAAATCATAACATATTTATTTGGCAATATGGATTGAATATGATATATTAAAATGACATGGCATTTATGTTATTTTCTATGTTGTCTGTTCCTCACCCTATTTCTCTCTTTTGTTATTAATGACATTTGGACCATGATTACTGTAGCAAGACAAATGATAGCCAGTATGGGTAGCTAGACCAGCCACAAGGGATCAGACCACCATACTTTCACAGGTGGCTGTGGTGGCACCAACACTGGCAGCACAGGCACCAATAATTTCTGGATCACAGCTTGGTGAGTTGTCTCCTAAATTCCTGCACTACCTGCTCTAACTGTATCAAACATCTCTGCCCCACAAGCTGGTGCACTAGTACCCACCAGGAGTAGTGCCAGTGATGATGGCAACTATGTCAACCATCAAGAGTTGACAGGTCTGGTGGAGGTGATTATGGCATTGCTCACCAGTGCTGTGTGATGCTTCATGTCCTATGGCAAAAACTGAAGATTTTCTCTTCAGCCTCAGTAATGCTGCCCTCATTGCACAACTGTGCTTAGCCCTCTGCACAACAGAAAGCAAGACTAATAGCACTGTGAGGAGACACTTATTCTTATATGTTTAAGAGGCTGTGGGGTTTAATGCACACCTTATGGGATGTTTCAATTTTCATTGCTGTTATGAAGTCTGATGTACTCATACTTCTTTGCTTCAAATTATTGTCAGTGTCCCCTCAAATGCATTGAGTTTTACTACTTGAAATATGACTTTGTGTTGAGAGGTGACAGGTGTCCCACAACTCTTTCATAAACTTCTCCCTTGCTGCACATTGATGAGGTCATCATTTTCAAATAAGTTCAGTCTCATCTTTATAGTAAAACTTTTCCTGTGGTGTGAGTCGCTAATACACTGCTCTCTAGACTGTGGACTTAGCTAGGCAGTGGTTCAAATCTGGCAATATATATACAGTGTATGTGTGTACAACAACAGTGGCATACAGGACTGCATTAGCTAACAGATGCTGGTATGGTTGACCCACACTTGTGTAAACACTGACATAGCTAAAAGATTATGATCTCTCAAAATACAGTTTAGGGGATACATGAGTATTCCAAAACAATAGCACTTACTATTGGCTTGGATTATAATAAATTTCTTCGTACTGACACCGCTTTTGTTTACTTTTTGGATTTTTGGAGTTATTTGCTTGCTGCTTTTGTTGGAGTGTTTGACATTGTTGCAGTGTGTCAATTATGGAGATTAGTACTGCTCCAGGAATGAGCTTTGCAGCTGTATCAGCAGGCTGTGTGTTGAACAATACCCCGAGTGGTTTGTTTGTTGTAAATGAAGAAGGGACAGTAAACCTGCTCATGAGAAACTATCGCAGAGCTGGTTTCATTAGTAATTGTGAGGAAGAGATTTTTAAATGGTTATTTAGTGCCTCCTGTTAATCCTTTCAATGTAGAAGGAAGTGTTTTGTGTAAAGGAACAACAAACTCTTCTTTTAATATTCAGGAATGTTTTCATCTTTTAGAAAAAGATTTCTCTACATTGAAACGTCTTCAGTGGGACAATTTATTCTTTGAGAATTGTTTGAAAGCAAAACAAGTGCTGAAAGGGCTAAGAATTAAAAATCTACCAGCAGGTAGAGATTTGCCTAAAGTTCTCACAGAGAAATGGCTTGAAATTAATCAAAAGGTGGGGCTTCAGTACATGGAATTGCTTAGTGAAACTAATAACATTAAAATCAGTGATTTAACTGCCAAAGTGAAAACTAACTTCAGCGTGTTAAAAGACAATACTTCCTTAGAGAATTTTAACAGCAAGATGAGTATTATACAAGAGAATTTACTCAAACTCAATGAAGAGCTATGCCAGAGAAAAACTAAGACATTTTTCAGAGACCGGAATGAATACACTGTGGTTGTGGCAGTGGCATATGGGCTGAAGCTACAAAGAAATAGTGGTATGAAAGAATCCTATGGAGATGGTGCAGTAATAGAGGATGAGTTAAATGTTTTAAGAAGGTCTGAAAGACTAAATAATAAAACCAATGTGGCTGCAACTTCAAAAACAACCACTGTGAATGAAAGAATGGAACCCAGAGTTGGGCAAGGAATTAAAACAATGGAACAAGTAGTTAGACCAAAAACAAAGGAGGCCAACAAAACCAAACCAACAGTAACAGAACCTCAGCAAAAAGGAAATGTAATAGCGAAAAATAATCAAGTTATTGATGTGTATCAAAGAAATGACAATCAACTGAGATTGTGGGCTCAAGTGAGGGCAGATGGAAGCAATGATAAATTTATTCAAATAAACAGCAGCAACGGCCACAAAAAAACTGGTATGGCAGAAAGGGTCCAGGGAAAAACTGGAACAGGAAACAACAATACTGTAAGACTTAGGTACTGTAAATTTCAAAATTATTAATCTATCCAGTAAAAACTGTCTTATGGAGATTATTGTGTGTTAAGTAAAAGGTGGAATTTTGCTCCAGCTCAAAGATCGAATAACTTGGTGATGATCAACGAAATTAGAGACTATGTGAGGAAATTAAATTTGAGCATTTTACTTGGTGCACAAATGCAAGGTAATTGTGAAATATATAAACCGAGTTGATATACTCCACCGTTAATCAAATAATTAGAAATGTTCCTTAATGTATGTGAATTTCAGATGCTTGAAATGTTAGATAATGATACGAATTTTAGATATTATAATCTAACAAAAAAAGAAAAGGAATGTTTAGATGCTTTAGTCAAAAATGAAGATGTTTTAATTTTTAAACTGACAAGGGTGGTTCTATGGTACTGATGGATAGAAATGAATATGAAAATAAAATGAAAGGAATGTTGTCTGACAAATTTTTATAGACTTGTGAATATGTCAGAAGTAAGAAAGGGATTTTCATTAATTGATTCCTGTGTGGAAGAATGGTTCTACACAGGAAGAACTGATGAGAAAACTAAAAGAAATCTATCTAATAACAACCCAAAAAATAAGTAGGATCTTTGGTATTCCAAAGATCCATAAAAAACTAGATTCCCCACCATTAAGACCCATAGTGGTGAGTAGAAATAGCAAAACTGAAGGGATGTCAGTGTTTGTTGACAAGCATCTACAAAGGGTAGTACCAAGGGGTAAGACTTATATAAAAAATAGTTATGACTGTATAAAAAAACTGGAAGAGATTCAGATATCTGATTCGCATATACTGGTTACATTAGATATCAATTCTTTGTATACCATGATTCTGAATAAAGAAGGAATGGAGACAGTAAGGGTAGAACTATTAGAATCTAAAGTGTTCTCCCCAAGTACAGTAGGGTTATTAATGGAAATGATTGATTTAGTTTTGAGCCATAATTATTTAGAGTTTTATGATCAAATACATGTTCAAACAAATGGTTTTGCGATGGGTGCTGCTCTAGCCCCTAGTTATGCTAATGTGTTTATGCAAGGTTGGGAAATAGCCAATATTTTAGAAAGTGAACATAGTAAACATATAGTCAAGATGTTAAGATTTATTGACGATGTCCTTGTAGTGTGGGATGGTACTTTTAATGAGTTAAATAACTTTTTAAATTACATTAATAATGTTTGTTCCTATATAAAATTTACACATAGTTATAATGCAGATAAAATCATTTTTTTTAGATCTGACAATGTATAAATATGATAATAAATTAATTTCTAAGATTTATAAGAAAGATTTTCAAAATGATATGTTTTTGCATTATTCTAGTTTGAATCCTAAAATAACTAAAGTTAATATTGTTAAGGGACAACTTAAAATGATTAGTAATTTAACTAAAGATGATGAATTGTTTGAGCATGAAGCTTTAAATTTTTGTAAAAGGATGGAAATAAGAGGATACCCTCAAGATGATGTGCAAAGGTTATTCACTGATGAATTAATTAAGAGGAATAATATTGGAAATAATGTCAATATGAATGTTGGTGATAAAGCACATAAAAATTATAGTACAGCATTAGCAATACAAAATAGTACAGATTCGAACACTATAAAGAATATAGTGAGGAGAAACTGGGGGATTTTACAAGGAAATAGAGAAATTATGGAGAAAATACAGAATGAACCCAAGTTTGTACAGAAAAGGGTAGAAACTTTAAAGATCTTTTTCAAAGTAAACTAAATAAAGTTAAAGAAGTTGAGGTAAGAAAAGGGATGGTTAAATGTTATAATTGTAACTATTGCCAATATTTATTTACTGATAGTGAATTATTAGTGGGGAAAACAGTAGTCCAAGTCCCAGGGAGGTTTACTTGTAAATCAAAAAATGTTATTTATTTGTTGATGTGTTCAGAATGTAGATCATTTTATGTGGGAAGAGCAAAGTGAGAACTAGACAAAAGAATTAATGAACATAATTATGCTATTAGTAATGGAGATACAAAAAATGCTATGAGCAAACAATATGTTGATAAGAAATGTAAAATTAATTTTAAATGTATAGTTTTGGACACTGTGCATCAAAATATTAAGTCAGTAAATGTTGAAGAAGAACTAGGCTGGCTAGAATATTGTTGGCAAGTCAAACTAAATGCTTGTTTCCCCTCCAGGTTTAAATAACAGAGAAGAGTTTGTAATGTATTTAAAACAAAAGGGGTTGAAGCATTAATGTATGCATGGTTACTATGCATTTTTATGTCACTGTGCTTTTAAATGTTAAATGGTGTTTTTAAAATGTTAATTAATGTAGCATTTAAAGCATATGTTTTTTATGGTAAAGCCATAGTCTGAAGAAGCCTCTTGCATAAGAGACAAAAGCACTTACTATTGGATTGGATTATAATAAATTCCTTCGTACTGACACAGCTTTTGTTTACTTTTTGGATTTTTGCAGTTATTTGCTTGCTGCTTTTGTTGGACAGTTTAGGGGATACATGGGTATTCCAAAACAATGCTTACATCAAATGGTGAAGTGTGTGTTGTCTGACACCTGTAGTTTAATGTCTCCTGCAGCAGATGCAGTCAATACACAGCTGTTTAGACTGAGGACATAGACAGGTAGTGGTTCAAATCCAGCTATTCTCACCTACTGTGCTTGTATAACAGATAATCTGGATGGTGCAGCAATGGGTTCAGCAACAGAAGTGATGTGGATATATCAATGTAGGGTGAACAGTTACATGGCTGATAACTCAAACACATTTTATGTCACTCATATGGCTTCAAACACACCATGGAAGTCATTAATTCAAATATGTGCTTTCTGACAATTCTAATAATGATCTTTTCCATGGAAGCAGCAGTTAATATGTGGTTCTGTATACTGTGGACATAGGCAGGAGTTTGTATGTGGTAATGTGGAAGACAATAGTGACAGACAAGACTGACATATCCAACAGATGCATGACATGAAAAGACACACTACTGTGAACACTAAGAGAGCTAAAGGATTTTCTGCCACAGAATATATTTTAGGGAAGCTATAACCATTGCAATAGAGTGGTGATATAATCTCAAGTGTATGCTTCATAGGAGACTTCAGATACAGTTCTGTCTGTGGTGTCAGTTGTTGATATATAGCTCTATGAGCTATGAACACAGGCAAGAAGATGTTCAAGTCTGTCATGGTACAAATACTGGGTGTGTAACAGAGTGGTAACACTCAAGACTGGCTTCTCAAAAGCAATTGATGATTACAGTTTTACTTGTTGAGTGAGAAGTGTGGTGGGTGGAACCACTACCAAACAGCATTGAAACAATGCTGCCCAGATGGTTTAACAATTGCTTCTGGTCATCCCTGTAATCCAAAACTGCTGTATTGTGACTTGTCTTAAAAAAAAAAAAAAAAAAACAGGTGAAGATAATCTTCTGGTCCAAAAATATAAGCTTATTTCTAGAGGGATGCATTCTTCTTTGTGAGACCATCTTCAGATCTTGCTTCTAACTCAACAGGTTACTGGTTTGGTGTTCGTGTTTTTGATTGCAATTTTACTTACAGTACACTTCTGCAATTGGAGAGAGACAGGCCAAACTGTATAATCCCTTTAATGGAAGCCATATGCATTAAAACACAATGTTTGGGTTATCTCTTCAAGTGTTCGTAATCTGACAAGTGTGATATGAAGTCTTGGGTGGCATCTACAGTTAATGCACAAGTCAAGAGGAGCTTGACCTACATTGAGTATGTTCTAATCCAATGATGGATGCCTTTTATTGTTTTGATTACATTACAGTGGCTACAGGATAGAATGGCTTATTCAACATATTTTGGTGTATGCCACGCTACATAGTGGTTACAAAGTATTACAAAGGCTTTGTGTTATCATAATTTGGTAAGGTCTTGGGATGGGTTGGTGAGGTTCATCCAGTAATTGCTGTACTTCCTTATGAGCAAGCCCAGTATAATGATGTATTTAATTGTACCACAGTTACCACAATGCACATTAATTAGTCAATATCATTGTATAATTATCATTTGTTGTTTTGTCACAAAAAGTTCTGAGAATTTTCCTCTGGCAGCTTGACTGCTTATGTCCATGCAATAGATGCAGTGACTGATCGATGGACAGAGAATACCAACATTGTTAGAGGCTGGTGTACACCCATTGTATGTGACCTTTAGCACTTTCTATAGTTCACTTACTACCTGATAGTACTGTTGTACCTTTCGGTGAGGTATGTTGCCTCTTATGATGCAAGTATTATGGATGTGTTGCACATTGATTAACTGGGGGTCCATATTGTTTTCTGACATGAAACTATACTGTCTAGAGGTGTACATTGTCAAACTGCAGTAAGCTATTTATATGTGGCAGCAGGACCAACACACCTAAGCCACAAATGCTTTACCCTCCCAATACATATAATACATTGAAATGGTGCATGCAGCAGTTGTCATTACACAATTACTGACATAAGACACATTTTTGTTGTGATTACTTTCCTAGACTCTAACTATCATGGGTGATTTCCTCTTCACACACACCAAAACATATCCACAGGCACACACTGACATTTGTAGGTACACACCATGATGTTAATGGACTACATCTGGGTTCCTTGCATCTTTACAGGATTTTCATATTAGTATATTTCTCATAATATGTTATACACACCATGATGTTAATGGACTACATCTGGGTTCCTTGCATCTTTACAGGATTTTCATCTTAGTATATTTCTCATAATATGTCCCACAACTCATGTGTACTTACATCTCATTTGTTATAATAAAACAGATTTACCAATGCACTGCAGCATAATATTCAGCTAATATGCTGTTCAAAGTGACAGTTCTGTTTCAGTAACAGGTCCTTTTGTATTGCACCACATACTGATTTGGGATGTATTAAATACTTTATTTCTACCCTTCCCAGCATGCATGTTGCTGCCATAGCTGCAATTATTATTTCAGCTGCCAGTACTTTTCTGGGGATTGTGTCCTTTGGGGAAAGCATAGGAATTTTTAACTTATGTTACCTCCATGCCTGTTTACCCATATCAACTGATTCATTTGGAACATTTATTGCCTGTGTTTTAGTCCCAATATATCTGACAATGTTACTGAATTTCCTGCATGTCCACTACCTGCATTGAATGCTATGTTCCCATGTCCACTACTTGCATTGAATGCTATGTTCCCATGTCCACTACCTGCATTGAATGCTATGTTCCCTCGCCTTGTCCAGTGATATCATACTTCTCTGTCCCTGATTTTCAGGGACGTGTCTGAGTTTGACTTTAATTTAAGCTCCGTCCTTCTTAATCCTTTGTAGTAATGGGTAATATTTGGAGAAAGGTGGTGAGCTTTACTTAGTAAATAACAGCACTAATTAGAGATGCACACTTCTTTCACTTCTGAAAATGTATATTAACTTATCTGTGTATATTAATTCACACTCTGTTATACTTTCAACATCTCAAGTTAATAGCACTAACTTTTTAAAAAGTGTCCCTGATGACGCATGATTATTTCTGGATTTGATCCTCATTCTGATTAGGTTTGTCCCTGATTCATTTTTGTGCAGCGACTGTTATTGGTCAGGCTTCCCCTGCCTTTCTTGCATTCCAAGTTGACCTATCTAGTGTTGCGCCATTCGCGCTTACCCACTTACTGAGCTTAGATTTGTTTACAGTGTTGTGTTTACATTGTCCACCCAAGCCCTGCTGCATCATAACATGGCTTTGAGCATGTGTTCTGCATATTTGATTAGCATTGTTACTCACTGCACACAGATGGGCAATCATACTAGCTTCAGGATGACATGTACATACTGTTAATGAATCCCTGGGTTAATTATTGGGAGGTTAAGTACAGCATGGATGTAGTTTTTTATAGTTAATTCTACTTTATTTCTTGAAATCCAATCCACAAAGTGCTGTAAGCCAAACAATTTGTGTTAGAATATGGAATGGGCTAGCTTAGTGATGATGTTTTTGACTTGATTTCATTTGGAAGATTAAACTGAATTTAATAAATCTAATAAGATTTTCTGAAATACAGGTTCATAGGTTCATAGGTGTGTACTGGGCTAATGGCCCTGGAGCCTTTACAAGCCTAGGCCATAGGATTACCCTGCCATCGTGCCACCTGACCTTAGTTCCCATTGCCTCTGACCTTAGTTCCCAGTGCCTCTGTCGAGTAGAGCCACTGGAGAGATCCCCAGGGTGACTTTTCTATTTCCCATCCACTCATCAAGATTTCTCTGGAAGAGGGCCAGTGAGGTGCTCTGTTTGACATGCATGGGAAGTCTATTCCATTGCGTGGGCAGTCTCTGGGTTATGAACCTGTCCTTCCAGCATGTTCTATTGATTGTGGTAATGAGGCTGAGGTCTCTGGAGCATGTGGTATTGAGGGATTGAGATTTCTTTAGATGTAGCATTTCTAATAGAGCTGGGTCAGACATGTCTTTATAAGTTAAGCAGAGATCGCCTCTAAATAGGCGATATGAGACAGAGAATAGTTGGAGTTTTTTGAGTCTGTCCATATAGGACAAATGTTTATGGCCTAGGATCCTCTTTGTGAGGTACTTTTGTGGCCTCTCCAGTTGTTGCAGGTGTCTAGCGAGGTACATGCCAAATGGTGCATTGTACTCAATGATTGGCCTATTGAGTGAAGAGTAGAGGGAGACAATGACCTCTTTCTTCCTGGATACAAAACTCTTAGTAATGAGATGTGCCACACAGAAGGACATTCTGACTACAGTGGCAATGTGGTGGTCAAAAGAGAGGTTGCCATCAACCTGTGTTCCCACATCTCTTATAACACCTTCTGTGTTCAGTGGACTACCATCAATGTTGTAATTCATGGGAACCAGGCTTTTTCCAAAGGGGATAATGACACATTTTTTGGTACTGAGCTTAAGGCCATGGTTCTGATACCAGTCATTTGTCTCAGTGAGGCCTTTCTGTAGGATGTCAACATCACTTGGGGAGTTAATAATAGCTCCCAACTTGCAACCATCTGTGAACTTTGTAAGCCAGAGTCCCTCTGTGTTGGCCTGGACTTCAGAGAAGTAGATACCAAACAGGAGAGGACCCAGGACCAAACCCTGTGGGACTCCACTCATGACTGGTTGGCAGTCTGACTTGTAGTCAGCTACTTTCACACTGTGGGTTCTATCTGTGAACCAATTTGCAACTCACCTAGTGATATAGGGGTTGATGCCTAGATTAATGAGTTTTTCTATGATTCCTGAGTGGGGAATGGTAGAAAGGGACTTGGCCAGATCAAGGTAGGCTCTATGAATCACCTTGCCTTCATTCACAGCTCTGGTGACTGACTCAAAGAAGTTGACCAGATTGAGCAGGCATGATCTACCCTTCATGAAACCAAACTGTGTTGGCTCCAGAGTTTGGAGATTTCCTATATCCTTGTTTATTAGGTCCATGATGATGCATTCAATAGCTTTGCATATCAGACTCGTCAGTCTAACGGGGTGATAGTTCCCAGGGTTGGGAGGGGGATGACTGTAGCAGTGTGCCATTTGGCAGGGACAAAGCCTGAGATGAGGTTGTGATTAAACAGGGCACACAGGTGAGGTGCCAGTTCACTCTGCAGTTCATGTACAGTACAGCCAGGGATATTGTCAGGTCCCATAGAAGCCATATTCTTGGCCTTGGACAGTGCTGTTTTAACCTGTGAAGCAGTAATACTGGGTGCTTGGCAATCTACTGGTATTGTGATTGGTCCTTTGGGGGGGGAGGGGTAAAATTGGCACTGAATCTATCAGCCAGTATATTGGCAATATCTATTGGCTCGGTATAGGAGGTACCATTGTGTAGTAGCAAATCTGGGTATTGCCGTGGAGATTCTTTACATAACTATAGAAGGCACTGTGGTTGTCTTTACTATCTGCTGCAATTCTGTTTTCATAGCTAGCTTTAGAGGATTTGATGAGGGATCTCAACTTTTTGTTGATGCTGATAAGAGATTTTTTCCAGTCTTGGGATGTCACCTTATTCCACATCAGTTTCCTCCTTCTGTTGTAGAATTTGTTTATGTCAGGGGAAAACCAGATTAGCTATTTAGCTTCCTTTTTTGGAGGAGAGCGTCTTAGTTCTTTGGGTATGGCGAAAGTCATGCATTTGTGTACTGTTTGTACAGTACATTGTGTATGATTCGGCAGTCATGCAACTATCTTCAATTTGCACGGGTGCCGTGAAGTTAGCAACCTCTGATTTTAGGAGTCCAAATTTAAGCTTTGGAGAAGTTATTCATGGTGGTTACCTTTGCAGAGGAGTGGGTGGTGGGAGGGATGTGGATTTCCAAGGTGATTAGTTTGTGGTCAGATCTAACCAGTGAGGAATTGACTATTGGTGTAGAGCAATGGTCGCCCATGTTAGTAATGACCAGGTCAAGGATGTTGCTACCTTTAGTGGGGGTAAGAATGAGCTGGTCCATGGCATTGGAATTAATGAATTCCAGGAAATGTTGGGCAAGTGTATTGGTACATGAGTAGTTTTCCCAGTTAATGGAGGGGTAGTTGAAGTTGCTTAGTATGAGTGTGTTAAGTTGGACCCTAATATTCACTAGGGTGCTTAAGAACATGGAGTGTGAGTCTTTAGACTTCTAGCATTGAGCAGCATCACCCTCAAATTGCATTTGTTTGTAGCTGTTATGGTGGTAGTTTGGTCTTTGGAACACCACCTGAAAAAGGCACTATAGGGGTGGCAAGAATGTTGGCCAGTATCCGGAAGCCCAGGAATGGCAGATGCAGGCCATCTCTGGCAAAGCATTGAAGTCTGTTAATTATGTTATCCCAGGCAGACAGATACTGGATCCCCTTAGAATGACAGCAGAAACTTATTGTTGAAATTGTTGAAATCAATCATTTTCTGCTTGTACTGTGGTATAATTCTGGGTGATGATAGGATGCTGTTCAGGGCTAGGGTCATACCCATCTGGGCTACATAATCTGAGAGCTCTTCCATGTCTCTTTTCATGTAGTCCAGGGAGGTACATCTCAGGTCATTCACACCCACATGTACAATGACAGAGTCATATTTGTACCTGTTATTGAGGGACCTGCGTGCATGCGTTATGTGACAGATCCTGGCACCTGACAGGCAGCTGACTGTTACTTTCTCCCTATTCAACCTAGTGAGTGGGACATCAGCGTGCCTCACTATCGAGTCACCTATGACTAGTGTGTTGGGCATGCTGTTTTGCCTTACAGGCTTTGGTTGAGTGGCACACTGTTTAGGAGATTTATGTGTCTTTTGATTAGTGTTGTGTTGTGATGGTCGAGTGTGCTTCTGAATTGGAGGTCTCGGTTGTTTGGATAGAATTTTATTGAGAGCCTCTGTGAAGGTGGGTGTGTGGTTTGTGTTTTTATGTGAAGGCAGTGCTGGTGTGTGTTCTGGAAGGATATGTGTTCTATGTGGTGTGGTGCAAGTGTTGACCTTCTCTCATGACCAGCTATTCCGGTCTTGGCTGGAGAGTGTGTGGCTTTCCATTTGGATATATAAGTGCATCTCTCACAAGTCTGAGTGTTGGGAGGCAAGAGGAGAGGGTTATCAGTGTACATGAGGCAGTTGCTACATTGTCTCAGGATGTCCAAGTTCACCAGGTTAATAGGAGAAAGCATAGGGAACTGACCTTTAGACATGCCTGGAGGGGTGGGCATTAATAATAAGTACTGGACCTGTTTTCTTGTAGAATGTTTAGTGCTGGTAGCAGTAATGTGTGCTACAATAATTGCTACAAGAAGTCTGGTAAGGTGCTAGACTAATAAGCTAGTAAAAGTGCAGGAGAGGAGAGAACTAGCAGATCTAAGGGAAAATTTGAAGAGCAGATTACTTTGCATGGCTCAGGAGTGTTAAATAACTGAATCACACATGGAATAAAATGAAAATTCACTTTAATGCTGGGTATAGATTGTCCTAATATATGAGAGGTTGGCATAATAGTTAAGGTACTTACCTTACAGACACAAGGTGCAAGAATTGATTCTCACATAGGGTAATTTGCTAGGCTTAAAATGGCCAACAAGGGCAGCTAGCCAAGTACTAGTCTATGAACTTATGAACCTAAAGGTGCTGAATGTGTTGTGATTCAGGTTAGTAACTTGACTATTGGCTTTTTATATGGGGCTGCTGGAAACCTACAACATTCAATATCTGCCAGAAGGCATGGGGATTCAGAAAAGAATACCATCTGCCCTGGAAAAAAGAAGGAAGCTATATTGAATTAATTAGCTAATTAATTTTTGGTTGTCTGACAGAACATCTGTGGTTTGAGTTGCAGGTGCCATTTGTACAAACAGTGAAGTCACTAGTGGTATACCACTGGCCTCAGTGTTGGGCTCTGTGTTATTTGGCATCTATTTCCAGCACTTCAGGACAACATTCCCCGCTGTTATTTGATCTTCCACTAACTCACAATTTCTCTAACATGGGTTAGACTATTTTAACATTCAGTGCAAGGGCAATGGTCTTAGTTTAAATGTGAAAGCAGGTAGTTTACTTTATGCTGGTAAATATAAACTCCCATATTATGCCGTATAGGCAGCTCTCATCTCCAATAAGGCACTGTTGTAAGGGATCAGGCAATTTTGCTGATAATTCATCTTTTGGTCATCATATTGCCAGAGTGGTTCAGAAAACCATCTATCTGACTTCTCTAATTTCCCAGGATACAGCATCTAGATCCAAAGATGTCTTAATTACTTTGCTCATCTTTACTCAGACCCATTATTAAACATATTGCATTTTGGCATGTATTTATCTAAACGGAAGCAGTTTACCTTGTTAACGGTTTATTTTGTCTACACCATGAAGTGCAAAATTAAATTACTGATAGCTGGTTTTGCTGAAGTTCATTTTTGTCTGCAGCTCATTTTGCTGGAAACAGGTAAATGGATCAGTGGTAGGAGTGGGAGTATGTGTGAGCGTCTGCATGTTAGGGTTAGATTAACAGCTAGGTCGGGGAAAGAGTTTAGGTTTGTTTGTATGAACATATGCTAGATTTAGAGTTAAGGTTAAGAAAAGGGGTCAGAGTTAATGCTGAGTTTGTATGTGTGTATATGTGAGTGAATATGTGTGTGTGTGTGTGTGTGTGTGTGTGTGTGTGTGTGTGTGTCCGTGTATGCTGCACATTTGCATGTGATATGAGTCCAAGCTGTCTTGTATACTGGTCCTTATTAATGTCTGCTAACCCTAATCCTGGACTTGCCCATAACCCCAACCCTACACATTATTTTAGAAAATCCGTTACTAAAACACCACCACTATTCAGACAGACAAATTATGTCTGATGGTATTATGTTTTTTTTTTTTTTTTTTTTTTGCATTTTGTATTCTGAATTATAATTTGTCAGGATTATTTAGTATCATTTTTTTTTATTTACGTATTTTGACTGTTCATATTTTGTTACATTGGGATTCTTAAATGTAATCATGTAAACATATGAGAGACACCGGAGAATCCTAAGTAAAAAGATGAATGGCTCCACAGATGCTCAGTTATCCAGACTGGCAGCCAGACCTCTCTTTATTCGGTCTCTTATAAGCTCCTCAATTATGATCTCAGTCTGGCCTTTTGAGACATGAAATATCTGACCCTCTTTGACCTCCTATTACTTTGCAGAAAAAAACAGTAGTTCCTTAAATGCTCAGTTAATGGAACTATAACTTCATCAATGAGTAGATAAGTCAAATTGATGTAACGGATTTATATCCCATCATAGCCCCCCACCTCTGGAGCACATTTCCACATGTCAAGCAGAATAAGTACCTTGCCACCATCAAAGTAAACCCAGATAAATGGGTGGTCAGACTCAGATTTTCCTCTGTTATATCTTGTGTTTGTACTCCTTGTGACTGAAAGGATCTTTTAAATATGGTTTATTTGATAGTTTTGTAATGGTCTTAACAGTGATTGCCTAGTATGTACCTGTGAACCTATAAACAGCACAGTGAAATACATGAATGAAGATGTGCTGCAATATGTTAAGTTTGTGTCAATATAGTGTAGTTAAAGTGGTCTAACATGGAAGATACAGGAAAGTAAAAAAAAAAATCACCTGATTATTTTCATTTGTATAGTATTTACAAGTGTACTTTACACAACATTTGCAAGTGTAGTTTTCATTTCAGTGCGACAACTGTAGGAAATTGCATTAGATTTCAGTAGGGCTTATTTGAAGCTAGGGACAGAAAATATTTATTCAGGTTACCAGAGTATGCTAAAGACAGGACCATGCTACTTTTTGTAAAAGATTCTGAAGAAATTTAGCTCTAAGCTCTTTTAGAGTTGAGCTGGATCTGAAGTTTGGAGGTATGGCGTTCCAAAATTTGCAACCTAGATTTGAGAATGCTTTGAAATGAGTATTGAAGTTTCTGAGTCTTTGTAGAGTAAGGACATTGTTAAATTGATAGAAATCATGGGAGCTGGTAGAAGAATGCAGTTTAGAAAAAAATGCAGTCTTGACACTTGTAAAGGGTTTTATAGGTGACAGCTAGATAAGAAACAGTTATTTCTTATTTAGACATGCAGTTTGCATGGGACAGAGAGATGTGATGATGTTTGTGAGATGGGGATGAAGAGTGAATCTGCAGGCTCTGTTCAAGGCGACTTGTAGGTTAGTTAAGTTCTTTTTGTAAGAGTAGGCTATGAAGCGAAGTCCTAATTCAAGTTATGGATGGAGTTAGTCCTTTCTGATTGCAGCTCAGCATGCTGATTCTACAGATACATTGGCAGCACATAATCTTATTAATTTTTATCTTTAGCAGATCTAGGGGATGATTCTGACTAAATTAGGAATTAAGTCTCACTCTAAGATGTTTAAGATATTTATTGGTTGTGACTAGTTCTGTCTGATGGTTGTTGAATGAGATGGATAGGACTGGATGAGGGATACATTTTAGTTTGTTATGAGCACCAAAGTTAGTTTTGTCACTATTTATTTGCTGTTGCTTCTCCTGAAGTAATTGAGTATGTTTGGTGAAGTCACAGATGAAGTACTGAAGGATGTACATATATGAAGGGGAAGATCTTCAGAGGAGCATATTACTAGCATAGATAATTATGATAGAAGTTTGGAGTTGAGCCATAACTCTCAAGCTCTTAGAGCAAGAAATCTGGACAAAGCCACAAATAATAGGGGAACAGAGACCCCTAAATAGGGACACTTTTTAAATATTGCTCTCACAAATTTAGAAAGTTGATAGAATAACAGATTTTGCATTAGCATGAATTTTCTGAAGGATATGAAGTCTGAAACTCAAATGTATGCCATTACTTTCTGACATTAGCCCTCAACAATTTGCCATAAAACCACACTTTTCTGAGAAACAGACCAAAAATATGAGGCAAAAATCTGGACATTCTGCGAAAATCTGGACAGCTGAGAAATACGAGGTGAGCAGGAAGATTGCTAATGAAGTGAATAAAAGAAAGGGACTTAAAACGGAGCTGTTGTGGCATGCCTAAAATTAGAATAAATGCAGATGATAGGCTGTTGGCTGCCCTGCATTTACATGAAAAATCTGTTGGTTAGGTAACTAATAAATCATGTAATGATGGATATGACAAAGTAGCTGTAGAGCATTCAGGAGGTGAGATTTTGACTGTTTTAGTAAGATCAGTGAACAGTGCACCTGAGGAAAATCACTGGTTCGCAAAAGATAGATGGACTTTAGTAAGATTAAATAGCATTCAGGATTATTCAGTCTTCAATGAAACCATATTTGGTATTACACAGAGGATATTATACTTGTATGAAAAGGTAAACTGTCCAAACATTTGACACTACTTGAATGGCCACATTTTCTTACTAAGAAAATCAGGAGTCTAAATCATAGGCAGACCATCTCAATGTCTTGTCCCTCTTCTCAATATTATACAGGCTACTGAGGGGTGATCTCTGATTTGCTCACAGAGCATCAACAGACCCTATTTTTATCAGACCTGTTGAACATTCACAAGTTCAGTGGGGGTATAAACACTGCTCAAGAGGTGTAAATTTATTTTGCAACATAAATAGAAGATGTTGAATAGATAGCTATGTATCACAGAGAATATCATTTCTTTGGAATCAGCTTCTTTTTCTTCACAAAAAACAATCAGTCACTAACCAAGACCTTCACATAATAACAATAAACATGTTGTAACTGCAACAAAATTACTGAATTTCAAGCCTGGCAAGCTTATCACTCTCCAAACATCATAGCAGTAACTGAAACCTGGCTGAAACCTCACATAGCTGATAATGAAATTCTCCCACCAGGCTACACCATGATCCGCAGTGATATACTCCACAAATAAGGTGGCAGTGTAGCACTAATATAACATGACTCTTTTACAATTACACCCTTTCAAAAACCAGTTCCCTCTTTTGGCAACTTAGAACTACTAATAACATCCTTTCACATAAATAGAAATAAGAAAATATGTATCATCATACTCTACATTCCCCCTGAACACAATATACCAGTTTTATTTATTTATTTTATTTTACATCTGTTAACCTGATAGTCCAACTGGACACAGGCCCATTTTCAGCGGAGGCCCGGGGAGAAAAGCTCCACATGTGGATAGTTACAGAAGAGTTAACAGTAGCAGTTTTATACAGTTACATATAGATACCAGTACAGAATTATAGGAATACATGCATACTTAAAAACTTGGAACACATTGTGTCTTTCGGCTTTTCCCAGTTAGGGGTCGCCACAGCGGAACTCCGGTCAAACTTAAGGTTATTGTCAACGATTACACCTAATAGTTTTGTATTACTTTCTGGGGGAATTATTGTGCCATTATTAGATGTTATTGTAAATGATGGGAATGTAACTTTCCAGGTGGGGGTGAAGAGTAGTAGTTTTGTTTTATTTGGATTCAATAGAAGACACCTGTCAGTTAGCCAGTTTTCTTTTATGTTGAAAGTATTTTGGGATAAGGTCTGCAGGTCTAATGGGGAGGTGGTGGAAGAGATTAGGGTAGAGTCATTTGCATATTGAATGCAGGTTACTTTGGGGATGACTGCATGAAGATCATTAATGAAGAGGGAAAATAGGAGAGGTCCTAGAAAAGACCATTGAGGAACTCCAAGGGTGACTGGCAGTAGGGAGGAAAGGCTATCCTTCCATACCACAGCTTGTTGTCTGCCACTTAAGACTGAAACCAGCATATTGCCATGCTGTCTATGGCAAGAGTTTTTAGTGTGCGAAGAAGTAGTTGGTGGTTTACCATATCAAATGCCTTAGACAGGTAAAAAAAGACAGCAGAGGAGAACGTATTATTATTTCAAATTTGATTTATTGTCTGAGAGAAGGATAGAAGGGCTGAGGTGGTACTATGGTGGGGTCTAAATCCATGCTGGGAGGGAGCTAGGAGATTGTGCAAATTGAGGTAATGCAGGAGTTGCTTATGGATACATTTTTCCATAATTTTAGCCAAAGGGGAGAGAATGGCAATGGGCTGGTAATTTGATAGATCACTGGAGTTATCCCCTTTATGGAGAGGACTTACATGGGAAATGTTCTACATGGAGGAGATATATGCTTCAGAAATGGTTCTGTTAATGAATATTGAGATGGGATATGCTATTGCATCTGCAGCCTTTTGAAGATATTCAGCAGGGAGGAGGTCTGCTGCTAGGATGGTGAGTTTCAGTTTCTTGATTAAGGATCGGATAAGTGTTGTTGGTACAGGTTGAAAGTTAAAGAATGGGTAGGTACTGGATATGGGGTTAATAGGGTCTAGGTTGTTGGGGCCCAGTTGGTTGGCAATGGATTGTATAGTTTCCATAAAGAAGGTGTTGAAGGTGTTGGCAATATTTTCTGGAGGTTTTTGGAGGATAGAAGCAGGGGTAAGGGTAGTAGTAGTACCTGGATGGAGAAGATTGTTTAAGCTGGACCAAAATTTTTGTGTTCGATTTTGATGTTTATGTTGCAAGTTACAATAATAGTCTTTTTTGTCTAATATTATAGACTTCTTAGAATCATTCCTTAGCTGTTTATATATAAGTTGATCCTTAGGAGTTTTATTGGTTTTCCAAGAGGTCCAGGCTTTATTTCTATTTATGATTTTTTGTCTAGTTTCTTTGGACAGCCACAGTGCTACTTTTTTCTTTGTTCTGATGGTCTGGGTTTGTTAAGGATTGTAAGAAATGTGGAGTTAAAGTGTGATACTGCCTCATCTAGTGGGAGTAGTTTTAGTCTATTCCAGTTACATGACTGAAGTTCTATTTGGAATTTAGTTCGATTGAAGCTCTTATTGTTCCTAATAGTTCTGAAGCTAGGTATTTGAGGGAAATCATTTTTGTGTCTGATTATATACGTTAGGAAGTGATCACTTATTTCCTCAGGCTGAGTGCCTGCTTTATATATTTGGGGAGGGTTATTTATGAGAATCCAATCTAGTATACTTTCTTTGTTATTGGGCTTACTAGTTCTGGTGGTGGAGATTATGACTTGGGAGAAACCATATAGATTTATGTGGGTAGTAGGGAAGTCTGAGGCACAGGTGTTCTAGTCTATATTAAAGTCACCTAGAGCAATAGTTTCTTGCGGGGAGTTTATGGACAGCCACTGTAGAATGTTTTCAAGGATATTAGTGTTGTTACCAGGTGGGATATAAATGCACACAATCCAAAAATTCCTTGCCAGTACAGCAAGTACAGTAGCCCAAAAATCCAAAGCAGATCCAAAATATAAGGCCAGCACCAAAATGAAGTTGCCAAACATATATTTCTTAAATAAACATATTCAAGATACTAAGGGTGTAAACCACCCCTAGTAATACACAGAAGTGCTACAAGAATAGCAAGAGATATAAAGGCAGCCAATGTTTATAGATTTATGCTGGTTAATTTGTAGTTTTGTAATGTGTATTTCAGTTTTATCAGTTTGTGGAGCTTGTGGAGAGTTGGAAATAGTTATGTTAAGTGTAGTTTTATATAAGACAGGTACCCCCCTCCCTTCTTTGAAGTGCGATCCAGTCATATTATATTGTAACTTGGAGGAGTAACTTCATTGTCAGTGGTGGATGGCTTAAGCCAGGTTTCTTGTCTTTCCAGTTCTAGAAGACTTTCTATCTTGGGTAAACCATAATATCTCCTATGAAACTTATCATTCTCTGTGACACCTCTGAAACCCCACAAAATAGCATACACAGCTTTACACAGTTAATTACTAGTCCTACTCGCTCCCCTACCCCCAAACAGAAACTACCATAGACTGGATCCTTGTAACTCATCCACGCAATTTCTCCAATAGCAGTACCCCCCCCCCCACCAACACATTAAGTGATCACCGGCCAGCTTTTGGTCATAGAAGCTACTTGCATATTCCTAAAGCTCACTCTTACAGAACACCATGAAATCATACCCATTTCAGCCTTGATACTTTCTTAAATTCCCTAAAATCCCACAACTGGTCCCCATTGAAGACGCTTCCTTTAGATGATGCTGGGAACTACTTCAATAAACTCTTCCTTGACACACTCAATAGCCTAGCCCCTATACATACTAAACAAATAAAAAACAACCATGTTCCTTGCTAACTAAAGAAACTAGTCAATCCTCCCTATCTAGAAATAGAGCCTGGAAACAATGGCAAAAAGTAAGGACCCAATACATGACCTTAACAACAAACAACTCCGTAACAAAACAAAACAAAATGGTTATAAATAATAAGAAAAATATTTCTCAATACAATTATCCAGCCAAAGTAACCATCCAAAAAAGTTCTGGAAATCTGTCTCTACTTAATCCTGGTACCTTGCAAAACCTATCTCCTTCACCAGATAATGACCCACAGCAAATTACCCAAATGTTCAACTCACACTTTATCAATACCATTCAAAACCTACTCAAGAAACTCTCTTCAACAACTAATCCCAACTACAATATCTCCCAAGCCCCTATAAATTTCACCCAAGAAAACATCAGGTCTTTTGCCTCGTAACCCAACAGATAGACTTAACAGTGCTCCTTCTACTCCATCATTTTCTATATAACCAGTGCAAACCTCACTAGTACTTAAACTCCTAAAAGAACTAAGACCGTGCTCCCTCTCCATTGATAATCTACTCCAGAATTTCTACAACTCAGAGCCACTGCAATTGCCTAGTATACTTATAAATCGCTCCATCATAGAGTAGTATGTCCCCCAACTATGGAAAAAATCCATTATCACCCTACTACACAAAGGTGGCAACACCTTTGATCCCTCAAACTACTGACCTATTTCTATTTTCTCCCTATTATCTAAAATCCTAGATAAATGTATGCATGCCCAATTTTTAAAGTATCTCTTAAACCCCAACCTTCTTGCCGACACCAAACATGGATTTCACCCAGCACACAGCACCACTACAGACCCTTTTTCTGAATCTGTCTAGGGCTATGGACAGATTCAGCAAAAGGGTCTACACTTCTTCCACTTTTGCCCTTAGAGCATTGAATTACCTTGCCCATTTTTCCAGGCTACAGACGGACTTACTTAAGGAACTCTAGCTCTGGCCCAGAGTCCATAACACCAGAGGATCCTAGAGAAATGTATACATGCCCAATTTTTAAAGTATCTCTTAAACCAGGACCTTCTTGCCAACACCAAACATGGATTTCAACCAGCATACAGCACCACTACAGCCCCACTATCATTCACAGATATTGTTTTTAAAGCCCTGGATGCAGGTCTTTTTACCTCTGTGATCCTACTGGATGTATCCAAGGCTTTTGATACAGTATCACACACTAAATTATTGCAAAAACAAGAAACCATAGGCTGCTTCCCAAATACATTAACTTAGTTTTCTAGCTATCTACAAACAAGGAAAGTGCTGTCAAATGGCAAAATAAACTCTCAGACCACCTTAATAATAAAATTATGGAGTTCCCCAGGGTTAAATTTTAGGACCACTTCTCTTTAATATATTCATAAACGATCTCTACAAAGCATCCCTACAAAGTACCCTTGTCCAGTACTCTGATGACTCCACCATAATCTCCACCTCCATTAATTTATCCAACCTACAAAAGATTACACAAACCACCTTCACATCCATAGAAGCATGGCTAACCAGGGCCCATTTATTATTGAACCCCAACAAATCTAAGCTTGTTATTTTCATCAAAAGCACTATGTTCTGGCTTGAAAATTCTCTCTCAAAACAAAACAATAAAAGAGCAAGTCAAAACAGCAAAACTACTAGGAATAACAATTGATGACAAGCTCACCTTTAAATGCCATATTTTAAATACAATAAATTGCAACAAAAAAAAAAAAAAACACTTCAAACTAGGTAAACTCTACTGTCACAAACTTTACTTAGACAAACCTACCAAAATAATGCTTGCCAACACTCTACTTATTCCTTCCCTGCTTGATGGTAGTCCAATTTTCACAAATCTCCATACATCACTGAGCAATAAACTAGAATCTTGCTACTACAAAATAGCCAAGTTTGCCTCAGGAATGACTAATCGATCACATCATTCTCAAGCCATCTCTGAATTAAACTGGCTTGAATTCCCTCACTACCTACACTACACACAACTTACTCATAAACTAATTTACAAACCTTTTAACTGCCCATCACTCAATCCTATCCCACAAGCTTATATCCCAACCTGTAACCTATGCTCCACAAATAAGCAGCTTTTAAGTATATCTAAACCCAACAAGAGAATCGGTCAGAGCCTATATTTTTTTAAGATTACTAAGCTCTGGAACAATCCTCCTTCTTCACTCAGCTCGACTCCATAAATACCTTCAAAGGTAAACTAAAGTCCAACTATCTTACAATTGCATCTGTACCTGTTTTAATAATCCAAACCCACCATAATTTCATGTAAATCTCTGTTCTAACTCCATCACTACTTCCTTTCTGTTGCTAGTGCAAACTACTTGGCATGTTTTCCCACTCAATACTGCTATTTCTATCACTATATCTCTATGTACCTGTGTCTTAATAGCCACAGTCTATTTATCTATGTGTCAACACATGCGCTTAGTGTCTAACTCTACCTCTTCTTTTCCTACCTCTTTGTAATCATATGTGAATCAGATCGACAATGCTTACATTGTACTTGACTGTGCACCATCTATTTGATCTTTTAAATTGATCAATATCAATGTACTAGGCATTAATTTTGTCATTGTTTTTAGTTTAACTTATAGTGCACAATTTGTCTCTGTTTTTTTTAATTTAGATATAGAATTTTTATGCTTGAATCTGCTATGTGGGGCTTTTCCCTCTGGGCCTCCACTGAAAATGGGTCTCTGACCTAGTGAACTTTCCTTATCAACAAATGTCAATAAATAAATAAATACTTTTCTTACACTATTTAAATGTAATTTAGATAGATGTATGGGTATCTGCAAATTCTTCCTTGGCTTAACATCATTGTTCCTCATGGATAGGGATGACCCGTAAATGTTCTGCTCATTGCTGGGTTACTTATGTTTAAAATATATTGGCTAAAAACGTCATGGTAATACATGGCTAGGGTTGTGAAATTCCTCGTGGATCAAGTAGCCTAGTAAGTATCTCTGAAACTATGAAACTAGCTCCTTACATAAGATTGTCTAGGTATGGGAGTAGGGAAATGGACCTGTTGTCAGAAGTTGTACAAGTAAAAGCATTTTAGGAATTCAAATGATAATAGTTATTTTCCATTTTGAATGAATGGACTAATGAGTTAAGAGTTTGAGTAAATGTTGAATTTGGTGAATAATGCAGTTCTTATAGATTCTGAGGGAGCAAGGAGAAAGCCCAAAACTACCATGATAACCACAGTTGAGCAATTTATCAGGTTTTCAGTTTATTTGAGAGTTGATATCCTTAGAAGGAAGGAATGTAAAGCTCATATGCCTAAGAGGTGGGAATGTTAGAATAGGTACAAAATAAAATAACCACACCAGTGGTAAAACTGAGCTGTATAACTTTACTGAGATCCATACAGCAAAGTGACTAAGCGTTTTCACCCTATTCAACAATGGGCATCATCAGTGTCACCGTGTCTTTAAAACCACTTCGTTTTATAACAGGCTCAATAAAACAATTAACCAATCCAGTTATACCCTAATCAATAGATACACACTAATACCTTCTAACAATATTTAAATCTATTGGTTAGGGTGTAATTGGATTTGGTTAATTGTTTTATTCATCCTGTTATAAAAGGAAGTGGTTTTAAAGAAATGATGACTCTGATGATGCCCGTTGTTGAACAGGGTGAAAGCGCTTAAGGATCTCAACAAAGAAATACAGCTTGGTTTTGCCACTGGTGTGGTTATTATATTTTATTTTTGTGGTTTGGGTCAGTGCCTTTGGCCATTTTGTTTTGATGTTAGAATAGGTGTCTGAAGTGGGCAATGACTTCAAAGATGATTTGATGGGAATTATTGTATTGTTTTTGTGTGAGCTACTAAATTATTAATTTCATTCCAAGAGAGTTTGAGTGTACCATTTTGTTTTTTTTTTCTCTGTAGTTATTCTTTGCAGTGGCCAATGTTTTTAGTGGTATTATTTATTTATTTATTTATTACATGTTGTTGATGGAGTTGCATCCTGCTAGCCTTCACAAGATGCAGAAAAGCAAAAGACAATAAGAACAGCAGCATTGTACAACTAGAGAAAAATACAGTCACAATAACAAGCTTCATTAGAAATTACATACATAGTTGTTATAAAACCAAAAAAAATATACAGCAGTCAGTTACTGAGCAGGTCAGTTTCTGGTTTAATAATGTCTTGTCCCTTGATTTTAACATACTATGAAATTCTTCTGAGATCCAAGGTTACCTGTGACTTCTGCACAGGAATCAGATAATGGAAAAATGGTTTGAAGGTACACAAAAGGACTAGTGAGAAGGTCACACGTGACACTAAGGTAAGGGCCATTGTGTAAGTCAGTCCAACTAATGGCACTGAGGTTTCTTGTGGGGGCATATATTTTGTTTAATGCTTGTTTTTTGATAATATTCTGAAAAAGTAGAGTTTTAGGTATTTTGCTTGACGAAATTATGTTGATATGACAATGGTCACTTAGATGGGGGTGGGTTGCAGGACAGCAGTGATGAATATTTTGGCTGGATTGATAGTTATGACAAGGCTGAGAAGAGGGTGTTTATTGGTAGCATGATTGGGCCTAGTTTCTTCTTAAATTAGTTGGGAAAGAACAAAGTATGTAAGCTGAATTATGAGGTGAAACTTGCATTGGCCTAGGAAATTTACTTCAAAGTTCTTTAGTATTTTTTAAACAACTTTTTATTAATTTTAAAGCAAAGATTGTACAAAATTATTTAAAGATAAATAGAACAAAAACATAGCTATTTACAGATGTCCACAACAAAATCAAACATAGAAAATTAAATAATTAACATTTATCAGGTAAATCAAACGCTAAACTGGTGAGTAATATTTGAAGTTCTCATTTTGGCAGTTGACAATTCTTTTTTACAGACATATTTTGCTAAATTAATGAATTCAGTGAAAGAAAGAGTAGTTTTACATTTCCAGTTTTTGTGACTATTTTTCTTGCCATAGCTAAAATGGACCAAAGGAGAGGCACCTGTACCAAGGAATGGAGTCTGGAACTGGAGCATTAAATAAGATCAAGGAGTTAGAAATGATACAATTATCTGTCCACAAAGCTTGAGGAAAAATTTAAAATTCAACCCAAAAAGGAGTTACTATTTCACAGTCCAATATCATATGAAACAAATCTGTGTTAGAAACTTCATTACACCTCAAACAATTAATTTTCTCATAGTTATATATTAAAGCCACTTTATGTGGAGTAAAGAAGTTCTGTGAAGTAATCTCCATGTATATATTTTCCAATATAGATAATAAGTAGATTTTCCCACAGATTTAAGAATTAAGCATTTATCGTCATCAGAAAAGGCATTCTCTTTAATCTTAGTTGAGTAATTCCAAAATAATGAATCTGAAGAACCAAACTCTTGTCTTATTATTATATAAATTATTGATATAAATGATTTATTCCTATTTTAGCTATCGATTCTGAAAAAAAAAAAACCTCAAGTGTCTTTGGAATATGTTTTGTTTGAAAATCCATGGAAATTTTGATTTTATCACTAACATATGTTTTACAAGATTGTATAGTCAACCAATTATTATTTTCTAAACAGTTTATTACAAGAAGATAATCTGTATCATGTAATTTATTTCCGATTAAGAATTGATGCCAAAAGATTAAATTTGAATCTCTAAGGTCTAGCATTTTGTTTATATTAAACGTTCCCAAACAACCTGCAGTATTTGATATAGTGAACAATAAAAACAATACATTTTTATCTATATCATTAGAATTCATGAATCTTTTAAAATTTATAAGGATGCAATCAGTGAAGGGAGAGAAATAGTATTTTTTTCTTTTCATTCAAACATAAGTCTTTTAAGATCCAGTAAAATTTGTTGATGCCAAACTTAGAGAATTATTCTACAACATAGCTGTTATTATTTATTAATCTTTCATGAATGGATTTCTAAGTAGATTGGTAAGAGGAATTTAACCATTGAGATATTAAATTGAGAATTATGGATTTGGCAATAATTCAACATTTGGAAAACTTAATCTTCTTTCTTGCCAACATTTAACATGCCAATCAAAGTATATTTGCAGTTTTTTGGGGAACGAGAGAAAGTTAAGAAGAATAGAATTTAATTTCTTGAAGATATTTTTAGGAGAGAAAATAATTAGTGATTGTGGATAGAAAAGTATTTTTGGTAGGATTATCATTTTTATTAAAGTAAGTTTATCTTCCATTGTAAAAAAATGTTCCAATTAATAATGATTTTTGCAACAATGTCTATTAAATTACTATAATTAACTGCTATTGAGTCTTTTATAGTAGATTTAATTATAATTACACAATAATTAATTAGTGAATTGTCCCAAATAAAATTATTATTGTTTCTTAAATAATTATTAACTTTTTATTAATAAGTAAAGTTTCTGTTTTATCAGGTTAAACATTGATTTTCAAAGTAATTAATAGACTTAGTTAACTTTTCTATTGAAACTTCAACATCGCCACTTGTTATTAAAATAGCATCTGCAAATAACTCAGATTTACAGGAATAACTTTCATCTATCGAGAATCCCTGAATTTTGCTATCAGATTTAATAAAGTTTGCGAAAGATTCAATTGCTAGAGCAAATAATAGAGGTGACAAGGGACAACCCTATTTTGTACCTTTTAATATTTTGAAAAAGCTAGAAAGAAAAGAGTCAATTTTAATAGAAGCGAATGAGTTACAATATACATTAGTTATAAGACTGATAAAATCTAGGGAAAATTCATATTGTTTAAGTGCTTTGAACAAATAAGTACAAATAATAGAATCAAAAACCTTATTTATATCTAGACTTATTATACTTAGTTCTTTTTTGTTTTTATTAACCAGATATATTAAAGTATTACGCTTAATTATGTTATCATGAGCCTTTCTATATAGTATGAAACCAGTTTGATCATTAATTAATAATCCTGGCAAAATAAGGTTCAAAATTTTTGTAGGAATAGACATATTTTATAATCAACATTTAATAATGAAATAGGCTGGTAAGAAGAACATAGGTTAGAATCTTTATTTGGTTTCAAGATAGGAGATATAAGGGAATTTCTCTGGGGGGGGGGTTTGACATATCTTTAGCGTGTTCAAAAACTTTTAATAGGATATTTAAAAAATCTCTGGGAATAATTTGTAAAATTTTCCGATTATACCATCAAGACCAAGGGCTTTGTTTGGTTAAAGATTATTACTTTGACCTATTAACTCCTTAAAAGAGAATAACTTATCAATATTGGATCTTTGTTCTTTGGTTAATTTAAATCTTATATTGTCTTTCAAAAAGTCATCAGTTATGTTATTAATTTAAAAATCTGTCTCTTTGTTATTAATTTCTTCAAAATATTTCCTAAAGCATTCTAGTATGTCTTTTAAATTAGTTACCTTTTGGTTTTTTAGCACATTGTTTGGAAATTATTTCTTTAATATGATTAGTATTTTTTTCTTAGATGTAACAGCAAATCTGTGTAAGCTTTTTGAGTTTATTGAGTAAGTTTGTAATTTGAACTTTTCCAGATTTATTGATATTATATGGTGAAGTACATCAATATATTTATGATTTAACATTTTCAATGCAGCATTCCCCGATTTGTCACAAGGTTTTAAATTGAATTTCAAATTATCTATATTAGACTGCAAAGACATCAACTCCTTATTCTACTCTTTTTATATATATATGTACCAATTAATGAATTTCTCTAAAGAATAACAGTGTCTCTCCTTTTTGATTTAAAATGAAAGCTCACAAGAGTTGAATAATCTTTTAACATCAATCTATCTACATCTTCAGATAACAAATGCATTTCTTTTAAGAAAATATGAGCTTTATGCGATTTTAAATATTTGTTTAAACTATTCCTCTTCAATGGATTATTAAGTCTATTGATGTTTAATGAGAGACAATTATATGTCGACATTTATAAGAACATGTGAATGCACTAATTTAAGATGATTTAGCTTAAAATATAATAACCAAGTACTACTTATTATTGATATGGATAGATACAATAAAATTGAAACTAATATAAATTTAAACCTTCCATCATGGGATGAAAATTCCCTGATTTGATAATATAATCATACAAATCACACACTAACCAACCTGTCCCAATATCACCAAGCTAAACAGTTGCTATTGCTTCTTAATTAGAACAATATTGTTAATTATAACTATTTAGAGCACACTCAAGTCATATTAAAAGGAAAACAATATAAAGTATTAATTAGAAAAATATTAATTTTTAAGATATAGAAACATAAAGTTGGAAATTTTAATAATAAAGAATGATATTATATATTTCTGAATATATCAAAATATCCCAGAAATAATGCATTTCAAATTTCTTTATTTGATCAAGACATTTTATGTAGTTATTTCTTCTAATTAATCCTGCTATAGAAAATACTGTAGCCTAGGACTTAAGCATTTATATGTAGGAAATAAAACTGGCAACGCTTATAACATATTAACCTATAGACATCATAATACCAATACACATCAAGATCACATATCATAAAACTTTTAAAACTCATATAATAACATGGCTGAAAAGGTGAAAGCAATAGAATATGGAAATATAATTAAAAGGTTCTACAATTTAAAATTACATATTTGTGAATATTGTATGTGCTTATATATGCATAATATATTTACACAGATGTGCAAACATAACTGCGTGTATGTGTTTGTAAATTATGGGTAGGCGCTAGATATATATATTAGTAGGTAAGACAAGTGAATATATTGTGTGTATGTGTATGCATGAGAGTAAATATACAAATGAGTGTTTTTAAGCAAATGTTTATTTGTATTATGAATGCATGTATGTTGCTATCAATACCACTAGTACTTGGAATATACATTTAGCATCTAACCTGTGTACAGGAAGCATTTTTATGACTATATTTTAAGTACCGTGTACTTACAAATTTGCTTATAGTACTTTGCATTGCCATATTCTGAAATGTGCAGATCAAGTTTTTGTAGTCACCACTGGGAAATGAAAAATGTTTGAAATGATTTAAAAGTCAGTTTAGCATAAAATAAAATTACATAATTCACCAACAAATGCAGAACATTTTGAAGAGTTAAATCTGCTCAGTAATACTATTTTCCTATAATTAGCAAAGTAACTCTGAATAATTAAGGCAATAGATGTTGAGCAGATTGAGGTGTTTTAAGCATCTTCTCTAAACTTTTTCCTATAGCATAGAAGACAACAGACAACAGCTTATATTAAAGTATGAGTGCAGTAATGTATATCAATTATGTTATATACAAATTAATATCTATATAGATGGTAAATAAATATATTTCTCTCAGAGCAAGTTTATCATCACTGTTAATAGTTTCCAGTAAAATGTCTGTAAACATTATTTTGCATAAAAAACAATTTAGAGCAACCAGCATGCAGAGGTGTGAACCATATCTTATCCCATATAAGATATGTTAGCTTCCCGAATGCTTGTTTTCATTTGCATTTTAGTAATGAAGTGTTCCCTGTGTTTAACCTTACAGTTTTGTTAAATTGTACAGCTCTTTTGGGCATCACATCATTTGTTAGATTTCACAATTGCATTTCAAGGAAAGCATTGGGACAACCATATACTGAAGTAATACCAAAAGGTTATGGGGGTATATAGTTTTTATAGGCAGTTGGTTATATCATGTGTATATACATCTGTAGACCCCTTACTTAGGAATAGACAAGAGTCTTCTGTGTAAATATGTATCTCAATTTGAGTATGTTTTTGCATGTGGATGTCCTTATGTTTCTAGAATTGCAATGCATCATCATTTACTTAAGATGCTTAATCTTACCAACTTCCAAATGATTAATAGTGCTCTATAATAATATTTTAATATACTTCCAGATGTTATGCATGGCACATGTTATTCTTTGCTTACTATGCTATCAGCTTCATTCATACTATGCATTTGTAAGTACTCTATATTCCACCAACAGCCTTGATGCTTAACTACCTCTTTGTATTATATAAACACAAACAACCAAACCAAAAACCACCTCCAGAGGAAGCCTTAATAGGCAAAAATAGTAAAATGAAAAAAGGCTTCCACCACAATGAAAAGTTCACTGAGAAATTCTGTTAAAAATAAAACAAGAATAAATAAAAAAGCAATTTTTTATTTCTTCGTTTTATTAAAGCCTACATTTTAACAGAATTTCTCAATGAACTTTTCATTGTGGTGGAAGCCTTTTTTTCATTTTACTACTCTTTGTATTATATCTCAGGTCTTCCATTATCTGTGGATCACTCATGGTCTATGTGTTTGTGTTATATTTTTTATGCGATTATACCTTTAGGTGTACCACTGTCTGTTGCAAGAAACAAATCATTTATTTTACTTATTATTTCTTATTTAACAAAGCTATCTATTCTTGTGAAGAATCTGTATTCAGAGGGAACCCAGGTAAAAAGTAGCACAGAGCCCTTGAACAATGCAAAGGTTAGAAAATGTCAGAAATATAAGACGTAGCTAACAAAGAAGTTAATGGTTTGTACTTGCATAAATGAAATGTGGATATGAAACAATATATTAGGTCAGTTAAGGAAAGTAACCTTTTAAAATATCAGGCCTCACAATGCCAAGTCCTGAAATGTTTAGACTGAATAATCAAAAATCCAGTCTAACAGTGTGTAAATATTTGTGTGTACATTATAACAGGTATCATGTTACAGAACCAGAAAAACTGTAGAGGAAATTCCATTACTTTAGTAGGTACTTCTTTGTTTATCAGAAGAATTCTGCATAACAATCGTTGTCTAATTTATTATTATTGAAGTTATATTAGTTTTTTCAGCTTCTTTCATGACACATTAAATCCAGTAATATTGTTTTAAACAAGCATTTTCATCACTATAAATGACATATTCCTTTGTTTTGTGATGATCTGCTGCATGAGTATATTATATTTACAGTGTACTTATATAAAGGATGCAACTTTTACTGAACTATAATTAGGATGACCACAGCATGTCACTAAACAGAAATGAGTACCAGGTGTCTTTAAATCTGCAGATGTCTTGTTTTTCTTCTTCCCTCTGCATTATTCTTACCTTTTCTTCTTTCATTATTCCACTTTTTAAAAGATAAAGAGCACAAGACTATATGCATATATTTTAAAATTAACTAGATTAATTTTAAATGTTCTGTTTTTGTGTTTCTGTTGCACATTTTAACATTCTAAAAGTTCACTTCCTGTAAATGAGGGTTAAAGTTCAAAATGCAATTTCTTCAGCATAGGCAGCTTGAACATGGAATCAAGACTGTTAAAGTTGAAAAATAGCTTGATATATGTGAAAACAACATTCTAAAGCAATTTAACTAACACTAGGCATGAAAAGGGACTGAAAAGAAGCAGTTATTCTAAAAAAGGGCTCATAAGTTAAACAGAAAGCTGTTTTTTCTACTTTTGATAAGAACAAGCACTACTTTTTTTAAAAAAAATTGACTTAATACTTATATAAATAAATGTATCAACAGTCAATAGCATCTCTAATTCCTTGAATAAGAGCCCAAGTAATGAACAAACACCACACAAGTTAAACCTGTTAAAGGAAAGTGAAGTAATGTATACAAATGATTTTCATGCAACCAAAACCACTCAACACAACACCCACTGCACATAGATAAAGCTTATCACATATAACCACATTCATCAGATAGAATAACCAAAATAAAAAACAGATTACTTGAAATTATGTATAGAAAGCATATATAAATTAAATGGATTAGTTAAACATGTTAATATACAACCACCCCATATACATACTACTCGCTAAGTTAGAAAATAATGTTTGAAATGATTTAAGTAATATTATACACACACACACACACACACACACACACACACACATATATATATATATATATATATATATATATATATATATATGATATGATATGATACTGTACCCATACTACTTATATATATATATATATATATATATATGCACACACACACACACACACACACACACACACACACACACACACACACACACACACACACACACACACACACATACACATTATCTCAGATACTGTCAATACACACCCCCACCACATACACACTACTATGTTTGAAAATGTTTGAGAGAATTAAAATAAAATAATAAAGGGACTTAAATATAGACACTATTTCAAATACCACAGAAAGGAATTTTAATGAAGTATAACATTTTTGTTTGTTTTACATTGTATTTGGTGATAAACTGTAATAGATGAAAAAACTGAATACCTGTGAGAAAGATATTTAGGCAAAGTAGAAAATTAGAACAACATTATTTTTCTTTATTTTTTTTTACTATTTTTGTCCTTTGAAGACCAGCCATGTCTTGTTGTTTGTCTACCAGAAATACAAAATAGAGCCCTGCAGTGTAAATCCACAGTCAACAGCAAAACAACACTGCCACGGTTTGGATTCACTCACCAACCACTTTATTGAAACAATTCCAAACAATTAAAAGATTGAGCGCTTTCTTCCCTATGCCCAGGGATTTAATCAGAATCTGTATATGTTAAGCTTTTCCCCCTTTTTTTAATATACTCTATGAAGAATGATGACATCACTCATTAGGCACTAATGAGGCATATTTAAAGTGCAATATACTTAAAATCTTCTATTACAAAAATCTTTAAACATTTCTAAAATACACATAAATCCACTAATCATACTCTCTGTTAAAATACTATTTCCTTTCCACTTTCTGTCCATCAAAACATTCAATTAGATGTTTGCCGTACAAACACAAGGTGCAGTGTTTGAGTCTCACAAGGGATAATTGGCTAGGCTTAAAAATGGCTCACAAGGGCAGTTAGCTTAGTACTAACCTATGAACCTATTTATAATTAATTTCATAAAATCCATTTTTTTACACAATAAAGGCCTTATTGATATTATTTCATTTAACCCTGGGGTTTGACTTGCCTGCAATTTTATTTGCCATCTTGTTTCTCTTTCCTCTATTTGGCTTCTATAGTCTCCACCTTCGGGTTTTGTGACACTTTTTCTAAAATACCAAATGTGAACTCTTTACAATCCAGGCAGTTAATAGAATGCCTGTATAGGGCATCGTTAACATTTTTAGTAGTTATTTGGTATGGGTGTTCGTATATCCTGTCCCTCAATCTTCTCTCAGTGTTACCTACATAAAAACTGGGACAGGATTTACACATAGCCAAATAAATTATTCCTGTAGTTTGACAATTTCCTTTCTTAAATCTAACTACAGTTTGTAATGAATTATTAATTGTTACAGTCTCTTCTGTACAAATGTACTTACATTGGGAACAATTACCACATTTTGTAGTACCAAACCTACTCTTATTTTTAGTAACCAGTTCAAAGATCTTTTTTAAATTAGGACCTACTTTATAGACAAAATTTGGTTTACAACCTCCAATATTCCACAATTTCGGGATAGTCCTAAAAATAGCCCAATTTTTATTTACAATTTTTTCTACCTCAAATGCATTACTTCCATATGGGACAACCATAGCTTTTTCAAATCTTTTATTTTCTTCTTCTTTTGTATTTTTACCTTCTTTTGTAATACCAAAATTCCCTAATAGGGGCTTATATTTTTCCCCCATTCATTTCTAACATAATCCACGTATTCATGTATAATTTTTGTTGGATAACCTCTCTCTTGAAATAATTTAGCTACCACCATTAACTCAGCATCTATGTCCTCTTTGTTCGAGGTCATTCTAGCTATTCTTATTAATTTTCCTTTTATTATACTATTCTTTTGTCTTACTGGATGGTCACTTGAATATTGTAAATAGGAATTACTAAAGGATGGTTTCCTATATACCTTAGATTTAAAACAGTTGTTGTCTTTCTCTATATATGTGTCCAAATAATTTATTCCTTTCTTGTCATATACATATGTAAACTTTAAAAATCCTGTACTTTCATTTAAATGTTGAACCAAGTCTTTTATTCTATTCTCTGGACCTTTCCATAAAATAAAAATATCGTCCAGGAACCTCACATATAAACTCATGTACTGAAGGAAGTCACTTTGGAACACTTGATTTTGCTCCCACTCTAATAGCACAACGTTGGCAAACACAGGGGCACATGAAGCCCCCATAGCAACCCCCTTGTGTTGCCTATAATATTCTCCATCAAATATTATATAGTTATGATCCAAGACTATTTCCATGAATTCTATAATCAGCTCTTTTTTGTCATTTTTCTAACAAGGTGTTCTTATGGAGACTATCTAAAAACAAGTCTAAACCTTCTTTTTTAGGGATAGATGTAAACAAATCTACTACATCTATGGTTAAGAAAATTATTTCTTTGTCCCAAAGCTCTTTCTGTATCCTTCCTAGAAAGTCCCAAGAATCATTGAGTATATGCTCACCATTTACAACCTGCTGTTTCAACCATCTATCTATGACAACCCCAAAAGGATATGTTTTCGAGCCACGTCCATCTACTATGGGCCTGAAAGATAAATTTTCCAAACCTTTGTGTGTGTTAGGTATTCCAAATATAGTAGCCACTTTTGGCTTCGTAATGTTTAGATAATTATATAATTCTCCTATGATTCTTTGTTCTAAAAGATAATCTTCTAAATAGTAATCTATCCTTTTATGACTGATATTTATTTCATTCACTGAATATGGTTGATATGTGTCTGAATCATTAAGCATCTCAAAGATTTTTTGGGAATATTCTAAGGTGTCATAGAAAACCATTCCTCCCCCTTTATCCGGTCGCATTACTCTAATAGTCTTGTCTCCCTTTAATGATTGTAAAACTTCATTTTCTTTCCTACTGAGATTTTTATTCATAGGTACATGTTGTTCTTTACTTTTCAACCTATAAATGTCTTCCGTTATAGCTTTTTCTAATATATTTAATGTTGGATCTAATGGTGGGTTATATACGCTTTTATTCCTAGGTTCTGTACTATTAATTCTCCTTTCAGTTCTTGTTTGATCTTGAAACAAATAAGCCAAATTTAATTTTCTCATAAACATTTTTAACTCTATAATTGTTTCAGTGTAATCAAAACGTTTTGCAGGTACAAATTTTAAACCTTTCATACAAAGATAAAAGTGTTCCTTTGTTAAATCTATCTCTGCATAATTGTATATGTGATATCCTTTCATGGTTTACGTTATTCCATCCTGAACAATAGTTTCTACCATTTCTGCCTTTTGTTACTGTTCTTTTTGTTCCATCCAGTTTCCCACTGACCTCTTTCTTCTTCCAGTCCTACATCCCATTCTTGTTGGTATTGAAAAGGTTGAGATTCATAATTATCTCTATTGTTTTGTTCATTAATGTAGGATTTTCCTGTTGTTTCATACCTTTGTTTCCCTTTATATTCATTTTTGTTCCTACCAAAAATGTCTCTATTTCCTTTTCCTTTTTTTCTGGTTTTATTAAATATGCCCTATTATCCTTGTATTCATTCAGATCTCTGCATTTTTTTTTACATTTTGTTTCAAATAATCTATTACACTTGAAATCAATATTGTCCATTTTCCTATGGTACAAGCCTTCATATTCTGAAAATACACAAAGGTTTGGAAAATTTATCTTTCAGACCCATAGTAGATGGACGTGGCTCGAAAACATATCCTTTTGGGGTTGTCATAGATAGATGGTTGAAACAGCAGGTTGTAAATGGTGAGCATACACTCATTGATTATTGGGACTTTCTAGGAAGGATGCAGAAAGAGCTTTGGGACAAAGAAATAATTTTCTTAACCATAGATGTAGTAGATTTGTTTACATCTATCACAAAAAAAGAAGGTTTAGACTTGTTTTTAGATAGTCTCCATAAGAACACCTTGTTAGAAAATGACAAAAAAGAGCTGATTATAGAATTCATGGAAATAGTCTTGGATCATAACTATATAATATTTGATGGAGAATATTATAGGCAACACAAAGGGGTTGCTATGGGGGCTTCATGTGCCCCTGTGTTTGCCAACCTCGTGTTATTAGAGTGGGAGCAAAATCAAGTGTTCCAAAGTGACTTCCTTCAGTACATGAGTTTATATGTGAGGTTCCTGGACGATATTTGTATTTTATGGAAAGGTCCAGAAAATAGAATAAAAGACTTGGTTCAACATTTAAATGAAAGTACAGGATTTCTAAAGTTTACATATGTATATGACAAGAAAGGAATAAATTATTTGGACACATACATAGAGAAAGACAACAACTGTTTTAAATCTAAGGTATATAGGAAACCATCCTTTAATAATTCCTATTTACAATATTCAAGTGACCATCCAGTAAGACAAAAGAATAGTATAATAAAAGGACAATTAATAAGAATAGCTAGAATGACCTTGAAAGAAGAGGACATAGATGCTGAGTTAATGATGGTAGCTAAATTATTTCAAGAGAGAGGCTATCCAACAAAAATTATACATGAATATGTGGATTATATTAGAAATGAATGGGGGGAAATATAAGCCCTTATTAGGTTATTTTGGTATTACAAAAGAAGGTAAAAATACAAAAGAAGAAGAAAATAAAAGATTTGAAAAAGCTATGGTTGTCCCATATGGAAGTAATGCATTTGAGGTAGAAAAAATTGTGAATAAAAATTGGGCTATTCTTAGGAATAACCCGAAATTGTGGAATATTGGAGGTTGTAAACCAAATTTTGTCTATAAAGTAGGTCCTAATTTAAAAAAGACCTTTGAAATGGTTACTAAAAATAAGAGTAGGTTTGGTACTACAAAATGTGGTAATTGTTCCCAATGTAAGTACATTTGTACAGAAGAGAATGTAACAATTAATAATTCATTACAAACTGTAGTTAGATTTGAGAAAGGAAATTGTCAAACTACAGGAGTAATTTATTTGGCTATGTGTAAATCCTGTCCCAGTTTTTATGTAGGTAAAACTGAGAGAAGATTGAGGGACAGGATATACGAACACACATACCAAATAACTACTAAAAATGTTAACAATGCCCTATACAGGCATTCTATTAACTGCCTGGATTGTAAAGAGTTCACATTTGGTATTTTAGAAAAAGTGTCACAAAACCCGAGGGGTGGAGACTATAGAAGCCACATAGAGGAAAGAGAAACAAGATGGCAAATAAAATTGCAGGCAAGTCAAACCACAAGGTTAAATGAAATAATACCAATAAAGCCTTTATTATGTAAAAAAAATGGATTTTATTAAATGAATTATAAATTGAATGTTTTAATGGACAGAAAGTGGGAAGGAAATAGTATTTTAAAAGAGAGTATGATTAGTGGATTTATATGTATTTTAGAAAGGTTTTAAGATTTTTGTAATAGAATATTTTAAGTATGTTGCACTTTAAATATTCCTCATTAGTGCCTAATGAGTGATGTCATCATTGTTCATAGACTATATAAAAAAGGGGGAAAAGCTTAACATATACAGATTCTGATGAAATCCCTGGGCATAGGGAAGAAAGTGCTCAATCTTTTAATTGTTTGGAATTGTTTCAATAAAGTGGTTGGTGAGTGAATCCAAACCGTGGCAGTGTTGTTTTGCTGTTGACTCGTTGCTTGTCTCTTTAAGATGACAAGAGTCCAATCCATTTTTTGTGATTGATCAAAAAGTTTAGTTTGAGCTTTCATGTTTAACTTCTTTAAGTCTTTCATGAATGGGATACATGATTTCCTTTTGATCATAGCATGTGAGGTATAGTCATTGTCAAACCTGATAGTGTTTTTATTTATTTTTATCAGAGAATTTTACAATAATATGTTTGTGGACTGGAGGTTTTTTCTTCAACAAAGAAATTTAAAGACATCTATGTATCTCAATACCAAAAGACAGAGCTTCTGGTAGATTTAGGATTTTAGGCATCCAGTTAGTTAAAAACTGCAACATATTTTCTCCTTCTTGCTTTTCTGGTATTCCATATAGCTTACATTTATTTCTTTTAGATCTTTATTCTAGTTCCACTAGTTTTTTTCCATAAGCAAAGTATTTTGTTTTAACAGGAATTTTGTGTGATTCTTAATCTCTACCATTCTGCTATCCAGGTCATTTAATATGTCTTCTATTGATGAGATCTGAAAAGATTATTGTTTTATGATCTCTTTTTGCAATTATTTTTGTTTCTTGGAATCTTTTTTTATATTGTCCATTTTTATCTTAAGTTTGTCAAATTTAACAGAAAGCTCCTGGATACTGCCCATTATAGACTATAGTTCCTTGTTCACCATGTTGTCTTGAGAGTTCAGTTTTGAGTCACTCATTCTGTCACAACAGTCAATAAAACAGGAAAAAAAATCAAAGAAAATACACAAAAACTTGAGTTTTCTTTCAAATAGTTGTCCAAGTATGTTTAAAAGATTCAAAATGTACAAGAAAATATTTTTTGTTAAGTTTATATATTAAAATCCTGTTAGAAAAAAAGAAAATAAAACAGAGCTAAGACTTTGTGCTGTTAGCAGTTTGCCATCTTGGACACATCCCTTCTTTAGTATTTTTCTAAGATATGGTTGTAAAAACTTGTTATTATGAATACACTACTTGGCGCATTAATGTTCATAACCTGTAAGGCAGTCTGTGAGGAAATAACTATAAAAGGTCTAACGTCAGTGTTCCAGCTTGACTAATACATTTAATTACCTTTCAGTATTGCTTTATTTGTGAACCACAACAGGATTTCCATAGTATATCTCCTTGCTTCCTTATATAGCTAACTATATATGTTGGTGTTATATTAGATGCTTCTATCTGCACAACTCACTTGGTGTATGAAGGCAGTAATTAACTGGCTACTGCAACTTAGGAAGTAAACAGACAGGACCTTGCCACTGAGCTACTCATGACTGGCTGATTGCCTGCAGAAGCACATGGATGATCTTTAACTCTGCCCAAACATGGATCAGAATTACTTGGAGCTGAGCTAATAATGACAGCATGTTGTTGTCTGTAGCAGGTCTCTCTCAATAGTCAACCAACCAAAATGCTACTTCAGTCAAACAATTTGAAATAAGATACCTATACATATTTTCTCTTTTTGCCCTGATTTTGAACTCAAAACCACTGTATTCCAACTATGATTTTACCCAGATTTCTATAGTGCCTTGTGTAAGGGCAACCTGTAATCTGATAGAAACAAAATGTGGCAAAATTATTGGGGATTACAATATTTACTCATTAGCCTTTACCCCCCAGCACCAGTCAGGAAGTACCCTCAACCACCCCATAGACACCCCTCAGGAAATACCCTCAATCACCCCCCAGACATGCCTCAGAAAATATCCTCAACCATAACCCCCCATCTATTTCTAGGGAACAAGTCCTTAATACATTTTCTAAGGCCAAGAACTATGTATCAATGTGCAAAATAATATCCCAGGATGCCTTCTTAATAGCAGGAAATATGACCTATCAGGACCACTACAATCACTATTTAACCACAATCTTCATACAGGCCTCATGCCAAGTAAATGGAGGGATGCAAATGCCATCCCTCTGCACAATGGCAAGCTATCTATGGACCCAGGTAACTACAGACTCATACATCTGACTAGTCTTGTATGCCAAACCTGTGAAAGAATTACTTTGGAGATGATAACAATAACATAGTAACACTTCAAACACTGGATTAAACCCAGTTTGGTTTTGTCAAGGGCAGGTCATGCCTATTGAACCTAATGAACTTCTCTGAGATGGTCATCAAAAAATGGATAAGGGAAATGGTGCATTATGTCTACCTTGAGCTAGCCAAAGCATTTGTCACAATAGTCCACTTGGCATTGTAGACAAACTCCTAAAATTAGGTATAAACCCTATGTCACCTGCTGAATAGCCAGATGGCTCACAGAAAAGACCCCAAAAGTTAGGATAGGGGAGTCTACCTTCAAAAAGAGGTTAGTCACTAGCAGACTCTCCCAAGGCTCGGTGCTGGGCCTCTCTCTTTTTCGGCATTTACTTCTGTAAAGTCAAAGCCATTGCCAAGGGCCTCTGGCTGACCAACTTTGTAGAGAATTGCAACCTAGAAAGAGTCATAGAATGTGCCAGTGACACATATCCTCTTCAAGAATGCCGGACTCAGACTAATAACTGGTGCCAGAGCTACAGTCTAAAACTGACTTCCAAGAAATGCAAGATAGTATCCTTTGGAAATATTTTTACCCCTGGAAACTACCACATTGATAATATACCCCTGAAGAGTAGACCAAGTGGTCAGGGATTTGGAAACACATAGACAGTAACCTGGTCTTTGACCATCATGTGTCTATGGTAGTAAGGAAATGATTTTATATTGTGCAACTTGTAAACAAAAGTAAGACATCTAGGTCCAAGGATGTCATTGTTCCCCTGTGCTCAGCCCTTATCAGACCATTCATTGAGTACAACACCCCTTTTGGTATGTATCTGACCAGGTATATGCAATAAATGTAGTGTCTAAAGTGGTTCCTCAAAAAAAGAATAGATGGCCTAAACAACATATCCTGCATGGACTGCCTCGACACCCTATCCCTGTACTCTGTCTCCTGCAGATTGCTGAGAGGTGATCAATGCCTGGCCTACAAAGTATCCTGTGATCCTGATCTGATGGACCTGATGGATATTTGCAAAACGAGTATATTAAAATTGCCTGGTCTAGGGACCTAAACCTCATCTGCAACATATATAGGACAAGTTGGAGGGACAGGTATATGTCTCAGAGACTACCTCTTCTCTGGAACAGGCTTCCCATCCAAGTGAAGCAGAGTTCTTCCTTAATCTAATTCAAGTGCATCTTGAACCTTTGAATGGGGAGTCAGCAGTTTACCTGTGATCTGGCACTATGTGTCTAGTAGATGGAGGCAGCTTATAAATGTTTGACCACCCTTGCCCAAGCCTAAATATACCATTTAAGATACTCCTACGGTATCCAAACCTGTAAGATAAATTTGAGAAGCATGGCCAGGCTTAAAAAAGTCCCCTGGGGTTGTTAGCCTAGTAATCTCATATGAACATATGAACGTATTATGTCAAAGGCTACATATTTGTTCCTAGTCACTGCTTTAATCCTTAAACTTGTAAGAGACACTTAACTGACTCTAGGACCCTCTGAATCATCTAAGAAACACAAAGGACAGTAACTACATTTATGCTACTAATATACAAACATTCAGCTCCTGGAAGCCTGGGTTGACATATGCAGTCAGGAATCAGATATTCAGATGAAACATATGAACACATACTGCAGTCAACAGAAAAGAGGTTCAGCTCATTCTGCAGTGAAAGGCCTAGCCACAGTATAGGAGATGGTAGAGTTCTAGTCATATCTAAATAACTTGCTAGCTAATTACTCAACATGCCCAAATTTTACAAACTATGATTGCAACTGGCTAGTCTGTGAACATGCAAAAGTTGGTAAATTACAACTGGACTGCTTCTACACCACCTAACACATTGCTCATTCTACACCACCTAACACCTTGCTTCTTCTATTCCTCTTAACACCTTGCTCCTTCTATACCACTTAACACCTTGCTCCTTCTACATCACTTAACACTTTGTTCCTTCTGTTCCACTTAACACCTTGTTCCTTCTATACCACTTGACACCTTGCTCCTTCTACATCACTTAACACCTTGCTTCTTCTGTTCCACTTAACACCTTGCTCCTTCTACATCACTTAACACCTTGCTTCTTCTGTTCCACTTAACACCTTGCTCCTAACACATCATTTAACACCTTGCGCCTTCTATACCACCTAACACCTTGTTCCTTCTATATCACCTAACACCTTGCTCCTTCTGTTCCACTTAACACCTTGCTCCTTCTGTTCTACTTAGCACCTTGTTCCTTCTATATCACTTAACACTTTGCTCTTAATACATCACTTAATACCTTGCTCCTTCTATACCGCCTAACACCTTGTTCCTTCTATATCACTTAACACCTCGCTTTTAATACATCACTTAACACCTTGCTCCTTCTATACCACCTAACACCTTGTTCCTTCTATATCACCTAACACCTTGCTGCTTCTACATCACTTAACTCCTTGCTCCTTCTATGCCACTTAACACCTTGCTCCTTCTATACCACTTAACACCTTGCTCCTTCTGTATCACTTAACACCTTGTTCCTTCTATATCACTTAACACCTTGTTCCTTCTATATCACCTAACACCTTGCTCCTTCTACATCACTTAATGCCTTGCTATTTCTGCTCCACTTAACACTTTGTCCCTTCTATATTACTTAACACCTTGCTCCTAACACATCACTTATCACCTTGCTCCCTCTATACCACCTAACACCTTTCTCCTTCTACATCACTTAACACCTTGCTCCTTCTATACCACCCAACACCTTGTTCCTTCTATATCACCTAACACATTGCTCCTTCTGTTACACTTAACGCCTTGCTCCTTCTGTATCACTTAACACCTTGTTCCTTCTATATCACTTAACACCTTGCTCTTAATACATCACTCAACACCTTGCTCCCCTATACCACCTAACACCTTGTTCCTTCTATATCACTTAACACCTTGCTGCTTCTACATCACTTAACACCTTGATCTTTCTGCTCCACTTAACACCTTGTTCCTTCTATATCACGTAACACCTTGACCCTTCTGTATCACTTAACACCTAACACCTTGCTCCTAATATGTCACTTAACACCTTTCTCCTTCTACACCACCTGACACAAAGCCATTAGTTCAGGCTACCTCTCCTTACCTTCAAAACCACAATTCATTGCTATAAGTGACTTCATTCTACACTGTAATCCTGAATGACCAAGTGCCTTCACCCAAATCAAAAATCAGGTCATTAAGTCAGCTCCTCTAAAATGGAGGTTGAAAAACAACCACAAATATTTCCCATGCCTGTTCTACATTCCTCATTTTCAGAGATAGTGGCATTGTCAAAACAATATTTTCTGCAACTTTAGCCAAGTGCCCCTACAACCTGCAGGTCTTTAGGCATAATAAAAAAATATTGCCATTTAGTGAGTTAGGAGCAACACAATGGACTTGTGTTCATTATCAGTTAGACTGCAGTGCTGTCCTTTTATTACTACTGAGTACTCTACTACCTTTACAAGACAATGCTTGAGGCCAACCTGGCACCCAAGAGTGCAGTACTAAAGCCTTCTCCAATAGCCTGCTCCATTGGCATACAGTGATAAAGCCCTGACTGTAACTCAGGCAACCTGAGTTTGCATACTGGTTTGGTTGTCTGCTGGAGCTAGCATAGGTGCATGGGGTTTGGGGGTTGGGGGTGGATGACATAACTTTACTGGCTCACCTTTCCTCTGGGGTGGAGGCTGTTGGTGCACATGCTTGGGGAACATATTCTTGTCTTCAAGTCCCGAGTAGAGACTGCACTCCGAATGTGGAAGTTATTTTATTTTACACATTTGTTAACCTGGTAGGTCTACTGCCAGTAGGAGTGCTGTCTGGTTAAGTGATTTGCTCACAGTCACACAGTAGGCAAACAGAGGTGGAAGGAATCAAGCCTGTACTCGTGGTTATAAGAAGCAGCTCATTAACAGTTCAGAGCCATAATCATCTGCATTAACAGCAAATAAATACCTACATATATATATATATATATATATATATATATATATATATGTGTGTGTGTGTGTGTGTGTGTGTGTGTGTGTGTGTGTGTGTGTGTGTGTGTGTGTGTGTGCGTGTGTGTATGTTAGTCCTGAGATCTTGAAAAATCCCACTCCCCATTTTGTATTCTGTATCCATCCCCCAAAAGGAACTGCCAACATCCTGTGATCAATCAACATACATAAAAAAGCCTGCTTACAAAACATGCAATATAGCACACATATAGTGAAACACACTGAACCCATAATATATATATTTCTCTCTCTCTCTCTCTCAATATATATATATATATATATATATATATATATATATATATATATATATATATATATATATATAAATATATATTCTCAAATGAAGTAGACTCCTATACACACACACACACACACATATATATATATATATATATATATATATATATATATATAGGGGTCTACTTCATTTGCAATAACTTCCAATTGACTGACACCCATTTGACTGAGACCAAATGACTGAAATTTAATTTGACTGATACTTCATTTGACTGACAGTTCATTTGACTGACAAGTATTATTGGCAGTCTCCAGAGCAATGTAAGGCAAGTAAATGGAATGTGTCCCCATCCCCACTGTAGTGCGACCCTGGAGTTAGAATATATAGTTGGGGGAGTGTGGGGGGCACAGCCCCCCACAATGGGGGGGTGTGGGTGGTGAAGCCCCCCACTTAATTTCATATTATATTGTTTGCTTTTGGTTTAATATTTCTTAGCAAAACAATATCTAGATGAAAACAAAAAGGTTGTGAGGCATGAAAAAATAAATTACTTTTTAAATACATTACTGAATGCTAGTAAAAATAAGGTATAAAAAAACAAGCAGCACTCAACTCAAACCATTTCTCCTTGCACTGCAGTTCTAATTATAATTTATATTCAGCTTTATTAAAGTACCAAGTAACATGCTGAAAGTAGCAATCTCTGTAATACCCACACTTGTAAAAATGTTTCTTATCCAAAAAAGACCTGCTGCCTGACAACAACCATCTACTTGTTTCATGGGGAAAATGTGATCAAAGTAAAAAATGAGCAGCAAACAAGAAACAAGTTCAAGATAAATTGCTTAAAGGATTACAGCACAGGTTATGGACCACACATGATAGATTGACATTCTGTTTAGTTTACAGGTAAAGCCTGCAAAGATGATAAAGACATATGAAAAGCCACTGTAGTACTTGTGTCTACCTTGGATGGGAGGATACTCTGCACACTTACACTACATAACTGCTCCTTGCCTTGCTTGGACACATCCAGAGTCACTGCATGGGGGAGTGGGGTGCAACAAGTATGTCACAATTTGAAATGCCTCTGGTTGACGGTGATAGCCTTGACACATTTGTCATACCTCTCAACCTCAGAGCAAGAAATCTGGACAAAGCCTTAAATAGAGGTGGGACAAAGGCCCCAAAATAAGGACAATTTTTAAATATTGCTCTTATAAACTTAGAAAGATAATAGAGTAGTAGGTCTTGCATTAGTATGAATTTTCTGAAGGGTATGAAATCTGAAACTCAAACGTCTGTTTCTAACTTCAATCTTTAATGATGTGCCACTAATTTGCCAGAAAACCACAATTTGATGAAAAATGGACCAAAAATGTGATACAAAAATATAAAATAGCCACACAATACAGCTGGGAACGTGTCAAAGAAGGGACACTTTTTAAATATTAGTACTGTTATTAATATTAGTACTGTTAAGTTGAGCAGCTGACAAAATAAGAGAATCTACATGCATTTCTGAAGTAAAAGTAATCTATAACTCTGATCATTACAATTATTTATTAACTGTAAACCCTCCACATTTTATTCCAAAATTGCCATTTTGTGGAGGGATTATTAGGGGGAGAGCAACATTTTGAGCCAAAGTCGGGGACAGTTGGGAGGTTTGGATATACAAAAAACGATAAAAAGCCAGTTGTATCCAAGGAAACGCCAGGATCCAAACACAATTCAGTTCTCTTTATTTGAACAATAAACAAGTAGTAGGTTGAGCGCTGTATAACTAATTTTCATGTTTATTTTTAACTTAATTAATATTATATATGCTGATAAATTTCTTATTGAGAGTTATTATATTTGTATTGGTAAGGATAGGATGGAGTAATTATTAACACTTCTTCTGTATATCATTCAACATATTTTTAACCTCTGTATTTTAAATCAGTTGATTTTTAGTAAATTGAATATTAATGAACTACTTAAAAAGCGGCTTTTTGTATATAAAGGAATGTTATTATATCATTATTGTTCTTGATCTTTATACTTACTTAGATGAATGCGCCAACCTACTACTACTACTTGTTTACTGTTCAATTAAAGAGAACTGAATTGTGTTTGGATCCTGGCGTTTCCTTGGATACAACTGGCTTTTTATCGTTTTTTGGATTGTTGGCTTCCAGGGGTAGTTTGTTTCATAGGTTTGGATATACCTAATTCTATAAAGCAATTTATTTGTGCATACCTCTCAACATAAAAACTGTAATGTGCATACTGCTTTACTTCTACAATGATTTGTATTTCATTTAAAAGTTTTATTTTACATTTTATAGCACAAACACTAATCGACATCTGCTAAACAAAGCAATGCAATCTCACAATGAAAATAGACTTAGCATTAAAACCGCTCTGCCTTTGAAACTCACATTCATTGAAACAGCATTGAAACCCACATTCAAAGAAAATACATCTGGCCAGTAGCAGATAAAGATTAACTATGGGCTGTTTTCAAATCATAGGCCCCTTGCACAGGAAGCATACATGCGTTCTTTGATACACCTTCCTGATTGTATTAAATTATATTCCTTGTATAATACAGTACAGTTGTTAGAGGGCATTTTAAATTTATTGTCTTGAACATTTTCCAGTAAACAACAAAACAAAATGCATGCATCAATAATGACAAAACTGCCCAGTTTAGAACATTTCCATCATAAAAGTATACTCAAACTTCTACATTCCACCAGTATCAGTAACTATGCACAATATTTGCTGAAGTAAAAGTCACCTAAATAATTACACATGGAAGAGATTTGTAACTAATGAAGCAGTTACTGCTAGCAAACAACTTTATATTTCATTGTTTCATCTACAAATAAAGTGCCAGTTGCCCTTGAGGAATGAAGTACCCATGTTACATTAAAAAAATGATAATCTAGTAATATTCTAATAGGGAATGGGTGGCAAACTGATAACAGGTTGATATTTACTAGGTATCTCTGCCAAAGAGGACCTTCTCAGGACTGCAGCATCCACTCCCTTTAAAAGTAAAACACAGTACAGTATCAGCAATGCATCTACATACTGTGGGAGTAGAACCCACAACTTTCGACATCAAAAGCAAGTACACTACCGTTGTGCTATTAGCAATGCAAGTAGACTCAGCATAAGTAGCAATAAACTTCTCTTCCCCCGAAGCTCTTAGCTCCTTGTAAAATCCACTTGACACTCCACCGTATCTCTCAACTGTGCAGCACATGAGTACAAGAAAACTGGAAAAAGCCAAAATTGATTGGTGGGGGGACAAAAGCCCCAAAACCAGGGACACATTTTAAACATTGCTTGTATAAGCTTGGAAAGTTGCTAGAATAAAATGCTATGCTACCACCATGCAGTTCACTGCCAAGTCTTGAACCTAGGACCCTGTACACTACAGTCAGAGCAACATACCATTATGCCAAATCAGCTGTTTCTTGAAAGACAGGAAGACCGAAAACTTAAATGGCTATCATTTAGTGAATTTAGTTCTCACCATAGCTCTCGATGTCTTAGCACAAAACACCTGGGCAAAGCCAATAATGGGGGAATACTGCCCCCAAACATATTCAATGAATTCAATTCTCACCATAGCTCTCAACCTCTTAGCACAAAAAAACCTGCATAAAGCCAATAATGGGAGAATACAGCCCCAAGCATAGGGACACATTTCAAATATTGATCTTATAAACTTAGGAAATTGCTACAATAAAATGTTTTGTGTTGCCATGTACTTTCTGAAGAATATGAAGTCTGAAATGCAAATGTCTGTCATTATTTAGTGAATTCAAAATCCAGAAAAAACACAGATTTTATGAGGAACAGAACAGAACAAAAATATAAGGCAAAAATCTGAATACTTTTCACAAGTGGTGGTGGGTAGGGAATTCAGGCTCTTGCTACCTGCACCCAAGGTTGAGGGTTTCAGCCTGAGCTACTTTCTCTAGCCACCAGTTATAGTTAACTGGGGCATTTTGCACACACACACACACACACACACACACACACACACACACACACACACACACACACACACACACACCTGAGTAAATCTGGATGCAGAGTCCTGACCTCCATTTGTCCCATCCTCAAAGCAGCTCCTGTTTCCTTGTGCTAAAATAAATATGCCAGTTCCCTCCATTCAAAAGTCCACAGAATAAATAAGCCTCCATTCAAAACTCTGCACCTTACAGTTCCCCATGCAAAGTCTGCTCTGATTTTAGCAGCTCCTGTATCTCGGCACCGGAATGCCATACATGTGTGCGCTGCCCCAGCTTGTTCTGAGCATGCACAGATGCAGACCTTGCAGTCTGATCCCCTTCCAGTCTATGCAGTTGCAACTGCATAGACTTCTGGGGGATCTGTAGGGTGCTGCCTTGTTCTGAATCCGGACTGGTTAAACAGCAGTCTGGATTCAAGTTTCCAAACACGCATGCGTGAGTTCCGGGATTTTTATTTTTTATTTTTTATTTTGGTTACAGCTGGGGATTTTTTTTTTGGTTTACAGCTGGGGGGGCTGCAGTCCTGCAGTCTAATATCATGAGCCGCCACTGATTTCTAGCTCGCAACTTATTAATTTATTTTATGTTTGTTTATCAGGAAAGTCTGACTGGGTGGGTAACCATTTTCAGCGGAGGCCCAGGAAGAAAAGCCCCACTAGTTACAGAGAAAACATAATCTAAAGAAACTACAATAATAGGACTAGACATCCAAAATAACCCCACGGAGGATACATAATATAAGAAATACAAACTTAAATTGAGACCTTCAAAAAAGTCCCATAAGTTACAAAGAATAGATATGGAATATAAGAAAAATACGAAACATATGATGAGATGATCAACTTTAGCTCCTTTGATTAATAATAATCATACATGTGTTATAAAGAACATCATACAGTTAGAGAAAACTTACTGAACACTTTCTGTTTTGATTAATGCATATAGTCTATCTTAATTTGTTTACCTGCATTTTAATTTAATTATTTAGCATCCTACTATCTATTTTTCTTGTATTTCTGTTTAATATGTAGTATGTTAAAAGATGACAGAATGATGAAATGTATCCCTTTCTATAATACCAAACTGATTTATAAGGATATCTACTTATTTTGTCAATGTACTTTAGTAAGAATTTAACTGTAAAATAAAATCAAGTGCATGACATTGCAGTAATTGCTTCCAATTTATTCCAAGAATTTTCCTTAAAAATAGCTTTGTAATATGTGCCAAATTATTTGGCACTATGACAGCAAAAAGATGAACCTTATGTTCTAAAGCACTTCTTTCTAGAACTGGCATCAAATTATTGGAAAATGATAATGGCTTCATCAATAATCTCAGTGTAGCATGTGAACATGCACTTAAAAATAAGGCTGCTGCCAGGCAATAATAAGCTATACTGTGCAATTAATCGACTGTCTCAAAATCAGTTAAATCAGTCAACTCTAAGCATTGTATCTATCAGAACAGTACTGAGTAAGAATTATCTAGATGTTATCAATGAATTGCTGATAACACACACAAATCAATTTCTAAAAGGTAAATTAGATTTAAAAAAAAATACTTTTCACATTTAGAGCCAAGCTTAAATGGTGGCTTTGGTTCACAAATATCATCTTTTTTTGCTGGTTCTTGAGTTAATATTTTCATGGAGGAAAGTGCAGCACAGACCAGCATCTGTTGATGTACTGCTACTTGTGCTGTTTGATTAATAATAGATGATCATCTCTGGTTATAGACTTCTGAAGAATATTTATTGTTCCAAAAGATCCTGGATCCTCAGAACTTGACCTCCCATTCTTTCTGTGCTCATTGGAGAGCATGTTAGAGCTGGAAACAGAAATGCAAGATAATTGTCCAGGCCCTATGTTCAAGGATCGTTATACAGAAGTATAGGGAACCACATGCTAACTCATTTATTTTTATTTATTTATTTAACATTTGTTGACCAGGAAAGTCTGACTAGGACAGAACCTATTTTCAGCGGAGGCCCGGGGAGAAATGCTCCAGACACATGTCTTTAGAATGTGGGAGGAAACCGGAGTACCTGGAGGAAACCCACATGAACACAGGGAGAACAAACAAACTCTGCAAAGAAGGCACCCCAGCTGAGAATCGAACTGGAGAACCCCTTGCTGTGAGGTAATGTTAACCACTGCACCACTGCATCACCCAATTATGGTCAGGATCACTTATAGAGCTACTGCAGTTTGTATATTTAATTCTCTGTTTAGTTTTCCATGTTGTTGACCACTGCTCCTTCCTGAAATTGAAGTTGTTTCTCCTGGATTTGTGGCTGGTCTTTTTTACTAAATCTGCATTTTCTTTTAATAAGTAGGATATTATACAACAAGGTAGCCCTCAGTTTGGCTGGTAGAAAATGGAACAGCTAGAAGTATTTATTAAACTGTCCAGCTGTTCCTTTTAGGCTTGTCATAATTATGACCTCTGTATTTTAGACCTGACAGTATCCCTTAGAGCTCTGTCTAAAATTCATTACCTCACCAACCAGATGCAAACCTCTCAGCAATATCGATTTTCACAGAATGTCCAGATTTTTGCCTCATATTTTTTTTTTTAGTCTGGTCCTCATAAAATTGTGATTTGCTATGAAATCATTGGTAAGCAATTGAGGGTTGAGGTCAGAAAATACTTACAGACATTTGAGTTTCCAGACTTCATACCCCTCAGAAAATTCATGCTAATGCAAAACCTGTTATTCTATCAACTTTCTAAGTTTGTAAGAGCAATATTTAAAAAGTGTCCCTATTTTTGGGCCTTTGTTCCCCCATTATTTATGGCTTTATCCAGATTTCTTGTTCTAAGAGGTAGAGAGTTATGACCAGATGCTATTAATGAAGCTTATTCTGTAGAGCAGTTTTTATTTTCACTATTGATAAACAAGTCTTCATTCATATTTCAGATGAAGGAAAAAGTTTTAGGACATATTTAGCTGTATTTCTTTTTTTTTGTAGACTGCATTTGCAGTCTAAGCAAATATACAGTAAACAAATCATATAGTACTTCATTCAAATACAGGTGAAAAAGAGAAATCGCACAAAATATGTATAAAAGCTTCTGAGAGAACTCATTACTGATAATTTATTTAACAGAGGTATTTTTCAAAATTAAACAATAGTCATTTAGTTTCTTCCTTTAAAGATAACCTAATGTAAATACTTATCATAAAAGGTAGGTATAGTAGTCATAATGCTGTACTTCTACATTTAAATTCAAGAGGAAATGAAAAAGAGGAAAAAATGAAATGAAACAATACAGCAAACAACAGCAGCAGCTAATTTTAATTGTCTGTGGATAAGCCATCACACCTATTCTTTAACAGTAGCATTATGTACAGAGTGTTGCCTCCATGGGCAACAAAATCTGTCAGCTCTTTAACATGACAAAGCTCATTTTGTACAGACTCACTCTGGTCACAGCTAAGACATTATCTTTAATGTTAAAACAGTCCCTCCCCCATCAGTTTGTCATATAGTATTCTGTGCACCCAGTAGTGATAAGGTAAACTTCCTATCTGTAAAACATTTTCCCAACCACTGTTGTATCTTTCAGCACCTTGTGATAGATTTCTTCGACTAACTACACTCCTGACTCTCCAAAGAAGCCTCCTTCCTGAAGCTCTGCTCTCACTGGGAGATAGGTGGAACAGAAGTAGTTTAGTCAGAAAAGTGAGTTCATGTCCCAGACTGGATTGACAGACTTCTATGTCTGCCTAAAAAGATCATATTGGTAAGGAAGATCCAAATATATAATGACAGGCACCAGTTGTATCATTCACACATGTCCATTCATCTAGTAAAGCTATAGGGAACATATGTTGTAGTGTGGGCAGGGTCAGGAATGTCTTATGTAAGCATTTCCATGAGTACATTCACCATGTTAGTGATGAAGTGACTAAAGTTGGTGAAGTTAAGATCATTGCCTTTTTTTTCTTTTCAGTCGGTGCTCCACCAGTCTCAAGATTCTGTCTCAGATATGGGAATTTGGTTCTAGTATTAAGCTTTTTAGTAAAGAATAGGTCTCAGAAATATGTATGATCTGCCCAATGGTTAACTTTATTATATATCAAACCATCACCTGGAGCTGTAGTTCATCTTGTACTACTTAGTTTTTTTTTTTTGATAATGCAGTGTTAAGCCTGATTGGAGAAGAAGAGGTCTTTTAGGTCAAAATACACCTTGAGGGTGCTAAATTACATAACACCATCACCCTCAGTTATGTGGGCACAAATATTAACCTCCTTATTTCACTATCTGTCAAAAGAAAAGTTATCTTTTTCCAATGGGATTGGAACTACATGATCCAGGGGAAGGTGAAAACAGCCATTTCATGTGTCGTGTGGTTTGGATCACACGGTAAAATATTTCAGCATATAATGATCAGCTTATAGTATTTATCCTGTGTTGCAGACCTATATCCATGGCCCTGATTAGGCACCATGTTTCTTTGTGAATGTGTTCCCCTGAACTGCTAATGATTAAACAGTCGACTAGCATTTTCACCTGTTCCAATTTCCAAGGCAATACACAAATTCTCTGCCACCGCAAAGTGGCTATTCTCAAGATGAAAGTCCAGAGGCTTATCAGTAGCCGAAGAAGAGCCAGTTCACTATGGTAACAGCTTGTGTAATGTAGTTTAATGGCAACCTGTGACTTATCTAGAGCTCAAATATTATCAAGAATTACCTTACTTAACTTTTTAGTTCTCTGATAGAAATGCATAATGGTATGGATTGGATGAAATACAGGATGCTTGGGTATAATGTCATCATCATGGCAATGATTGTCTATTCCACTTGGAAGTTGACAATACTCCATTACTTCACTGGTGACATCTGTCATCATGGCAATGATTCTCTGCTCCACTTGAAGATTGACAGTACTCCTTACTTCACTGGTGGTGTCTGCACATTCTGTTCAGATCACAAATCTGATATGGTTAGATGTCTGCTTGCCCTCAAGATAACAAAGTCTGCTACCTTTCACTGAAAAGAATATTTATGTATATTCCCAAATGATGACAAAATGCCTATTAAGGGCAATTGACTTGGCCATGTTGATCTTATAGCCTTATTGCTCCCTAGAATGTTATACTGTCTACCGTGTCTTTGGAATGATGACCATGGGATTTTAGAGTAATAGGGTAAAATATCTGGGGAAAGACGCATCTGAACAGTGCAAACAGTATTCCTGTCTGGTATGATAGTATGGTAGTATGGGAAATCTAATTCATTAGAAGACCATCTAGTGTTTTGCTCATCAAAATGAATGGAAGGGATCCAAGGCTCAGTTTTCATTGTGCTGTACAGCATGTTAATACTTTTTGTAAGAAACAGACCTGTTTTGATTGATGTCAAAAGATCTTGCTGTCTCTACTTCAGTGGACAAATAAGGGCCCAAGGCAAATTATATATATTTTTTCTATATCCTTAAATAAGTACCTCTGTTAAAAAAATCAATATCTTTTTTTTCTCCTTTTTAGAGTGGGGCTACCTATAGTCACATTACCTGAATTATCCATCCACCATAATGTACAATACATAATCAACATACTGACCAAAGCCTTCCCACCCATATTGAATACTGCCTGATTTCCATGCTCCAAGAAAGGTGCAAGTGTTTTCAGTCTACTGGTCTCCACTCCCATAACTAGTTTATAGTAAACATTCAGTAATGAAAACTGTATAATAGCTGCCTTTGCAAGTCTTCCCTTAGTTTGCATGAAGGAGGCAATTTCTTTTGAGACTGAATATTATTATGTCTAACATAACATTTCCATTACTCCTGGAGGAAAAATTCTGAAAAACTCCCCAGGAAGTTCATCATGCTGTGGAGTTCTTAATCCTTTAACCTGCTTAAGTGAATAACTATTTCTCTTTGGTTAGGGATTGTAGGAGCTCCTCCTTAATGTCTGTTGGTATGCTGGAGATGATGTCAATGTCACATGAGAATTTTTGACTAGAAATAGTTCTGTAATACTCTCCGAGAAGCTCCAGGTTTTTCTGAACATTGTGAACTTTTTTTCCTGGAGGTGGGGTATATATCAGACAAAGAATAGTTTTCTGCTCTGCCTGACTTCTGCATCTCATAGCCACTGAAGTGGCATGGTATAATACTGGATGCACAGTCTATCCAAACTGAGTTCAACCTTTTTTTGCTGGTACACTGAATTCACTCCTCTAGGTATTCTAGTACCTAAGCGCCCTGTTTCCTTAGTAGTCTCTACCAGGTGTTGATAATTTCACTGGAATGGCAATTATTTAGTAATTTATACAAAGAGATGTACTGATTGTTACCCCAGCATTTCAGATAATTGTGAATACAACATTTGTAGGCATTCCAGAGACCACAGAGTTTGTATTGCTCTACCATACATACAAATGGGGAGATAACGTTTATATCATTCAGCAGATCAGGAAAGTTAGATCATTCATGCTTGGGAGGGAATCTGCAGGTTTTGCATGTGCCTTTGCATAGAGGTTTTAAGGTAACTCAAATTATATTGTGATAGAAAATGGAAATCAAAATCTAAACCAACTATATTAGAAGCAGTGAATATAGTAATAGAGATAAAACAACTAGAACCGAGATCTTTAGAAAAGGGTGGGAGCAAACTACATAGGAAAAAAATTGGAATTGTGGAAACAATACTTACGGGGAAGAATGAGGTTTAAAAGAAGGCAGGACTTAAATGAGATATGTAATATTTGACTGAAAATGATTGGGTAGATTATAAGACATGTATAATGTTAGCAACAAGGAGTATGTCAGTATAGTTTGTGATCATACCTCTCAACCTCTTAGAGCAAGAAATCTAGACAAAGCCATAAATAAAAGTGGGACAAAGGCCCAAAAAATAGGGACAAATTTTAAATATTGCTCTTACAAACTTAGAAAGTTGACATAATAACAGGTTTTGCATAAGCATGAATTTTGTGAAGGGGATAAAGTTTGAAACTCAAATGTCTGTCATTAAATTTAACTTCAAGCTTTAATTATTTGCCACAAAACCACAATTTTATGAAAAAAGAACCACAAATATGAGGCAAATATCTGGACAGTCTGCAAAAATCTAAACAGTTGACAGGTATGTATTGTGATGTAAAATACTTACAACTAGGAATTTGATGGTGTGGTCTGTTTTCGTTTATATAAATGTATGATTGCTTGTGTCATAAGTGACGATTTAATAAAGATGTTTCCTGTTTAAAAAAAACGAGGCAAGAACTGAATAATGTATGTAATGTTGTTTAGGTTATATGATATATAGCAACATATGTGAAGTATAATGTTTGTTAATGTAAATTTGTTAATAAAGTTTGATTACTTTTGCATAAATGTAAATTTGCCTATGTCACAAGTGACAATTCAGTAAAGATGTTTAAAAGAAATTGGGTCAGTGAATAACCTGTAAATCAAATGTCATGTATACCGCTAAGTGTCCAATGTTTGTTTGAGTAATTAATATAAAATCAGTTAGATGTTTTCACTCATACTCTTAGTTTCAAATTTCATTCCAAGAAAGTGCCTAGCTAAACCTTAGCTAATTCAGATATTTTGGATGGATTTGACCCCTGCCAGAAAAAACAAAGTTTACATCAGCTCTCACTATTACTTGACGTCTAATGTTATCCAGCAGAATATGGACTAGTCAGTTTCCTTCTTGACCTCTCAGTACAGGATGTAGGTATAAGAAGCATACAGTGATGACCCTTCTGGTGAAGGTTGCAACAACTCCTGCTAGTAACCCTTCCTGTTCCAGAAACGAGAGTAGTATCTGAAAACGTGGAGCCATTCATTATTAGAGTAGTGAATTCTTGGAAGGAGTTGAGAGAATATTAGTTGTCATTGTTTGATATTTTTGGTGTGCAGAATAGTATAGAGTCATCCACTATACACTGCAATTGAGGTGTGGACATTTAAATCATTCTAGGTCTGCTTTCCTGGTGCATACAAGGAATTCTGGACTCTCTCATCAATCTGTAAATTGCAAACCACTCTATATAACATCATTAGGCATCAACATGGTGCAACCAAAAAGTAAGAAAAGGATTTCAGCTAATCTAATAACAACTGACTATTTATAATAACATATATACAAAGTAGAATGTCCCCTAAATAAATGAGAGCAGGAATCTCCCTGCCCCTAACTCTGAAACACCCTTCAAGGCTGGATCACGATTCGTGATTGACAATTGTGATAAGGTTAAGCATACTGTTGACTCTTGGCAATGCTAAATTCACTATTCAAACATGTAAAACAACAATATTAAACAATAAATCATATTGCATTCTTTAGTTCTTTCTCAAAATATAAACCAAAATAAAATGGGAATGACTTCTACGATCAATACAGGGATCCATGTTCGAAAGTTGATGGATAAAAACATCAGTTTTCTAAACATCAGGATTGGAAGGCTGAATGCTCACTTAATCAAGTGTTCACTACATCAAAACCTGGAAGATCTAAGTATTATGCCAGCAGATAAAACAAATCCCTGTTGCACTCAAAAAACCCCAAGTCCATCAAACAGTGTTTTTGCCGGGGGACACCCCCTGATTATTACGTATACTAATTATGTGATCATACTGTCTCATGGGAAAGGGCATACTCCCCTGCCCCAAGGATTGTCAATTACAAATGGCTGTCTTCTTACTTTTCTGAAGCATCAACATGCTGTTCTTTCTGCCATAATGACTTGCTCTTCTGGGTTTCAATGTATTGAACGCTCAGTTAAGTGAACATTCAACGTTCTGGTTTTAGTGTTTAGAAAGTCAACATTGTGGTCCTTTGACTTTCTGACAGGCACCCCAACATAAAATTGCAATGGAAAGGGAGATCCTTGCTCTGTAATATGAAGTGTATCATCTTATTATAGAAAAATCTTATTCATATGAATGATGATTACAATAAAGGCCTTTCAAAAAACAGGTCTGCAATTTAATTTTAAATGATAGATACATTCCCTGTGTCACACAGGCTTGAAAAAGTTTAGCATTCAGTAAATAAAGGTTTCATATTTAAGTCCCTCTTACCATAAAATGTTTGCAGTCTAACTCATATATGCAGCTCCCTACACCAAGCACAATTTCCCTTAACAGCTCACAGGGAGCATACTCCAGACCTGGACCTGGACTCTCCTTCTCTCTCCAGACTCACACAAAAGTTCACACTGACCACTTTGGAGCACTGTGTCCCTGCTTCCAGCAGCTGGCACACACACACTTGGATATTTGAGTTTCACACACACACACACACACACACACACACACACACACACACACACACACACACACACACACACACACCTGGGAAAAACTGGAATAGATTTAATAGCTGTGCTCCTTTCTGCACAGACTCTAAGGTAATCATGCTGCCACCAGTCAGCCACCCTAAGACTTTTACAAAGGGCACCCAATTGTACTGTGTAAAATTAATACTAATACAAATGGTAGGGTGTGACCAAAGCAGCAAGGCTTTCAGGAGTGGCCACAGTGTCACTAAAACAAGCATAAGTACTCTCAAGATGTTAAACATATTCTCTAAAGGACCAGCCACAATGAAAGGTATTAAGATATTTAATGATAAATAATAAAACAGAAAATAGGAGAATACTGAATACAATAAGCAACAGAGTTTCAACCACAGAGATATAACAATAATACAGTTGGCTTGTTTCTCATAGATGCAGAAAACAATACTAAACTATTCACACTAAATGTCACTGACTGACTAAAGAATTGCTGTTAAACACAAGCAAAAAGCTGAAAATGGGCAGTAACAGTGTGATATATCAGAAATAAAACCAAGACAAACTAGAAAGTTTATACCAAAGACCTAGCACGGCTGAAACAGAAGCAATGAAATATACTAAAATAATTTATTGGGATTTAAGCGCTTCCGTGCTCAAAAACAAGTACTTCATCAGACAAAATACACTAAAATACACAGCCATTAAATAGTACAACTCATTAACATCCAAACAATTACACAATTAATGTAGCAATTTACAATCTTTCAATAGAGGTTTAAAAGGTATACTACCATTCAGGCCAGGAAACCTGTGTGCCTGTAGGGTAGTAATCCATTTACTCTCAGCCTTTTCAACCTTATTAGGTAAATCACCTCCTCTAATGCTGTTAGTTAAATTTTGCAATACTAAAAAACTAAAACTATGATCATTAAGATCAGCCACATGTCTATATAAGGCACTCGTGACATCTTTCTTTCTTATATATCCAATATGTTCCAAAAGATGTTCCCTCAAAGACCTACAGGTCTTCCCCACATAGAAACAACAACATTTATTACATAAAGCCAAATAAACAAGATTGCATGTAGAACAATCAGCATAAAACCTTAGAGTAAATATAAAACAATCTGTTGGGTGAACAAATACTTTACATTCAGAAATAAATGAACAGGCCATGCATCCATGACATAGATATGTACTTTTCTATTAGAAACCCATGTAAAATTCTTACCACAATGATAGCATAGTTGTCTCTATAGGTCAATACAGGTCTAACTCTATTATCTCTTACTATATTTGCCTTAGGGTGTACACTATGTAAGGTATTAGAAAAATATGGCATAGCAGAATTCTTCCTAGTTTCTAACATAACATCACCTGTAGAAGTGAAATCATGTTCAGAATACCCTCTATCCAATAATTCATGGCGTAAATCATCAAAAGCTTGATGAAACAAACTGTCATCAGTATGCAGCCTTAACATTCTGAAAGCTTGACCCTTAAAAATATTATTGAACACATATCCAGGGTGCAAACTTGTACGATGTAGAACGGTATTCCTTCTACAAGGCTTCCTATAAACACTAGTCTCTAACATACCCATTCCACCTTTATATAAATGAACATCTAAAAATCAATAGCATCAAAAGCCATGTGTTTAGTAAACCTAAGATAATCCCTGGTACACTCAAGGCATGAAATAAATTGATCTAATAAACAAGTAGGACCATCCCACAACAGGAAGATATCCACAATTCTTTTGAAATATTTCAAATATGATGAGAAGTGCCCATAGCTATGCCAACCTTCTGTAGATAATTAAAAATTAATTAAATAAATAATTCATTAAAAATAAAAGCATTGTTTTCTAAAACAAGATCCAAAAATCTAGAAATCAAAAAGATCATGTTATTTGAATACTGGCTGTGCTTATGTAAAAACACTCTCACTGCTTACACTCCTTCCAAATTGGGAATAACAGTAAATAAAGTATTAACATCAAGAGTCACTAATACATAATAAGATACATCATGGTTAACATTAAATTCAAATAAAGTCTCCAGAAAGTGCTAAGTGTCTCTCAAAATAGATGAAATTCCATCCACTATTGTCTTAAGTTTGTGTTCAGCAAAAATGGAAATTGTCTCAGTGAGCCAACCACTCCCAGAGACAATCAGTCGAAGTGGGGGGTCATGAGCATCTTTATGCACCTTAGGTAAGCCCTGAATCACCGGCTGAAGAGGGTGCTCTACAATAAAATATTCATATAACTCAAGGTTCATCATCCTATTCATCAATAAGTCATAAGGTTCATCTTTGACATGCTGGACCATTCTTCGCACTACCAGTGATGTAATAACAAAATATACATTGCTGTCAGATAACATCTGTTGATCAAAGACAAGGGTGGGACTATTGTTATCTTTGACTGACAGAGATATGATGATAAAATGTTTGTGATGTGTGGATGTGTTTGATATATATCCTGTCATAAATCTTTCCTGTCAGGTTACAAAGTGCTGCTCCAAAGAAACAAGATGATGGTTAGAGGATGACATCACCTCTGGTCACCTGACTCTGGTAAAATACACATACAGAGCTTTGCTAAGATCTGTGGCATTATCTGAAACGTATACATTTCAAACTTTCACCTTCCAATGTTCTCTGATAAACATACATATATGATCAGTTACAACAATACAATTTAATATGCATGCATACATTCTTTCTGTCCAGCAGGACCTACTGCTGATGCATTTTTATCACAAGTAACTTTACAAATATATTTGTAATTCAAACATATGCACAAATCAGTGTGATAGTCAAATAATATAAAATTCTTTACAAAACTCCAGCTAGCTATTCTGGCTTATGTACATGTACTGCCCTACTCTCCCTGACACAGATTGCACTACTTCATAACATCACACCTACAATAGAAAAAGTAAGAACAGCATTAAGGAAAATGAAGTCAGGGAAAACAGCAGGCTGAGATGAGGTTACAGCAGATATGATAAAGATGTTGGATAAGATAGGGGAGAAATGGCTTCTGTGGGTATTCGTAGCAGTATGGAGAGACAGGCCTATCTCAGATAACTGGAGGCTAAGCATACTAGTACCAATGTTTAATAGCAAAAGGGAAATTCACAACTGTGGGCAGTATAGAGGTATCAAACTCTTATCACACTGCATGAACATGCTGAAAAAGGTGACTGATAAACAAATGTGCAAAGTAGTAGAAAGTAAGATGGGAGCTGAGCAGTTTGGATTCAGATAAGGATACAACACAACTGACCTGACATTTTGTGTTAGATACTTGAGAAGAAGTTAGAGATGTGGAAGAAGTCCAAATAGGAATTCCTAGACTTTTAGAAAGTTTATGACAAGGACCCAAGAAAGCTAATTTGGACAGTCCTGTGGTGGTATGAAGTCCCAGAAACATTGGTATAATTAGTGCAGGCTATGTACAATGACCCAGTGACTCATGTACTAATAGTGTTCAGCCTCACAGAAGGGCTCCCAGTGGGAGTGAGTGCCAATCAGGGATCATTACTGAGCCCACTACTGTGGACTACATTAGTACGCATGTCAGAGAGGACAGATCAACGAAGGTGCTGCATGCAAACCATGACACTCTACAGGCAGTCTCTGAGCAAGTATATCAGCAAAGGATACTGGAATGGAATGCAAAACTGAAGGCACATGGGATGAAACTGAGTACAGATAAGGCAGTTATAATGGCAGCAAATGGGGAAATCAGATGATGCTGAGAAGTGAGGTAGAAGGGGAATAGTTGAACAGGTTAACAGCTTCAAGATGGTGCAGTGGCACAGTGGTAGCATTGTCGCCTCACAGCAAGAGGTTCTCTGGTTCGATTCTTGGCTGGAGTGCCTTCTGTGTGGAGTCTGCATGTCCTCCCTGCATTTATGTGGGCTTCCTCCGGGTGCTCCGGTTTCCTCCAACATTTCAAAGATGTGTCTGGAGTGTTTCTCCCTGGGCTTCCGCTGAAAATTGGCTTAGTTCCAAGTTGGACTTTGCTAGTAAACAAATGTTAAAATACAATAAAGAAATAAAAAATAAAAGTATCTGAGAGGGGTGGCTAAGGAGAAGGGAAGTTGGAGTCTAAGCTAGAATCAGGAGGCTGCAGCCAACTGACAGAGTGTAAGGGAAATGCATGATAGAAGAATGTCAAATTAGTGGAAAAGTAAGGTGTACAAAACAGTGGTGTGATCAATACTACTGTATGGTACAGAAACCTGAGCAGAAGAGGCACTGCAGTTAAGGAAGCTAGAGGTGATTGAGGTGAAGAGCTTGATATGGGTGGTAGGATGTACTAGATGAAGAAATATGGACATAAGAGCAGAAGCCAAAGTAGCTTCAATTGCAGAACAGGTCAAAAAGAAGAAAATCAGAAGACAATTTGGTGAAGAAGCTTGCAGACATACTAGAAAGTAAGAGGAAATGAGGGTGTGCAGCAAACAAGCGGATGGATTGTGTGAGAGAAGACCTGTGACAGTCAGGCACTATCTTCAAAGAAGGTAGTAGAGTGGCATGGAATAGAAAGAGATGACAGCAGTTGACATGAGACCCTGACATCTTGTAAAAAAATGGAAAAAGGGGGCTGATGATGATATAGATGATCATAGAAAAACTCACTAAGCGAGACATCAACCCTATATCACTAGGTGGGTTGCAAACTGGCTCACAGATAGAACCCACGGTGTGAAGTAGCTGACTCCAAGTCAGACTGCCAACCAGTCTCGAGTGGAGTCCGACAGGGTTCGGTCTTGGGTCCTCTCCTGTTTGGTATCTATTTCTCTGAAGTCCAGGCCAACACAAAGGGACACTGGCTGACAAAGTTTGCAGACGATTGTAAGTTGGGAGCTATTATTAACTCCCCAAGGGATGTTGACATCCTCCAGAATGGCCTCACTGAGACCAATGACTGGTGTCAGAACCATGGCCTTAAGCTCAATGCCAAAAAATGTGTCATCATCCCCTTTGGGAAAAACCTATTTCCCATGAATTACCACATTGATGGTAGTCCATTGAACACAGAAGGTGTTATAAGAGATCTGGGAAAACAGGTTGACAGCAACCTCTCTTTTGATCAGCACATTGCCACTGTGGTCAGAAAGTCCTACTATGTGGCATATCTCATTACTAAGGGTTTTGCATCCAGGAAGAAAGAGGTGATTGTCTCCCTCTACTCTTCCCTCATTAGGCCAATCATTGAGTACAATGCCCCATTTGGTATGTACCTCACTAGACACCTGCAACAACTGGAGAGGCTGCAAAAGTACCTCACAAAGAGGATCCTAGGCCTTAAACACATGTCCTATATGAACAGAGTAAAAAAAAAAATCCAACTATTCTCTGTCTCATATCGCCTACTCAGAGGTGATCTCTGCTTGACTTATAAAGCCATGTCTGACCCAGCTCTGTTAGAAATGCTACATCTAAAGAAATCCCAATCCCTCTGCACCACACACTCCAGAGACCTCAGCCTCATTACCACAATTAACAGAACATGCTGTAGGGACAGATTCATAACCCAGAGACTGCCCATGCTATGGAATAGATTTCCCATACATGTCAAGCAGAGCACCTAGCTGACCCTCTTCAAGAGAAATCTTGATGAGTGGATGGGAAACAGAAAATTCACCCTGGGGATAACTCCAATGGCTCTACTCGACAGAGGCATTGGGAACTAAGGCTGGGTGGCATTATGCCAGGGAAATCCTATGGCTAGGCTTGTAAAGGCCTCAGGGCCATTAGCCTAGTACACACCTATGAACCTATGATGGAGAGAGCAGTGTTGAGCATATTTTCACATCTTGTGATCCAGAACTGGAAGTCTGTCAAATTTTGTAAAAGATTGGTAAGTGTCTTTTCCCCCTTCAAAGGGATTTGGCCACTATTTATTTTTATTACTTTCACATTACTGACCTTAGGTTCATTTGATTTTACTAAAAGGAGATTTATTAAGCCATATTATTGATAGAAGCATCAGGTGTTCTACCAATTTACAATTATGACAATGGAAACTATAGAAGCTTCTGAAAATGTCCTCAGTCATAGTAGAATTATACAGTGCAAAGCCTACTGAGAGAAAATCCTAAAACATGTAATCCTGTATCGATTATATTTTTAGGTGACTTGAACATATTTGGAAATCCCTTGGGTGATTAGGAATCTGTTCCTGGAGAAAGAGAAGGTTGGTCCATCCTGTTTAGTCTGCTATGATTGTAACACCACCTGAAGAACTAGTAAAAGAGTGCACTGGAGTGAAAAAATAAAAATAAAAGTGCTACAAAAGGGAAAAAAAGTATTCAGCATATATAACTAAAGGATATGGGCATGAAAAGGGAGAAAAAAATGAATAAACAGGGAAAGTTGCACAGTCAGCGATAGAAGGATAATAAACAAGATACAGAAAGTTAACATGAATCAGTAATATCCAAGACTTGCAGACTTTTTCGTTGTTAGAAGTACATTTATTTGCTTGTTTGCTTACAATTACTGAAAACTGCAAATACAAACCCAGCCAGGTTAGAGGTTTTACTGTATAATAGCTTAAACTTCTTGTAGTAGAGGCCCATGGGATATTTACAATTCACCCTTTAAGGACATAAAGTGTTTCAGCTACATGGCTTCTGAATGCGCATAATTTTTAAATTTTACTTTTTAAAGTCTTTTATAGGTGTATTCAGATCAATAAAGCCAAATCCCACAAGCTGTAGACATGAATGTTTTTGTCTTTTCAGTGACTCAGTGACCTCACCAATACATCATAAGTAGATTGTCTGGCAAGACTTGAGAAACATGGAGCTTCAAAAGACACCTGATGTACATAAACATTAAAGTGCTTGCAAAATATCCACATGAATATTCAAACCATAGCGTAAAAAGTTCACACAGAGAAACCATTCAGTAAATACTGGGGGAAAAAGGTTTTCAATGGGATACCAGCCGTGAGCAGACATTTCAAAAACTCAAGGAGGCCTTAACAGTATGAGAAAAAATATTATACAGGATATGAAATTGTTTACTATAAAGCTGCAGTAAAATGTAAAACATAATATGTAAAGGAATTGCACAGAGTCTTTGTTTTCCTGTGTGGAAGGCAGTTAGACACATGCTCCCACTGGAAGGCTGAATTTTCCACTGCCAGTGACTTAATGCATTGCTTCAGGTAGGTTTTTCAGAAATTCTACAGACTGGATTTAAATTTTGATTTAAAGGGAAGAAAATTATCATGGACTCATTGAAAAGGCTGTTGGTTGAAATAACTATGGTAACTGAATGCTTCTTATAGACTTTTTACTCCAGGCCACACAAGGTGAACAAAAATTACTCTATTCAGGGAATACTTTAGTGGTAGTCATTTTCAGTTCAGATGTTGCTGAAATTTGGCTGATGAAAAAGTACTTACTACTCTGCATTAGGGAATTTATTTCTATTTCACTTTGACTAATGTTATTCTACATTTTCTTGGTAGTAGAAGACATATTCTAGTAATTCTTTAGCTAGACATTAGTGATAGAGCTGACAGTGAACTCTTAGATTGTTTATGCTATCAATTTAAAACTTATTTTGGATTTTCTGTAAACAGTTCTTATCTACCTTTATATTTGATTCTCAGACTGTATTGCTTCATTTCTTTTAGTAAAGAATTGTATGTATTTATTTCCAAATAAATGTGGCTAGTTACTTATTAATTTATATAAGGGTATGTATACATATACATAGAGATAGCACTTTCCACGAAAGTCTGATTGGGCAGGTGCCCATTTTCAGTGGACACCCAGGGAGAAAAGCTCCAAATATTACAAAAATAGTTTAAGAGCAATGGTTTTACACTCTTCAAATATAATGCAAAACATCTATACTTTAAATAATTATAGCAAATTAGACAGTCAAGAAGTTACAACTTATATGACAATGATTTAATACTTAGAGAAATTTTAACCAGTTTAGAGAAATTAAAGGCAAGTTAGCATAATATAAATAGGAACTGCCATATGAACTGCGTGAACAAAAAAACAGGGTTATAGCATATTTAGATAGATGGGAAAGAAAATGACTGAAGTAAGGAAGTGAGTGAAAAAAGGGGAGGAAGGAATAGTAAGGTATGAATAGATATTTGGTTATATTTAGGGGTATAGTTTATCTCTCTTTCCCTCTAGAGTCTTCTTCTTACCTACTTGGACTAGGTGATGTGCAACAGACATTTTTTATCATATGTTTCTGATAATTCATGTTTACAAAAGGCTGAACAGCCCTTGCAAACAGGTTCTTAAACTGGCAAACACAAGGTTATTCTTGCTACCCAGTCAAGCCCATAGACACAAACTTATACTTTGCATAGTTGAAACACCTATCTGATCAACAATGATGAAGCAAATCTTTGGCAGGACACCAAGGATGATCTGAAGAAGGCTATTTTTAGCTGAAAGCTCTTATCATTTGTTCCCTGCTTTTATTTAGTTTACATGTTATTAATGTTGTTGTTTTATTGTTCATTTGTGGTTTTTCGTTGAAGTCTTTATTCAGCAATATGCAATAGCAGTGGTGTCCTGTCGAAGATTTGCTTCATCTTTGTTTTTTGTTCCTCGGCAGCTTCAGCAGTGTCAGCAGAACTTTTGCTTATCTGATCAACAATGGCCACAGCACCTTACTTATCATTAACCTGTAAATAAAGTATGTTACATTACTTCAAAATATTACTGCTTAAATCACCATATTACTGCTATGTAACAGCCTGCAGCTGCCTGAACATCACTGTCTTTGTTCTACTTTACCTGCTCTGCCATCCCCTCTTAGCTGCCCCCACTGTAAACCTACATTTTGTCAGTAGCAGAGTTTTCTTTTCTTTTTTTGCTGCTTTGTCCTTGCCCACTTTTTCTAACTCTACTCACAGTTTCACCTTCCTTCCATGAATTTCTATTCTTCCTCTACTACCTGTATTCTTTTTTTGGATTCTCCTTTCCCTTAGAAAAACACTTTCAGACTCTATATTTCTTTTTCATTCTTCCTGTGTCTTACTGTTTCCAGATTTATATTACCTACCAGGTTGTTTTAGATTGTTTCTGCTGGCAGTCCCCCCAGGATCCTGGTGTAGCCCACTTCATTCACCCTTGCTTTGCTCGAGCTCATTCCACTCCCCTACCCTACCCCCATTTTCACACTCCCCCATTACAGTTAGACTTATACCCAGGCATAACCCTCCCACTCCATTCACCCCATCCAATCCCAACCCTTGAACCATCTAGCTCCTCCCAACATTTGCACAGATACAATAATCACTCCATCAATCTCCTCCCATCCATTACAAATCAGCTGACCTGACTCTTCATTTACTTCTCATCCTCAATAATTGGCCTAACACATGTCCATTGAACTAAACACATAACTTACTACTTGCCACCCCCATCTTATTTATCTACTAACTAACCACTCCTACTCCACCCAACACTTTTCTCAATCGAAATACACTCTTTCCTTTAATACTATTAGTATCTAACAGTATAACGTTATTCTTCTTCTTATAAGATCAACACTTTTCTCATTCTAAATACACTATTCCTTTAATACTATTAGTACCTAATATTATAACTTTATTCTTCTTCTTATAAACTCCCCCTCATTGCAATGTCTCTCATCTCCAATAGCATTCTCCTCACTTTCTCTTTATCCTTCTACCTTCTACTACAAGCAACATCACTCAATACTATTTACATATCTCATAAACCTATTTCTACAACAGCCTCATACACTCTCTCCAGTTTTTCTGACATAGCTTTTAGTCTATGTGCAACAGATATAGTTCTAAAAATTAAAATAAAAATCCTTCCCCTCCCAACCAAAAACTGTATAAATGTTGCTCTAGACTGTGTATATAAAACTAAGAAGAGAAAGGAAAATGCAACCCTCCCTAATTATAGCAACTTAACACAATGTGGGGATATAAATCCAAACCCAGGTCCTACCCCTTCCACCTATTATTCCCCTAACTCCTATAAATCTTTAAACTTCACAACCCTTAACCTTCAAAGAATAAAAAACAAAATCCCTCACCTACACTCATGAATAGCTCAAAACAAACCTGATTTTACTGTTGCTACAGAGACTTGGCTTAAAGCACACATCAAAGATGCCAAATTCCTACCCCCTGGCTATGCTTGTCTTAGATCTGACAGATTACAGAACAAAGGTGGAGGTGTTGCATTGATATACCCAGATAGCTTCACCATATTTCCTTACATAAATCCCATACCACAGTTCTCTGCAGCAGAAATACTAGTAGCCTTCCTAAAACGTAATTACAGTAAAAGCCTTTGCATTGTAGTACTATACATTCCCCCCTGGCAACAATATTCCCATTTTAGAAGACTTCCTCACCTGGACATCTAATAACATTAAAAATGAAACAATCATCCTAGGGGACATTAACATTAATTGGCTAGATATCTCCCAACAGCATTCTTCTATCAGTATTAACCTATATAACTACACCCAGGTAATTACCAAGGTTTACTATCAATATGTCGAATATAAAAATAATTTTTGACAGACATATTGAAAGTAAACCTCGAAAGTCAAAAAATAGAACAAGTTACAATGACGAATCTGCTGATCTAATTCAGCAGATTCGACACTGTTTTTGAAAACATCACATGATGTCTGTATAGGAGCTAATGTAAAGTAAACCCCTATACCTAACATCACTGTTTTGCTGTGCCCCCCACGCCCCCTGCTAACTATATATTCCAACTCTGAGATTGTGCTACAGTGAGGAAAGGGATGAATTTCCCAAACTGCACTGTACCATGATCTCTGTACAGTTCTTCAAATTTATATTAGCAAATGCACAGTGCATTCGCTAATATAAACTTTTGGACATTGAGATATTCAGCCAAATGAACATTTGAACATCTGTGTTTCAAATGTTTCATCTGCGGACATCTCATTCTCGAAAGTTTAATAGTAAACCAATTACCAACATGACCAGACCTAGCAATAACTACAACAAAGGCTTAATCCTTGATTGGATCATGGTCTCTGAGCCCAATTAAATCTCCTCTTCAGGCACATTACCAAATAGTATTAGTAACCATTTACCTGCCTTCATAATTCACAAAACTACCTCATCGCAAAATAATCTCCAGTATAAGCAAACTATAGACTTTTCCCATTTCTGTCCAACCACCTTTAATGAGATCTTGCAAAGTATCAACTGGGAAATATTAAAATCTGTTTCCCTTGGTGATGCTGTTGAATTCTTCAGTTCAACATTCCTTAAGATCTTAAATAGCCTAGCCCCAGTCCGTCTACAGAGAGTAAAACAAATCATGCCATCTGGCTTACCAAACCCACAAAGCAACTGATGAACACCAGGGAAAGAATATGGAAGGTATGGAAAAAAACTAGAAATACCACTGACCTCATTCGGTACAAACAGTTATGCAACCAAGTAAAATGCCTAGTCACTAAAAATAAGAAAGAATACTACCTCACACTCCAAAACCAATTTAAACAAAATCCAAAGACGTTTGGGAGTACAATTAATTCTTTTCTTTACCCTGGCTCTAATAATAACCCTTGTCCGAACCCAGATAAAACACCCACTGAGATAGTCACACTCTTCAACTCCTATTTTATTAACACCATAGCTAACCTCACCACCACCTTTCCACAAACTAACCTCAACCCAACAAATCCATCTTCAGCTCACTCCACGTCTTCCTCCTCACCCAACTTTTCACTCGCAGCCATGCCAACCTCCACAATAAAAAAACTCCTCCTTAGGCTCAAACCCTGCACTAACGCACCTGAAAACCTACCTGCAACATTCCTACAACTATCAGCCAGTTCTATTGCCTATCCTATCAGCATACTACTTAACAGATCTATTCAGGAATTGCACATACCTCTTATCTGGAGAAAAACATACAGCCTACCTCTTCATAAAGGTGGCAAAAACCCTGACATATCCAATTTCCATCCCATCACCATTCTTTCTCCCATCTCTAAAATTTTGGAAAAATATGTTCATACTCAACTTCTTAAATATTTATTAGCACAGTTTCAGGCCAGGTCACAGTACCACCCACCACAGCTCTCATTTTATGGATACAGTAAACTGGGCCCGTGATGCAGGCAACATTGTCTCCTCACTCTTTCTTGACCTTAGAGCCTTTGATATTGTATTCCATCCCCTTCTTCTTAACAAACTCTCCTGCTTAGGCATTTCTCCCCCAACTCTGAACTGGTTCTCAAACTATCTTACTAATAGGCAACAATCTACCAAATGGCAACACTCTTTCACACCTTTTCTTAACACTACCATAGGTGTTCCCCAAGGATCCATATTAGTGCCCCTTCTATTTAGAATATTCATTAACAACTTTCTCAACAAAGGCTCTATCATCCAATAAGCAGATGATTCTGCAATCATCTGCACAGCTATGTCCATATCCAAACTACAAGTACTTACCCAAAATGCCTTCACAACAACCAAAACCAGGATATCCAACAATCATCTTCCTCTAAATCCCAATAAAACTGAACTCCTGAAATTTACTCCCAAAAAAACCCATCCTTCAACAAAAATGAATTTTCTGTTCATTCTCAAAATAACACTATTATTGAAGTTGTTTCAAGTACTAAAATGCTAGCTGTCATCATAGATGAAAACCTAACATTCAACCTTTACATTCACAGCAACATCAAAAAAACACATCAGAAACTGTGCATCCTCTATAGACATAACTGCTTCCTTAACCATGCTGCAAAAATGTCTCTTGCCTCATCCTTTCTACTACCATCTCTATTATATGGTGCCCCTATCCTTACCAACATCCAATCATCCTTGAAATCCAAACTGGACACATGCTACAATATGATTGCTAAATTTGTAATAAATAAATGCTAAATTCTCATACCTCACATATTTACAATTAACAGTGGCACATAAATTTATATATAAACCATCAAAGTGCCCTGCCCTTTTTAATCTTCTTCCCATATACCACCAAATAGATCTCTTAGATTTGAAAATAAACTGCTGTTCAAAGTAGAAAAAACAAGTCTCTCTGCTGGTCAAATGCTATACTCTTTTACTGTCTCAGAACTATGGAATGCCCTCCGACCATCAATCAGAACCACCAGCAACCCTTCTCTTTTTGAGAAGTCGCTTAGACAACACCTGTCCTCTCTCTGGCAGTGCACATGTGCCAATACCACACTCCCTAAAGCCTAACTCTGTGATCAACAACACCACAACTAATTCTATCTGTACTCTTACTCTTCACAACTTTCTGTCTTCTCAATTCCCACAAAACTGACATGTTTGCTCTGCCGTATTAATTAACCAACTATTCATGCCTTCTAAGTGTCAAAACTCTTAAAACATATATATTCTACTGCATAAGATTTTTATTTTGATAGGTACTACTGTAAAATGACTATAAATGTTCAACTGCAAGCATCCTATGTAGTGTATTGATTACAATGATCTATGTGTACTATATAATGTCATGTATTATTCTCTGTAAATACTCTATATGTATTGTCTCATTCTTAGTGTGCAATATTAACTTTATTGTGGACCTTTTCTCCCTGGGCCTGCACTGAAAATGAGCTCATCGGGTCTATATTATAACATCGAAGTCTAACAACTTTGAATGTTATAATATCGAACCCAGTAGAGCGAATGCTGGAAATAGCAAAGCTGCAGAACACCGAATACTTTCCTAGGGAAAGAATTCAGTGGGCCGTTTCTGCAGCTTCGCTATTTCCTCAACTGTGGAGCAAAGATTATGGACCGGGTTAAGGTAAGTGTGCGAACGAAGGTGAGTGTGCGACTGGCCACGGTTTAGGTGAGTTAGGGTTAGGGCGGGTCAGGTAAGTGTGCTGTTGTGTGGACGTGAGGGTTAGGGTGAGGTAGGTGAGTTAGGGTTAGGGAGCGGGTAAGGTAAGTGTGCGATAGTGACGGACCTTAGGGTTAGGGTTGGGTTAAGGTAAGTGGATAGCTAGTGGTGTATGTATGGTTTAGTGTAGGGTTTTGTGAAGTGTCTGTGTGTGTTCCCATGGAAAAAATTTGCTATTCTGAATGTTTGGTATTCTGGTGTTTCGCTCTACTGGGGTCGATATTATAACATTCGAAGTTATAAGACTTCGATGTTATGATACAGACCCGATCTCACCATGGCCCAGTGGACTTTCCCAGTAAACAAATGCAAATAAATAAATAAATACATAAACAATAAGTTATCCTGGGGTTGAGCAAGAATAGATCCAGATTTTGGCTAAGTAGTCTTTCAGAATGTTTTAAAGAGATGGAAGGAGGGTACTGACATTATGGATACAGGTAAGGAGTTCTAGGCCTTAGCACAATGGTATAAATACAGCTAATGCCCAGCAGATTTGATAGGTTTGTGAACAGAAAGGAGAGTTTGGTCATCACTGGATCATAATGACCAAGTGGGAATATAGTTGTGTGGAAATGCATTTAGTGCTGGACAAGCAGATGCTGGAAATTTTTTTAGGTGATAAGAAGTTGCGCATATGTTAGTTCATGTGGCAATTCTAATCAACTTAGGCTTTTATACAGTAGTGGATTCTGAAAGGGGTACTTGCTGCACATTTGACCACTTTATTATAGTATTGTTCAAGATTTGCTTTTTTATCAATGTCTGGAGTTTACTAAGGATAGGAGCACCATAAAGTAATGAGGGGGAGGTAAGTAGTGGCAAGTGTAGTTTTAGTTGTGTTGGTGAGAATTCTTTTGCCTCTATAAAGCATCCCTAGTTTTGGGTGATTTTTTCATGACATTTTATATATGCAGGTTGAATTTAAGATTATCATCAACTATCACCCCTAATAATTTGATATGAGAAGTGACTTCAATGGTTCTACTATTAAGAGAGGATTTTATTTTTTTTTTCAAGGGAGAGAGCTAAAGAAAAAAGTATTTTTTTTTTTTTTTTTTGACGGTGGGTTGAGAATGATTTGGGAGTTACAAAGCCATGTTTTAGTGGCTGTTAACACTTCTTGAATAATTTTTTGGAGATGTGCCAGGCTGTCTGATATACATATGAATGTGGAGTCATCTGCATATTGTATTAAGGAGGCCTGTACTATGGATGTGTGAAGGATGTTGGTGAGAATGTTAAAGAGGAGGGGACGAAGGATAAAACCTTGTGGTAAACCAGTGGTGACTGGAGGTATGGGAAAAGGGGTAGAGTGCCATTTTACTGGCTGATATCTACTGGACAAGTAGGTTTTGAATCATAGAAGGTTGAGCTGAGATAGACCTAGCGAAGACATTTGAAGAAGAGAACCAAAAATACAGTCTGCTGTTACTCATTCTGACTTTCAATAAAAATAAATACCTGTCCAAAAATCACAGTGCAAAGAAAAGCTGAGTAACAGTTTTCAACCTCTGCAGTCAACAGACTTCTTTAGAACTAATTACTGTGAACGTGTTTAAATAAGCTAAAAATCTTTCATGTGATACATACAAATTAACATAAATAAAGCATTTAACCTAAAATTTATACTGTATATATATATATATATATATATATATATATATATATATATATATATATATATTGCAAATTCATTTTCTTATTATAAAAGTCATAACCAGTGTAAGCTTAAAAGTCTTCTAAACATATAATTCATGTCACATAAAGCTTGGACTCCATATAAACTAAAAAATATTTCAAGTTTGCTGCTCTATACTTAAAACTGAAGTGATAGAAAGATGGTCATTTATATCCAGAGGTGTGGTGTTAAACTTAAGTTGACATATGAATTATTTGTATTCAATCACTGTTTTCCACAACCCTCCACTAGAATTTATTATAATTTGTTCAAGAATGGAAAAAATAAATTGTTTAAAATCTGAACATTTTATAGAGGGTTTATATTGTGGTTACTTTTTAAGGATATCTTAGCAACATTTATAAATTTCTTTGCGTAATGTCTGTTTCTTGTTTCCTACACAGAAACATGAACTGTTCAAACATTTTTATATATATATAATCCTAGAGATACCACAATTACTTGCTTGTAAATTAACAGTAGAACTTGATATGTTATCCAATTTAAAAGTTCTGCTTATAAAATAAATTGGCATTGATTGCAAGAACCACATTTGTGTGCACCCTTTTTCAGGGTTATACAGGTGCTGTTCTTTCCTGTCCTCTCTATGAAGCTTAATATTGTTTGCTTTTTTATCAACAAAATGTGGTTTGTCTAGGATTTTACAAATGTCATTGTTAACTTTAAAGACATTCAAAATTTTCTTGACAGTATTTTTTATCATTTTAGAACCACATTAAAGTGCATATAGTGCTCTTTGAAAGTTATTCTAAGCACATTGATTTTTATAGACAGAGCAGTGGTGTAGCAGTTAGCACTCTCATCTCACAGCATGAGGTTCGACAGTTTGATTCTTGGCTGGGGTGCCTTCTGTGTAGAGTCTGCATGTCCTCCCTGCATTCATGTGGATTTCCTCCGGGTGCACCAGTTTCCTCTCACATTCCAAAGACATTCAATGAAATGTTTTGTAAATCACTTGTTTTTGAAGTATTTGGTACATATAGAAATATTGTTGTATTCCGCGGTGGTACATTGGTAGCATTGTTACCTCACAGCAAGAGGTTCTCCCGTTCAATTCTCGGCTTGGCTTGGGAGTGCCTTCTGTGTGGAGTCTGCATGTCCTCCCCATGGTTGGGTAGTGTTCGAAAGACATATGTGCGTAAATGAGCATGCCTTCATTGAAGGTTGGGTGTTGAGCTGGCACCTTGGCATTTCGTAAAAAATCTACTGCCAATCATTAGCAGACCGGAGTTCCGCTGTGGCAACCCCTTACTGGGAAAAAGCCGAAAGACAAACAACAACAACAACACGTACATATAAAAATATTGCGTATTTTCAAAATTACTAACAAACAAGTAGCAGCGTCTCCAGTATAGTGTGATATAAATGGATAACAATGAATTTTTCTGTCTTCCACAATGACATTTTGCACCAAACCCCTCAATAGCATGTAGGTCTCTCAGTTATGAAAATGTGAAAATAAATATGAAAATATGAATAATAAATGGAAACAGTAATTAATTTCTCTACTGCAGGGCATCCTAAATTAACATTTTTTGTGTCATTTTGTTTACTTCTTGCGCATTCCAATATTGCCTGTTATTAGCTTCTAAATTGCTTTGCTAATGAAGCCAGACCCCAAAAAAGGATGGGAGATTTTAAGATGGTATGGGTGCTAACTAGAAATATACAAAAAATGTGTTATAGGTTTGAATGACTTAAGGTGGAGGAACATTGCGCTATTGTTAAAATAGAAAAAATAAACTTCTGAGAGATTCTAAACAGTATGAAACACATACTGCTTATATTATGCCATCTTACAATAAACATTTCAATCCACCCCATCCTGACAACTTAGAGATGGACATGTCTAGTAATGATATTAATTGGCATGATTCTTTAGAATTCCCACCACTTTACAAGTTGGAAGAAGTGCTGAGCCACTCCAGTGAAGCAGTGAGACATTAATCAGCAACAAAGGTATCAATAATCACTATGGAACACCACAGACAGGGAAAACAACAAGCAAGGAGAAGGACAGTGAGAGAGAGAGAGAGAGAGAGAGAGAGGTAGAACAACAGAAAAGACTTAGAATATACCTTTTCCCATGGTGGTCTAGTACTCACATGGAATGACTTTAACATTTTTAATTATTGTCATCAGGTAGTGGCTAAGCAGCATTTCTCCCTGTTTGAAAAAGTGTTTATATTTATACCTACTAGAAACTTTGATATAGCCAATGCACTTACCGAACTTAAGCTATTTGTTAGAAAATTGAATTTAGGCGTTCAATTTGGTGATATAAATGGTACAGTACTGAATAACTAAAGAGCTTTCAAAAAGAAAAGTACTTTTGTCCCCATGATGAATCCTAACCCAGTACTATCGTTATTAAGTATGAAAATTATTTGGGCCTGGCTGATGGGGATAATATTCCAGGGCAGCAGTGTTCTTTTGCCAGATGTTCTTAATGTCAATTTTCCACATTTATAACTAAGTGTTCATGTTTTCTTTTGTTTTTTTTTTTTTTTCTATTATATTTAGTGGAGGCAGCAATGCCCATTTAATGACAGACCATACACCTGTACCATCTCACCTTAACTGGTGGGTGTGGTGTAGATTGTCAGACCTTGACCCCTTGACCATGACTGTCACACAAAGCATACTGTGCCATAACAGAGAGCTTCTGATGTCACAGATCACTGACGGGAAATGTTTTGAATACTTTGCCCAAAAGTGAAAGTCATGACTCTCTAAGGAAAGACAAAAAACAGAGTGAAAGATCAAAGAAAATCAAATGTATTCTCTAAAGATGGTGCTGAAGGTTCTGAGCTACAAGTAATATTCCATACATACATGTGTGTGTGTGTGTGTGTGTGTGTGTGTGTGTGTGTGTGTGTGTGTGTGTGTGTGTGTGTGTGTATGGAGGGTTGGGTGTGTGTGTAAATAGATAGATAAATATAGCTACAGATAGATATTTGAATAAAATGAAGAAATGAGGAGAAGGAGTCAAAAATCTTTCAAATATATCAGAGACATGAACTAAGTATGTTAGCTCAACATCTTTCCAGAAGTGTTTAGCAATGAGACTGAAGTACTTTTGACTAGGAGGTGGGTAACAAGCAAAATGGGGAAATATTTCTTATAAAAAGAATGTTGATGAAATGGACTACAAACCTCTTAGCTGTGATAATATGAACAATCACAGATGAAGAGCTCTGAATGCATAGAGCTGTTACAACAGAACCCTAGTAAAAAAGAGTCTAAAAACATGTAATGACAGATCAGTGTTGTCTGCAGTACATAAAGAAATCAATGCACTTGAATGGTCTTTGATCCTTTCCTGTCACCTTAGTTTGTTTCTCTACAATTTCCATCTCCTACTCACATCAGTACTACACTATGCTAAGATGTTAGTTAAAGATTATATATTATCTGGAGATGCTTATGAGTACATACTTACGTTATCATCTCATTATTGTCCTGTCTAATTGCTGCGGTATATTATCTGGAGATGTTTATGAGTATATAATTACATGTCATCATCACATTAATGTGCCCTATCTAACTACTGCTATTTCTTTTTTTGGCTAATGGTTTGGCCTATGCAGCCACATGTAACTTTTCTAAAGAATCAAGTTAATCAGTTTGATGTGAAACCTTTGTTACTTACAAATTATAGCAAAGATTCAAAATTCTACTCTAATTTTCATTGCTGGTATACTCATAACTTAATACCGAAGCAGTAAAAATTATGTTATTTTTAGTCTTGAACTTTAAACTAGGTCACTTGACTTTAGTCTCTTATTCCTTAACTTCAAACTTCATCAAATAAAAAGGCATGTATGCTTTCATTGCTGGAAGAGAAATGCCATCACTCAAGAATACTTAAATCTATCTCTCTATCTATCTATCCATCTATCTACACACCCACACACACACACACACACACACACACACACACACACACACACACACACACACACACACACACACACACACACACAACATTTTGAAATCATAAAATGCAGAAAGGTACTGAAGTGAAATAAAATCTTTCTTCTAACATTTATTCTATGATCAGTAATTTTGCTTCCTTTTCTTCAGGGAAAAAAGTTTTTTTTCTAGATCATTCTTAGCTCAATCTGTAACTTCCTTCAGTCTTCCAACATTATTTAATTGGCAAATGAATACAGACTTTGTCTGATGGCCTAGGAAAACAAAAATTGTCTTGTATGATGACATAAGTAGGTGTGTATAGTTAACAGTTACCATATATTGTTAAAATCAGTGGGAAATGTTTTACAAGAAAACAACAAACAAGATATAGGTGGTATTCAGAATAAGCTGGAGCAGCAGAGTCACACTAATTAATGTGAGACAGTGTTTGTAATTATTTCCTTGTTTCACTTCAAGGAGCTACACATGCATCTGAAATAAATGTTTTTTGCATTAAACGTTTATTTCAGATGAATATGTGGCCTGTTACATGAAATTGGGGCAAAGCAAAATCACTGGCTTTGCATTAATTAAAGCTACTCTGCAGAACTAGCCAATTATGAATAACACTGTATTTTTTAATTTCGTAATAGTTTCCTGTGTTATTTTAAAGGCATTTTTTAACTCCAGGCCAGACACAATGACACTCTTACGATTTAAGGACAATTCATCATTGTAGCTGCATGTGTGATTAGAGAGTTTGCCATTAATTTGCCATTCATGTTAGTAGTACTTCAGGAACACTAGAGAGTTTTTTTATGATGACTGCTTGTTCTTTGCTGCTCTCAGCAAAATGCAGACAATTGCTTGTCCATGCGGCCTAAAATGGCAGTGAATACCTATTTATTAGTATCATCGCTTTTGAAGAATTGCTGATTTAAGACCTCTGATCATTAACAGTGTGATATATTAATTTACACTGTCTTATAACCAAGCTACTCCCCTCCAAATTAAAATCATAAATGCTGCAATAAATGAAAGCACAAAACTTCAACAGGAAGTATCTGTGAAATTTACTGACTCTATTATTCTGCAATAAAGTACATATCCTTATCTACATATCTTAGCAAAAATAGTAGAGTAGATTGAAAAATCTGAGAATACTATAGGTCTCTTTAACAGTTATGTGAGAAAATGATGCAGTGTGCTTTCAGATAAAGTTGACTTCAATCCAGTATTGTATTATTACCTGTTGTGACACTATGCTGATGGCAGTATTAAAGCCTCGTCAAATAGGTTTCAGTCTCAAAGATCTGGGGCTCAGTCCTGACCTTATGGCAACTAATCATGTGCATAGGACATGTTCTTCTTGTGTCCATATGGATTTGTCTGAGTGCTGTAATATTTTCTCACCTTCCATAAATATGGTGAGAAACTAGCTATCTATTAATCCAGACTGTTCATACATATTACATTTACCCTTGTGGCCCTGGTTATAGCTAGAAAGCATCCAAAATGGATTAACAAAATACAACAATTGATTACAATTACAAATAAATCACTAACAACACACCATCTTTAGAGTGAAAACAATGGTTCGGCAGATCACAATATCTAAATATCTCCCTCCTCTCTCTCCCTCTCTGTAGATATATATTTATACACACATGCACATAATCTGTATATATATATATATATATATATATATATATATATATACATATATATATATATATATATATATATATATATATATGTGTGTGTGTGTGTGTGTATGTGTACATGTATGGACCAAGATTCACTTCTTGAGTTTCTCTCTCAAGAACACTTAATAGGTGGTTATAATCTGCAAGCTAAACATAATCCTTAATATTATGACAGTCCATCACTGCAGTTTCATTATTAACATGTTGCTTATTAACAGAAAGACAAAATATTCACATATTCATTGCTAACACATTGGTTAAAATTTACATTTCTGACAGATGTAGCATTATTTGTTAAACAACTTTCAGCAGTTGTCTTGTCTTCCTGTATTTGAAACACATTATTTCATTTACTGACATTTTATAGGTATTTGCAAGCAAGTCCACATTTAAGGCTTAGATTGCTCATTTGCTCCATTAGCTGACAATCATTTAATTACCACAACTAGCTTGTCAAACTTTCAGTCACCCTGAAAAAGTTACATAAATTAATTGGGAATACAATTCACACACACACACACACACACACACACACACATATATATATATATATATATATATATATATATATATATATATATATATATACAGACACACACACACACACACACACACACACACACACACACACACACACACACACACACACACACACACATATGGTATTTACTTCAGGTTACCATTCTGGTGGTGATAAACATCCAATTATGAAATATCATTGCTCGATTTTAGAAGACACAGCAACCCTATCAAGCATTATTTTTTTTCAAAGTATTATAATCCAAAAGGTATGCATCTTCCATTCCTATGCAAGCTTTAAGGGACTTTACTATTACTTCAAAAGACAAACTCTTGGACCATTCAGCCTGAACCCCTTTTCCAGAGTCACATACCTTTCAAAAGCAGTGACATATGCCACAACATCACCATCTTGCTGATATTTTTCAGTGGTGGGTCAATTTTTGGAGTGAGTGATTATTTTCAGTTGCAGGATGTTTTATGGTGTGACTAGACAGATGCTCATAAGTGTATTTGTTTTTAAAGGCTGACCAGTTTTCTGTCAATAGATTGTGTCTTGTCATGAAAGGTCAACATGGACTGCATCATGGTCATTTTGTTCTGTAGTGTAGTTTCTACAAACGTCTCCATTTTATGCAAATAAATGTGACAGCTGATTCAGACACAATACAGGTCTCTTTCTCTTTTCTCCATTCAGGAAACAAGTCTGAAATGTACGTGCACATTCAGGCTGCAAAGGAGGAAGAATAAATGTTGCATTTTGATGAGTATAGTCAGAATTGCGGGTTCAGGCACCTAGACATTAAAATTTTTCCTTGTGGTTCCATTTGGTTGGGGATAGATGGCTATGTGACATTGAGCTGCAGAGAAATATGGCTGTTGTGAATTGCTTGTGGACAAAGAGAAGCACATACTGCCATGGCCAAAGCTTTAATAACTAAGTGCATGGGGACAGAAGAAGTAGTGAGTGATGTGCTTAGTGTGCAGTACATGCTTATGTAAGTACAACATGTAGAAGTGTGATACAGCATGGGGGAAATCCTGCATGCTACTGTAGTCACATTTATGCTCCAGTATATATTTTAAGTAAGGTTCCCTAGACAGTATGATGGGGGTACTGGTCCACACACAACAGTTATAAAAGCACTGTCCATTGTGTACTACATTTTTACTGATATTGACATGCCTACTGGCCAGCCTGCTGCTGATGCCTGCTGTACTGCCTGTTATCTCCTTTTACCTTGTGAGCCATAGACATTATTATCCTCTTGCACATTTGGTTATGTAGTTGAGGACATGGCACAACATTATTCTCTTTGCCCACAAGGAATGTGCAAAAGCCACTATTTCTTTGCAGCTAAATGTCACTTCAGTCATGTGTCCCCAACCAAATATACCACAGGGAAATATCTCACTGAAATTATAAGTTTAGTGCACTTTGTTTACTCTGAAAAGTAAGGAAATTAAAGCAAACCTTACTTTTAGCAAAAAAAAACAGACAAAAAGACTTTCTTTCAATCATTTATTCCTCTTCCAGCAAAAAATGCTCAAGCATCCTTTGGTAAAGTCTAAATATTGCTTGATATTGGTCTTCAGGTATCCATCCTCACAGTCATCAGATGTGCTTCATTCAACAAATCCTTCATCTGCCAAGCACTAAGAATCTTTACTCCCCAGTTTCACATTTCTACACCCTTTGAATGATAACTTGGCAAACTGTTCACTATATCCAACATTTGCTTATTTTGATCTCAAATATCATTCTGTCCAGGTGTAAAGATGGTAGTTTACTAACATAAGAGCTAGCCATTTGTGTATGTCTGTAAAATGCTATCTATATATTCACATTAAGTAATATAAAGAGTACATGTTTATTGACACATATTTACTTTTTGGTAATAAGTCTTGACTTATATAAGTGTGGTTAATTTAGTATTTCTCTACTAAGCTACAAAGCTCTAGTTTCAACTATAGTTGTCTCATCTGTTTTAAATACCGGAGTATAATGTTATATTAAAATATTAACTGTATTGCTGATAATAAAACAATCACTTAAGATATGCAGCAGTTAGCATTACTGTCTCAAAGCCGTCAGTTCTCTGCTGGAGAACCCTTTCTTCAGAGTTTGCGTCTTTGGGGGGGGGGGTCAACCAGGGTTGTCAGTTTCTCATACAGTAAAGGAATATTATTAGGCAAAGTGCCAGTACTCCAAATTACCCATTGCCAAAAAATTAAGAAGGAGGGGGCTCATAGAGATGAGGTTATACATTTTACCATTCTTATTGTTATACAATTACTTATAGGTTGTTTAGTGACTTATGCTGCATTTACATACTAGGTGTCCATGTGGCATCTCTCTATGCAGGAAGTGGTGGCAGTGACCTACATGCTAAATGTGGGAATCATGGGCTAACTGGATGCTGGGCCTAGGAAATTGGTAGCACAGTTATGTATTTCACTCATTACCTGGAAGTTGATGGAATGGTAGCCTTTCCAGTTATAGTGCCTTTCTCCTCATGAGCCAAGTGGAGCCCTACCACCCACATGGGTGTAAGCTATCACACCAATCACCTCAGAAAAGTATGCCAGGTTGTAAAAAACATATTTGGTGGTATCTCTGTCCTGTGGTGTTAAATGGAAAAAATATTTCTGCTTGCTAGAATAACATTGAGGACCCGCTGTAGTATTTTTAAGGCTGAAGCCTGTGAGATGCCCCAGGTGGCCCTAGTTTGTCTCTGTAGAACACATGGGAAGTATAGTGAAAGATATACATACCTCGGTATCCACAGGCATAGGTAGGCCATGCATTCCCCCAGTTACAGTTTGTGTCATGTCCAAATTCACTAAAGCCCATATGAAATCTCTCTCCACAGGAAATCAGTCGAGAACCTCCTCCTCATAAAAATTGTGATATTATACAGTGCTGGTAAGGCCTACACTATTGGCACCAAGTATATTGGACTGCAATGGATTGTAGTGCTTCAACAATGAGAGTCTCAGTGTGAGAAATCACAAAGCTAGCTGCTTCTAAGAGCATCTGTAATGATTGCAAAGTGAGTAAAAACATAAATGATTACCTTTTCACAACCTATGTGCACTTGCATAGCATTCTGACATTCTGAACCTAAAATGGTAGAAAATGTGCTCTATTAATATATCATCAGTACTTCAACTACATAATTTCTCTCATTTATATATAAGTATGCATTCATTTACATGCAACTTTTCTTGAAACTTTTGGAGGCTTGCACACATAGACACTGCTGCACTGCAAACCGCACTATGTTTGCATGTGTCTGTAACTTGCACACACTGTGCACATAAGCAACTGACTATGAATACCAACCAACTTCATTTCTGTGTTAAAGGTTTCATAATATCTTTCTAGTCTCCTCAGATCTGTTGTCAAAAAAGCCATAGGAATCAAAATACACAATATGCACTTCCTATGATTGCATTCAACTTTGTTGAAAACACAAAATGTAAATTTTGTTTGCTTACAAAATGTAAATTGTATTCATAGAGTTATAGCTTTTAACCTGCATATCATACATTTTTGATTTTCTTTCTACTTATCTCTTTCATCTGACCATATTGTAAGTGCAATCAGCTTTATATGATATGTTTTGAAATGTGTAGTATGGAAATAATATATCTAATCTGTTTGTCTTTTGGCTTAAGTTGGGGATGTAATGGGTTCCTGGACCAGACCACTTAATCAGTTAATAAAAACAAATAAATACATAAATAAACAGACAGATAAATAAATAAAATACCATATCCAAACGTGGATTAAGTGTACCTTGAACCCCAGGCTATTTTCAAACCATGGTTACCCTGCACACATTTTTAGGAAGTTGCATAAATGTATGTGCTCTTTTGGATTTATTTTCCGGATAGTTTTAAAATATGTTTCTTGTTTAATAAAGCAGCATTTTTAGAGTATGTTTTAAATTTGTAGTTTTAAACATTTTTTCCATTAAGCAGCAAAACAAAATTAATTATCTAAGAATGACAAAAGTACCCATTTCAGAACATTTCAACCATAAAAGGTCATCCAGTCTGCTGTGGTTGTAATCCATCAATATCCATACCCATCACTTATGACCATTTTATTGACTGTGTGCACGTTACATGTGCAATTGTGATAAAATAGTCACAGTAAAGTATTCTAGTTTGCTTACACACTAGTCCTGCAAAGACAGCCTAATGACTTTTTAACTGTATCTTCTCATCAGGGTTACTCATTTTTTCCACAGTCGTACTTAAGCAATTATAACCTCATTGTTGACTGCATCCATCTCAGATGTTTGTGTCGAAGAATAATAGTGATAATGACCAAAGTAGCATATTACAAAGTTGTTTTACACAAACACACAGTAGCCATGGTAAAGTATTCTACCTTTTTCACACACATATGCATAGTAGTCCCACACAGCCAGATTAAAGACAGTTAAGAAATAAAGATAAGAGCATAAGGTACTTCAGTCCACAGACAGCCTCCAAGCCATACCAGCAATTATATCTGCTTTGTTGACTGTGTACATCCCTTATTGCTATGAAGAAATAACTTAAATGTACTTTATTGGTAGCTTTGGATGAGCAGCATTAAATTATTTAAAGATCATTAGCATCACAATATAAGACCCATAAATTATTTAAAGATCACTAGAATCACAACATAAAACCCATATAAGAGTATTTATGATGATAGTATAAGAAATATTACTGATGTGACAACATATACTGGGCCAATATGCACAATCTCTTTGGAAGTAAAACTTATCTAAATAATTCTGCATTAAATGGAACTACTAACAATGCAGATGTTGTTGCTGGTAAAACAAAAAATAACTTTGCATTTCAGTACATAATTTACAAATGCAGTGCTGCTGCCCTTGAAAAATAAATGGCCTATGTTACAACAAAATGATGTGCTGATGATATTGCCATACCTTTCCTGAACTAGAACAGCTATGCAATAAATAATGGCTGGCAAAAACAACCACATATTTGTAGTGATTTACTAAGCATGCAGTCCAGGAGGCCACTTAGGAGCCTAGCCCAAATTCTCAATAGCCCCAGAGCACTTGCTGAAGGTCAAATAGTAGCTAAATGAAGGTGGAAAGATTCAAATTTTATACCATTGACACAGGAAGCAGCAAATTAACAAGTCAGAGCTTTAGTCCTCTGCTTTTACTGCCAGACAGAGTAACAGTTATTAATCAAATGGAGAACTCCTTTACAATCTAATCTCGTAGAGAAGACTGTATCATAGTAATATGCAAGAGTGACTCACAATGGATGCTGAAGATCAAACTGATTTGATCATCACTCCAAATAATGCAGATTATATGACGTGACAAATGTCAACCCTTTCACAGTTACTGGAGGCTGTAAAGAGGGTGCCACAAAAATATATTACTAAATTGTCACATGTTTAGACTATATTACATAATCCAGGCCTATTAATTAAATAATTTATTCTTTAGTGCAATGAATAAAGCAAAACTATAAAGACAAGATAAATGCTGCAGAAGCTTTTGTTCAACAACCCACAAGCCATTAATAGTCAGAACTATTACTGGATATAACATACTGTTTTGGAGGAGGGGCCTTACATTCTTTCAGGACACTTACATTTCAATTTTGACCTCCCTGGGTCTTCTTTGTCATTGAGAATATCTGTCCCAAATGACATAACATATTACATGTCTGATCTACCTAAATGACTGAGAATGCCATATTGTTGCAGCATACACTTATAGAGTCAACAGAGCCATATCATGATCAAATGAGGTCCTATACTGGATAATGAACCAGGCCCCTACCAGCCATACCAATATCCAATTACTTCTCTGTCTTTCCCCAAAAATGCTGTTCAGTGTGAATAATATATTCATTTTTTTTATTTTTACTATTATAGATCTGAATTTTATTTAAGAAATTATTTCAAATTGTACAGCAAAGACACTGACAGTCATTTTCTAAGTAAAACACTCTCATACTGACAACAGTTTAGTATGAGAAATGGTAAACTTCTCTTACCTTGAAACTCACCACTTAGTGAAAATGCCTCAGGCAACCCATTTAACTACAAGAGACATGCTGGGATGCATAATTAAATAGCATATAGTAAAGTGCTAATTAGTGGCTATGTCAAGGGTGCAGTAATTTAAAAGACAAATGTGTAACACATTTGCTAACAGCTAGGGACAGCCCACTGGACACAAGTGTCCCTCTTCAGGAGCAGCCCAGGATATCTGTCTATTCAGAGTCACACAGAAGACAAACAAAGGCTGAAGGAAACCCTGTACTAAGCAGTTCATTAATGGCTTTGCTTTACTCATCTACAGCAAGTACCAAACAAACACAGTGCATTTCACATCTGTACCTGCACAAAGCACACTACATTAAAAAAATGTATGAAAAGTCACAAGAGGAAGTTTGTGTATATGTTCACTGAGAACAAAATGTAGATGTTTGTTTTTCATTAAACTAGTTGTTTAACGGGCCAGCATAAAGTGTGTTCAATTTTCACTTTTTATTTATTTTTATTTTAGCAACCTGCTTGGTGTACAAGTTTACTAAATTAAAAATATATTCATAGTTATAGTATTAACCTTAAATTCATAAACTTCATGCTGTTCAGTTTATTCACAGCTAAATAATACATGCACTGTCAAGATAATAAGGAAACGAAGGATCATAGCCAAAGAACATGGATCATAGGATAATGCTCCTGATTATTATAATCGATTTTCTTCTTTAACATTATAACTACTCTGGTTCATAGGTAGTTATTAGGCCCACAGTCCAGGGGACCATTGAGGACCCTTGCCCAAATTTCCAGTTGCCTCTAAGCACTGTGTGGTTAATTGACTTGCTTAAGGACACAGAATAGGCAAATGAGTTCTGAGGTCATCAAGCCCTATACTACAAGAATTACAGCTCATAGCCTTAGTCTGGAAGAGTAAAGTAAAAAGTGAGGGCAAGGATTCAATCCCCATACCCCTGACACAAGAAACAGCAGCCTTAACAAATGATGCTAACTCATAAGTTATGAGTGGAATGGTGGGATGTAGGAAACAAGTTTTTATACAGTCTCACACAGATGTTGCCATCAATTATATCTTGGTTAAAGTCACATATTAGGCAAATGGAAGTAAAGGGGTTCAAGCCCTATATATTTGACTATAAGGTGCAGTGCATTTATACTGCATTACCTTAAGTGAGAGACGACTCAAAATCATTTTGTATTAATAGAACAATAAGTGTTCCATGGGCATGCATTTTCTGAACAATAAAAACTTTAAAAATGTAATAACTGTCATTACTGACTGACTGTTACCCTCAGTCATTTAACAGAAGTAAGACGTTAAAGAGGGACAGGGCATAAATATGAAGCAACATCAGAGATGTTCTGCAAAACTGGAGACATATATGAAGCAGACTACTCCAATTTACTTCAAAAGTTTACAGGAAAACATGTTTTGCACTGACACACATTTTGTGAACTCCAAAAACTCTGAAACTGAAATGAGAAGCACTGTTGACTGACTGTAAACATCAATGGCGTTTAACCTTCAGTCATTTATCAGAAAACAAAGAAGTGTGTAAATGTCTGGCAGTTCATACAGAGGCTTAAGCATTGAAGTTCTTAATGAGCTTCTCCCTATAAAAATCAAAGATGTACGGTTTTATTATTTCTACCACCATTTGCTTACTGTAGGGCTTTGAGCAAGTTATTTAATCAGGCAGTGCTCCTGGTATAGATACAATATGGCATGTGATTTGACAACTAAATTAATTTTATAATCTAGCTAGCATGCGTGGACAGACATTAAGCTGTCATCTGGCCACACATGCATGCACACAAACATACAGCCTCTCACTTACTTGCAAAAGAGCTTTCATCTGCAGCACCTTTCAGCCCATCACCAGCTAGCAGTCTGTGGAACAGCAGCAGGCCCAGCAGGGATCTCTTTCTACCAATCAGAAAACAGCATAACAGCCCAGTGCTATTAAATATAACAGCTGATATCCCCAAAATAGCATAGCAGCCCTAGTGTTATTAAATATGTAGCAGCCAATCTCCAAAGCCACTGATTTTATATATAGCCAGTCTCTGACCAGTCAATAGCAGCAGCACCTGTGCAATATCTTGTAATGCTCTATTTAGAAAATAGAAAATAGAAGCCCCAGTGCCATTAAATATATCAGTCAATCTCCTTTGTATATACAGCAACAGATTCTCTCATTTACACATCTGCTACACCTTCCTGTACTCTTCCTGTGCCATGGAACTGTGCTTATAGACTATTGGCTATACTGTGAGGTTGTAGAACTTGCTGCTACTTCCTGTATGTTGGCCCCTGGAAAAGGGAGAGACATTTTTAAATGTTTTCATTCACAGGGTGATGCTTTATATGCAAATGGCTTAAATTGTTTTGTTGGCTGGGCATAAGTCCCCCTGAAGCCATGGCCTTGGGTGGCTGCCCATTTCAGCCATATTAAAATCCACTACTAGACATAACTTATAATAGACATAAATAAAAGGCATAATTTATACTTAATGCTTTATCCTTAATTATCCCCAGCTAACTATCTCTAATCCTGTTGCTATCTGCAGTCCAGGCACTCTGTTTCTGGCTCCCTGTGAGTGTGTATAAGCTCCTCTACTGCAACGGCTTTATGCTCACTGCTGTATGCTTAGTTTCTACACACTTAAAGGCATACAGCAAGTCCTGTAGCACTCATTGCTTGCCAATCGATCTGCCCGGAGCTGACTGTGTGGAATTGACCCTCAATTGATTAATTGCCATAGGCAAAAGTACTTGGTGGGTCCACAATTATCTGTTGCTGCTCCCCTTCTGTTCTAACTAGAAGAAGCCGTATTAGTACATAGTTTGTAAAGGAATATAATATTCTAGTATAACAACAATACAACAATTAGTTTGCTATTATCTGCAACTGTTTCCCCTCTGTTTTATCTGAAAGTGGCTGTACTAATGCAAAATGCACTAGGCTTTGAGTGATTGCATTCTGTATGTACCTGCTGCCCTACTGTATGTTTATAGAAGTAACAGCAGTATATCCTTTTTAGAAATGTTGGATGTGCCCAATCAGTGTTAGCTCACTTTTCTGAAGAATTAGCATTTTTTATTAGAAACCTGATTCATTGGTTTAATAATTGCTGACTCCCGAGTACAGGGTTCTGAATGATGAATGGCTGTTTTAACTGTCTGCTCTAATGTGGATTTTTACTGCTCTGTATCTCCCTGTCTGGGCTGAAATTGAAACTGCAGAATTTGCTGATGATATTGAATGTCTTCGTGTGTATTCACTCTGCTTTTGTATATTTTTCTGCATATTACAGTCCCATTTATTCTCAGGTTGCTGCTTACACAAACCCTCTTTCTCCACTCCCCCTAGTTTATTTACTGCTATTTCTAAACTAACTAAATTATCTTCCAGGTCACTGACTGATTTGTTACACTCCTGTCTCTAACTACTTATTGTTCCTACTACAGCTCCAGATAGCTACATCTCATCCACCCCAGGCATCACACCTTGTTCCATATAGTACCTGGGCATCCTACCCTGAAAGATCCATCAAAGAACCTTGAAAGAACTACCAAGGGGTCCCAGCAGTGACTCCTGCAACTATTCTGCCACCCCCCAAGAACTACAACTAGCTTGTATGTACCCTATTTGTGTAAATCCTTTGTAATCCCTAATGGTTGTTATTTGACTTCAGCGTGCACCTACTAGCAGCCTACCATCTCCCTTCAAGCTCTCTAGGCTCCATCCCACCCCCACCAGGCAGCTTGTGCCTTCACCTCAGACCTATACTGTTTGTCCACTAGGTGGCAGCTTTTACTCACTACCAATTGCTCCTCTCTCCTAGCAAGTATAGCTTTTCCCCCTAACAACCTCCACTATCCTATTTAGCTCCAAACCCCTGTGTATTTCTCTGCTTCTCTCTACCTTAGATACTTTGTGACCTAGTGCACATCCCCTGTGCCCCTTACCTTGAGCACTGCTCTCTGCTTCACTGATTGTTTTCTGCTGCCCGCTCTGTCATCTTTGCTCTAACCTGCTCCGTTCGCCCTGCGGGCTCACTCCGCTCCCCAACCCTACCCCCAAATACCACACACCCCACACTCTTAGCTTTATTCTCACCTTGCCACACCCCCTCAGCTTAATCATCCAATTCCTTTCCTCTCCTCATTACCAGTCCTTCATATAACCCTCCCACATACACTCCTACAGTTGCATCCCACCCTTATACCTACACCTTCCCCCTCTCTTCTCAGATTCCCAATATAACTCTAAACTTTATTACACACTCCCTCTATTCCCATAATAACTCTATTACTTTACAACACATTAATCCCAGTCATAACCATCAATTTCCTTTATAATCCATACTTCTCTTTATAACCCTGTACTTCTTTCTCTTTATAACCCATATTTCTCTACCTTTCTCCCCTCTGACATATTCTCCTTGCATCACCAAATCCTCCACACCCCCCTACCTACTTCTGCTACTAATTCCCTTATGCCAAGCCACCTCTTATACCTCCTATGCCTGTCCAATACTACCAACTAAGACAACCTCCTTACTTACTCTCCTGTACCCTCATTCTCTCCTCCATTTCCCCTCTATCTCCACTTCCCTCATTCAATCCAACCCTTTGCTCCTTTTTCATCCAAAAAATCTTCTTCACTAAAGCCAAGATACAGTCACCAACTCCTATCTTTAATCTTCCCAAATTTACTCCATGCAAGCCAAAATGGCTAAAGGACTTCTCCTTTAATAAACTATTCCAAGCAGGTGACATACATCCCAACCCTGGTCCCATAACCTGTAACAACAACACCAACCACATAACTTTTTTCCACCTCTCTTAATACCCTAAAGATCTTCACAATAAATGCTCAGAGTCTTACCAATAAATCCCACCAATTCCACACCAGGTTAAGCCATAAACAACATGACATCCTAGCCATCTCTGAGACCTGGCTCAAACCCTCCATTTCCAATTTAGAAATTATACCCCCTGGATTCCATATTCTTAGAAATGACCGAGTAGGTAAAAAAGGTGGTGGCACCGCCTTAGTCTATTCGAATCTGCTCACCTTAATACCCCTCCAAATTCCAGTCCTCCAATTCCAGAACAACGAACTAACTGCTGGACTACTAAAACTAAACAAGCACAAAAACATCTGCTTCATTGCCCTCTATATCTCTTCTGGTAATAATATATCAATACTTGAAGAAATTCTCCTGTGAGCTTCCACAAAAATTAACTATGAAACTTACATCTTAAAGAGATGTAAATATTGACTGGAACAAACTCAACAGCCCCTCTCCTTCCCTACCCATCAACCTCTACAACTTCACTCAGACTATCCTCTCTATCACCCGGCCTAACAAAGTTAATCCCCCTGGATCCACCTTAGACTGGATCCTAGTCTGCAATCCTAATAAAATAACCAACTCCGGCACTACTCCTGATACCATTAGCGACCATCTCCCAGCCTTCATTCATCGTTCCACTAACTCTTCTTCATACCAACATCAATATATCCTTACTCACAACCTTTGCAACTTCCACACTACTACTTTCTCAAATATATTCAAACAAATGAACTGGCATATTTTAAACACCCTTCCCCTCGATAAAGCTATAGACCACTTTAACTCTGTCTTCCTTGACACTTTAAACTCCTTAGCTCCACTTAGAAACAAAAGAATCAAAACTAACACAGTTCTCTGGCTCTCCAAAGAGACCAAACAAATTATGCACCAAAGGGACAAAAAAAAATCTACCTAATATCTTGCTTCATTATAAACAGCTCCGTAATCTCGCAAAAAAGCTATTATACGACCCCCCATTAATATTCAAAAACAGCGTGCACATTGTAAATCAGAGTTATAGTAATGGAAAAAGGTCTGGTCGCCCGGACTTTTTCACTTACTATAACTCTTTTTTTACAGCAACGGAGAACGCAAGATCTCCGTTGCTTCACACTGTCTCGCTATGTTTAGTTTAACATAGCGAGACAGCTTTAAAAAAAGCAACAGAGAGATTCTCCGTTGCTTTTTTTAAAGCTGTCTTGCTATGTTAAACCCATTTAACATAGCAAAACAGCTTGTAAAAAGCAATGGAGATCTTGCTTCCTCCATTGCTTTTGCCCACAGCTCTGATGTACTGCATAGGTATACGCATGTGCAGTACATCAGAACTGCCGCAGAATACCGGACAGCTGCGGAAGGGCAGCAAGGAGGCATTATACAATGCCATTATTTAAGAAAAGTAAGTATTTTTTTCTTAAATACTTAAATAATGTCATTGTATAATAGCAATAACCCACGCCCGGGTGTGGGTAATGCTGGATTTACCCACGGTTGGCTTTGTTTGGCCACTCGGGCTTCGCCCTTGTGACCAAACCACACCAACCGTGGGTAAATCCAGAATTACCCACACCCAGGCGTGGGTTATTGCTATAATCAACAAGGACAAAAAAAACTACTAAACTAAGCTCCAGTCAAATAACTATAACAACCCTAAACAATTCTGGAAGACAATAAACTCGCTTCTCCATCCAGGCTCAAAAACAAATCCCTGTCCCAACCCAAACAAAACTGACCTTGAACTAGGCTCTGAATTCAATTTCTTTTTCATCAAAACCATTTCTTCCCTCACAAAATCTTTTCCCAACAATAACCCAGCTACCCTTCACCCTACCCCTCCGAACCCACCAAATAACCTTCCTCCTCTGTTTGAGCTTAAATCTGTCTCCACAACTCTCATAAAAAAACTCCTATCCAAACTTAAGCCCTGCTCCAATGCACCTGACAACATTCCGTCTTCCTATCTATAACACGCCACAGATGGCATTGCTCTCCCAATCAGTATCATAATAAACAGATCAATAAAAGAATCCTATGTCTCCAAACTCTGGCACTCAGCCTTCATTCTCCCTCTCCATAAGGGAGGGAAAATACCAGTATCTCAAATTTCCGCCCTATTGCCTTACTCTCCCCTATTTCTAAAATCCTTGAAATGTGCATCCACCTCCAACTTATGCCATTCCTGACCCATAATAATCTCCTCACACCTACTCAGCATGGCTTCCACCCTGGCCACAGCACCATAACTGCCCTAATTTCTTTCTTAGATATTGTCAACCAAGCCCGTGATTCAGGACAGCTAGTTTCTACTGTTCTTCTTGATCTATCCAAGGCATTTGATACTATCTCCCATAACCTTCTTCTTTGTCATCTCTCAAACCTTCACATCTCACTTAAAACTATTTCTTGGTCCTCCAGCTATCTACCAGACAGATCTCAGGCTGTCAAATGGAAAAAACTCCATATCTTCCTTCTTACCCACCCCTACCGGTGTCCCACAAGGATCCATCCTCGGACCTATGCTATTTAACATCTTCATCAATAACTTCCATACTGCCATTCCCAACACCAAAATCATTCAATACGCAGATTACTCAACCTTAGTCTGCTCTGCCAGTAACCTCCAAGAACTGATGTCAAAAACCCAAACTGCTTTCTCAGAAACTGAAAACTGGATGCACCAAAACCACCTATCTCTTAATGCAAGCAAATACAAAATTCGACTATTCTCACCCACTAAGAATTATTCCTTCAATAAAAATGACTTCAAAATTCTTAGCCAAACCAACACACCTATAGATGTCGTCCCCTCCGCTAAACTGCTAGGTATAATAGTTGATGAACACTTAAAGTTCGATATACATGTACAACAAAACATTAAAAAGACCCACCAAAAGCTAGGTATGCTGTATAGGAACAATCACTTTCTCTCCAACTCAACAAGGCAAACTCTAGTCTCTATACTTTTCTCCTTCTTTCCTTACTATATGGTGTTCCTCTCCTAACCAACCTGTCCTCTGCTACCTGAAATCCTTCCTTACAATATGGTGCTCCTCTCCTAACCAACCTGTCCTCTGCTACCTGAAATCCTTCCTTACAATATGGTGTTCCTCTCCTAACCAACCTGTCCTCTGCTACCTGAAATCCTTCCTTACAATATGGTGCTCCTCTCCTAACCAACCTGTCCTCTGCTACCTGAAATCCTTCCTTACAATATGGTGCTCCTCTCCTAACCAACCTGTCCTCTGCTACCTGAAATCCTTCCTTACAATATGGTGCTCCTCTCCTAACCAACCTGTCCTCCTCTACTACCTCAAATCCTTCCTTACTATATGGTGCTCCTCTCCTAACCAACCTGTTCTCCTCCATTTCCTCCAAATTAGAAAGCTGTTACAATAAAATCTCTAAATTTGCCTCCAAATCCAAAAAATCCACTCACCACTGCCTCACCCTACAATCCCTAAACTGGCTAGAACTACCAAACTACCTAGATTACCTACAACTCTCTATAGCACATACTCTTATATTTCAGCCTACAAAATGCCCCACTCTAACTAACATCCTTTCTCCCCTATATTCCCAACAGAATCCTTAGATCTGAACATCAGAACTTAATAGCTATCCATAAACCCAAACATCCTGCTGGCCAACTGCTCCTCTCCTATGCTCTAGGCAAAAAATGGAATTCCCTTCCTCAATCACTAAGAACCACCCCAAACTATGAAAATGTCAAGGCCCAGCTCTTCACACATCTGTCTACTAAACGGAAATGCCCCTGCCTCCTCCCTACATGAGCTTTGATCACTTCACGTCACAAGAGTCTCCCCCTACTGGCACATAAGCCCTCTATACCTCCCTCAGGCACTTTCTTTCAACTCTATCAAATCTCCCTGCAATCTCCCACTAGCTTTATCCCTCTCCTTACTTCTTTCACTCCCAGAGCTATATTTGTTCAACAATACATGTAAATATTGTAAATATAGAGTACTTCTTTCTACTCAAATTGTGCATGCAAAACATATTTCACAATCTTTTATCGATCTAAACTAATGTCAAATATCAGTAAAACCTTAACACTTACTTTCAGTGAATTTCTGCTTCCTATACTCAATGAAAAAGGTTCATTTTAATCTGTTCTACAGAATTATCTTGTAGTAGGTTATATTTCTTGTAATCATATTTGTAAACTACTAATGCATTCTCATACCTTGCTTGCATTTCTTGTAAATACTGTATGTTAATTTTTTTCTTGCAAATTTAGTATGTAAACTGTTTTTCAATGCATTCTCTGAGTTTTTCTCCCTGGGCCTCCACTGAAAATGGGCCAGGTTGACCCAGTGGACTTCCCCGGTAATCAAACTGGAAATAAATAAATAAAATAATAAATAACTAAATAAACTCAACAAAAAAAAAAAAGAAACAGTATAATTCGCAATACCTGGATAGTAAGATTATGAAATATATCGTTATTTTAAGAAATATTGTCAATATGTCAAAATAGTTTCTGTTACTGGGCTAGTATCAACATGGAAAAAGACAAACATGCAATATAGTCACAGTTTTATGCTAATAACTTGGTGACTAATGGCCCTAATTGTCTCTGATGCATATTTAAAAAAATAATTGAAATCAATATTTCTTAGATACAAATGCAAAAAATAAGAAGGATATTTAAGGTGAGACCGACTTGAGAATGATACGTACTTGGCAAAATGTTTGCAGTGATGTAGAGTCCCAGTAAGAATAATTATTGCTCATTATAGAGAGATGGAAAGTGTTTAACAAGGAAAAGTATTTTTTTAAGAAAATGGTACACTTATTTGCTTGATGTTAAATATTATCAATTAATTTACTGAAAATCCTGTTGTATATGCAAAACTTCATATACTGTTTAGCACTTTGCACTCTGTCCCTCAACAGCTGAGAAAAGGAAAGAGTCACTGAAATGTGAATTCTTAATTTAGATATCATAAGTCTCATATATTCTCCTAAGAAAGAAAGAAAGAAAGGACATTATGGAAGTTGTGAAAACTTGCAAGTACAACATACTGGTTAAGATCTAATAAAATCCTTACCATTTGTACTAGTCACTCAATTCAGGTTGGTCAATTAGCACATTGGCAAAAAAATGTGATTTAAGAAAAGACCTCAGTATTGTCTCATTGAATTCAACACTAGTACTGTCAGACATGATCGCACAAGTGTTTTCCTTAGAAGCCCATGCATTGTGTTAGCAAAGGCACCCTCCTAAACTCACAGATCAAAACATATTGAAAGCTCTAAAACATTTGACCGTTTGGATTAGGTTAGCAAAAGCCTTTAGGAAACAAACAAGCATGGAAATCTAACCAAATTTAGATGGAATTAGGTGAGAACAGAAAGTGCAAAAAAAAAAAAAAACAAATTAAAGAATGCAAAGAACAGGACCAGGAAAAAAACAAAACAAAAGTATAGAGAGCTCCTAGAAAAACTGTTTGTTGACCAAGAGTTGACATATGAATGGCTAAGTGAGGGGAATTTAAATCAAAATATGAAAGGTTAATAAATGCAGCTCAAGACAGTGGATTATGTACAAGATGATTCACAAAATCTACAGAGGGAAAAGGAGATATAGATAAATGTAAGTTTTGTGGTACAGAAGTAGAAGCATTTGCACATCTTGTTGCAGGTTGTAATACACTTATGACTGAACGTTTGTATACTCAAAGACATGATGTGGTGAGGTTGTTGCAATGGAGATTTTGTAAATATTACAACACAGAGGCAGCTGAGAGACATTGAAAACATGAATCGCAAAGTATTGTTGAAAATGACAAAGTAATGATTACGTGGGAGCATCCAATACAAACATATAAGAAGGTAGAAGTAAATAAACTAGATATTGTTGCTCAAGAGAAAGAGACAGAAATAGCATTGATTATTAAAATCGCTACACCTAGTGACTACAGAATCTTACAAACTGAAAGACATACATTTGTAAAATATCATGACTTGTATGCAGAAACTAGAGTAATGTGGAATAAGGATACACAGTTCCTGTTGTAGTAGGAGCAACTGGGATAATAAAAATAATCTTCAAGCATATCTAAATATGCTACCGATAAATTAACCCCTTCGGAACTGCAAAAAGAGGCAATAATAGGTACATTGCTGGTGCTGAGAAAAGTACTCATGCCAAAAGTCAAAGACTGAAGCAAAATTGATTCATTATGTTTACTTATGCCTGGCTTAAAATGGGGTATATTCTCATCAAGGTATGTAAAACCCTAAGCATTTGCAAAAATTAAACTGAGGAATATGTGCAATCTAATACCTATCTCATTTTCTAAAGGAGCAATTATTACTCACATTCAGGTATTCATTAACAGTTACAGAGAACTGGTAATCACAGTGAAAAGCCTTTGTCTTTACTGATTCACCTAGAAAGTGCATGGGAGATCCAAAGGCAATAGTACCCAGTCAATGTAACTCCAATTACTTTTCAACGCTGGATTACAGGTGACACAATAAGCACCTTTTCTATCTCCTCAGTAAGAGACAGAATGTCATCACAGGTTGGATATCATGCCATAAAAGGGAAAAAACATCACCCTGTCCCCTCCCTCACAGCTGTGCCCATTGTATAATTGTAGCATATAAACTGCGTACTGTATTCATATTCAATGACATCCAGACTGGCTAAAATCCAGAGAGGAGTTGGGATATATATATATATATATATATATATATATATATATATATATATATATATATATATATAGTTTCTGTATTCTGCATGATGAAGTCCTACATCCTACATATGAAAGGCACCACTGCAAAGGACTTCCACCTCTTCTTTTTTCATTATTTTTGTTGAACATTAAGTGTCAGTTCTGTATTTTTCCCTCTCTGAACAGGTGCATAGTCTAACAGCTGGCTGAAGCTGTAAATTGATAAGTAAAGTGTCACCATAGCATTCAGCTGTATCAGCTACTTTCAGCTTTTGTTTTTGTTCATGAAGAGGGAAAAGCAAAGGGACAAACTTATTAAACTGTGGAATGTTAAACAGCAGGTCACAAAATGACCTCTTCACTTGTCTTTTTTACACCTTTCAGTGTATTAGCAGCTACTGTTTTAATCACAGAGTTTATTGAACAGAAGTAACTGTTCAGTTATACAAACAGTACAGTAAGCAGGAAGATAGCTTTGTAATACTAGACAAACAATGACATACAGCTGTCTTTACCACACATGCAGTTTCATATTTTTAACACAACATCCAATACTTGATGTGACAAAAAGAGATACTACCAGCACAGTTAGCTGGAATTTTGTAAATAATTATATGTCATGGGTTAATATTGAAATGATTTATACAAGATGCTTGTGTTATAAATGTATTAGAACTGTATGCCATGTGTATGTCAAACTGCTTGTACAGACGTGTATGTTGAAAGATGTTTGTAGAGTACTGCGTTTGAAATGTAACCACAGTGTGCCCTACTGAAACAGAACAGAAATGTACATGCACTATTGTAACTGTTTAAATGTATATATTTTAACAGTAGAAACTGGAATACAGGAGGCTAACTTCAGTCCAGCAAACTTCAGAAAAATAACTGAAATTAAATTAATTTATGGCTACGCCATAAAAGATGGTGGGCCAGATTCAGGAAGGCTTACACGGAGTTTAAGAGTAGTGTAAGCCTCCATGTAAGCCTCCCGATTCAGGTACAGCCCAAACCTCCGTGTAAGAGACAGCTAACACGTCTCTTACACAGACTGGGCATGGAAATGCTCAATACCTCATTTGCAGCTGAAAGATATGCAAATGAAGTATTTGAGCGATCCAAGAAGCCCAAACCAGTCCGTGTAACGGACGTGTTAGCTGCAGAAATGTACTCAGCTGACAACTGAGTACATTTCTGCAAAAATGAAAACGGAGCTATGTCAGCTCCAAATAAAGGGTGCATATGTTTCATTAAGCATGCCAATGGCCAAACATGTGGCCATTGGCATGAAAAAGTGTTGCAAAAATATTTTAAACAACTTTTTTTTTCCCGTGGGATTATGATGTGTAACTGCAGCGCACACCCGCGCAAACGGGGTGCGCTACCTAAAACTGAAAACCGAAGCTTATAAGCCCACAATTGTGGGATTTATGTATTACATGGAATGTCAATGGAGGGACTTGCAGACCAAAAATAATATGGCCTCCGTTTAGTGGTTGTCAAGGGGGGGAAGCTCCGTGTAAGACATGTAACTAAGCATTACTAGGCAATCCTGTGTAAATGAGGGTTACAATACTGAATCACACTGCCACATAGGTAATGAGCACTTTCTGAGTAGTGTAAGAGTTATAGAAGGGGGAGGAACAGAGTAAGAGGTAGGTGACATCACGGGGGGGAATGATAGAAATAAATGTATCAGATTGGAGGGCAATGTAAGGTGACAGATGACAGACAGACATCAGGGAGAGAGGTGTGTCCCAACAGAACACTAGGAAAGTCAAGAAATAGAGAGTGCACACTATCCCTACACTCAAATTTTCTTGAAATACGTGCATGCTGCTGCAGCGCTGTAAGGCAGGTTCAACATGTGGGAGCGTGTTGCAAACTGTTTACAATGGTTTGCGCAGGCGTGCACGTGTGGAAGGTAGTGTGCGCGCGTTTTAACATGAATCAGCCAAGTTCACACCGTGTAAGGATGTGTGCGCGCGTGTAATACCGTGTAAGGATGTGTGCGCGTGTTTAAGTGACTGTGAGAGTGCTTAAGCTGGTGTGCACATAGCTCCCCTTGAGGAAACAGAGAGGAAACAGGAAACAACCAAAATACAGGGAAACTGCCAGAGGATACTGCTGGAGTTTATTGGTGGAAACAATTGGAAGCAGGCAATTACACAGGCAGACTAGAAGCCCAACCCAGCACTTAAAACACTGTAAGGAGCAGTGCAGGGTATTTCTCACATGAGATACTGCAAGAAAGTAAGCTATCAGAATTGAAAACTGAAAAAAGCTGAACTCAGAGCAAAAATGCTAGGGGCTGCCATAGCTGTTATAATCAGGCATAGGCAAATTGCTGAGGGTGGTGACAATGCAGATGCTGACAGACAACCCAGAGTGAGGAGAAGGAGAAGAGTATACAGGCCCAGGGTCACCTACCATGGGTTACATGAGCTGGAGATAGTAGAGCGCTACAGAGTGGACAGAGACCTTCTGCAGCAAATTGTTGAGCTGTGCAGGCCACGCCTCACACACAGAACCAACAGAGGGGAACCCATCTCAGTGGAAACCAAGGTATGTGTTGGCCTAAGAATACTAGCAACAGGTACCTTCCAGAGACCAACTGGTGATATGATGGGGATATCACAGGCATCAGCCTCCAGGGTACTGCACCAGTTCCTGGATGCCATGTCAGCACATGTCGGTGATCATGTATATTTCCCCAATGCCCGTGAGGTTGTGGCCAGCAATATGCATCTCTTCCAGCAAATAGTGGGATACCCTGAGGTATTGGGTGCAATAGACTGCACGCACATATGCATCAAAGCACCAGCCGGTGAGCGGGGTAGAGCCTACATGAACCGCAAGGGCTTCCCCTCCATCAACTGCCAGGTCATGTGTGATGCCCAGGGCAGAATAATGAATGTGTGTGCTGGCTGCCCTGGGAGCTACCACGATTCCCACATCTGGCATCTGACGCAGCTGTACCAATCATTTGCCAGTGGGGACTTCCCACACGGACACCTAGTGGGGGATGCAGGTTACGACTTGAGCCGTGGCTGATGACACCCATCAGAAATGCACACACACCTGAACAGGAACGCCATAATGAGGCACACGCACAAACACGTAACGTCATAGAGCGTGTGTTTGGGCTGCTAAAGTCACGGTTCCGGTGTCTGGACACATCTGGTGGAGCCTTGCAGTACACACCAACTACATGTACCCAAATGATCATGATATGTGCTATGCTACATAATATGATCCTGGAAACAGCTGCAGCAGGACCAGCATAGGGCTGGGCCAAACATACCCCCACCATTGCCAAGGCCACCACAGGCAGAGGGTGACTCGGAGGAGGAACAACCTGACCTTGCCCCAGTAGGCAGAAGGAGGCGTGCCCAGTATGCTCTGGCCTTGGCAAAGAGGCAACGCATAGCACATACACTTGGTCAGTAGGAACACTGGGACTGATACCCGCTCTGACTCACTCATATAGTAACAGGGATGCCTAACATGACACAACCTGCTTCCAAACATGTACAGGGAGTGTAGTATGTGCATTCGACAGAGGCAGCTCTGCAGCACCACCCGAGGCATGAATGCCATGTGTCAAGTAATGTAACACCATGTACCATATGCACACCTGAGGACCCTGACTAACATCCACCCTCACCCATCACAAACCACACAAACACAAACCCACATTCATAGGTACCACAAGGGATAGGAACCTAGATGTAATGCTACCCAATGCCAGAAGTATAAACAGCAAGATGTGTGCAGTGTAACCGCACACACTATAGAGGATGTATATATCAGTGCTGTAATAGACAACTGGCACAAAGCCCACACCAGCACCCTAAAATTACCAGGTCACACCTCATACAGGGATGTACATGTGCAAAAACATGGAACAAGCTACAAAACGAGGGTGACTAGCAATAAATGTCATGGATAACCACACCCCCATGTTGGTACCACAACAAGAAGAAACATGGATTAGCCATGGTCAAATACCAATTGCTAATACTGCCCACTACTAAATAGCTTGCTGCAGACCACTGTCCTAATAGCAGGAACTGCACCAGGCCTATGTTCATAGGTGCATAGGTTCATACTAGGCTATCTGCCCTAGGGCATATATAAGCCTAGCCCAGACTTTTGTGGCTTCCACCACCCCTTCAGTTCTAAGGATACTATGCCCATTATGTTGCTGTGCCTCTGTCAAGCAGTGACACTGAAGTTATCCCTGGGGTATACCTGTGATCACCCATCTATTGCTCATGATTTCTCTCGAACAAAGCCAGCGAGGTGCCCAGCCTCACATGTACCAGGATGATGTTCCACAGCGTAGGGAGTCTCTCGGTGATGAATCTGTCCCTCCAGCACGCCCTATGAATAGCCGTGTTGAGGTTTAAGTCTCCTGCCCATGTAGATCTGATGGAGTTAGAGGTTTTGAGGTGAAGCATGTTCATTAATTCCGGGTTGGACATGGCCTAGTATGACAGGCACAAGCCACCTCTGAGCAGATGGTAGGCGACTGAATAGAGCTGGGGTTCATGCAGTCAGGCAGCATAAGACATACATTTGAGACCTTTTATCCATCTGGTGAGCAATGTGTGGGGCCTGTCCAATTGCTGCAGGTGTTGGGTCAGAAACATTCCGAATGGGGCATTGTACTCAATCATTGGTCTGATGAGTGATGAGTACAGGGGAACAATGACCTCCCTTGACCTAGATGTGAATCCCTGCATGATGAGGTGGGCAATGTAGAAGGTCTTCCCAACTACTTTGGCAACGTGAGTGTCAAACGAAAGGTTACTGTCAACCTGGGTGGCCAGATCCCTGATAACCTCTCCTGTGCTTAGAGGAGTAACACCTATATGGGAACTAGAGGTGACCTTGTTCTTCCCAAAGGGTATGACTATGCATTGTTTAGCGTTTAACTGTAGGCCATGGCTCTGGCACCAGTTATTCGTTTCTATGAGACCTGTCTGAAGGATGTCCATGTCAGATGGGTTGTCAACTATGGTTCCCAGATAGCAGTCATCTGCAAACCTTGTCAGCCATAATCCTCCTGTGTTTGCTTGTACGTCTGAAAAGTATATGCCGAACAAAAGTGGGCCCAGGACTGAGCCCTGTGGGACACCACTTGTGACAGGCTCTGAGTGTGACATGGCGCCAGCAACCTTGACCCTGTGGGTGCTGTCACTTACCAGTTAGTAACCCATCTTGTGACGTATGGGTCTACATTTAAGCTGGTGAGTTTGTCAATGATACCTGAGTGGGGTATTGTATCGAAAGCCTTTGCCAGGTCAAGGTAGGCTGTGTGGACTGCTTTGCCCTCGTCAATGGCCTTGGTGACCATTCTGAAATAGTCAACAAAGTTTAAAAGGCATGATCGCCCTTGACAAAGCCAAACTGGGTTGGATCCAAAGTCTGCAAGTCCCCTATGTCTTCATTCATGAGTTCCATTATGATCCTCTCCATAGCTTTGCAGACCAGGCTTGTCAAGCTGATGGGACGGTAGTGTCCGGGGTCGGTGGAGGCACCACCTTTGTGAAGTGGGACCACCGTTGCCGTACGCCACTCCTTGGGTACGTATCCTGGGGTGAGGCCAAGATTAAACAGCTGCCCGAACTGCGGGTTCAATTCCTCATTGAGTTCGTGGAGCACACAACCGGGGACACCATCCGGTCCCATGGATGCTGTGTTTCACGCCTTGGATAGAGCAGTTCTCACCTGAGCATTTGAGATGTTTGGGGGGCTACAATCCCCTGGTATAGATATCTCTCCTTTTGGGGGGAGGGGGGGAGAAATATGCACTAAACCTGTCAGCCAGTATGTTGCCAATGTCTGTAGGTTCAGTGATCTTTACATCATTATGAACTAATCCTGAGCATATCTGGGAGTCACCTCCCAGGTTTCCAACATAGCTAAAAAAGGCCTCATGACTGTCTTCTGAGTCCTTAGCGAGTTTTCTCTCAAAATGTGCCCTGGATGATTTTATGGGAAATCTCAGTTCTTTACGCATAATGAGCAGGGGTGTCTTCCCTTCTACGGAATTCGCTCTACAGTGTAGTAGCACCTACCTTCTGATGTAGAGCATGTTTATGGCTGGGGTCCACCAGACTGCACGCATGCCTTTGGTACAAAGAGTCTTTGTTTTGTGTGGGATTGCCTGATCCATGCAGTCCTGGAGGTGCTGGTAGAAGGCATTTGTAAGTGATTCAGCGGCTTGGGTAATGGAATCCGCTGGCTTTGGGGCCTTGAAAGAGACCACACCAGTCTTTAGAAGTGTGATGTTGGCTTCTGAGAAGTTCTTCACTGTGGTGTTCTTTATCTGGGGTGGGGGCGGGATGTGGACTTCTAGTGAGATTAGTTTATGATTTGATCTCACCAATGATGGGTATACTTCTGGTGTTGAACATTGTGACCCCATGTTCGTGATGATGTGATCCAGTATGTTGTCACCTCTTGTGGGGATGGTGACTATTTGTTCCATGGCATTTGAGGTTATGAACTCTAGGAACCTTTGGCCTAGAGTGTTGGGGCTTGATTACGGCTTGATTAGTGATCCCAGTCTATATTGGGATAGTTGAAATCACCCAGTATGATGGTGTTTGGAGATACATTTATCCCCTCCAGTGTTTTCAGGAAAGATGTGTGAGGTTCCTGAGTTTGAGAGGGTGGCCTGTAACCTGCTACAAACCGCCGAGCAGTCTTGCCTATGGTTAATTGCACCTGGATGGTCTCCGATGCATCGTGTGTTGCCACCAACCTTGAGGTGAGGGTGTCCTTGATGAATATGGACACCCACTCTCCTTTCATGGTGACGTCTGGCTTTTGGGGCCGGAATGCATGATATGAGGTAACACCTAATACTGCTTTAGTGCTGTCAGGAGCCTTGAACCAGGTTACAGTCACAGCACAGACATCGATGTTCCCCATACTGAGAAGGGCTTCGAGTGCGTGCATCTTGAGGTTGAGACATCTGGCATTGAGCAGCATCACCCTTAGTTTACTTCCTTTTTTGTGTTCTAGGGTGGTAGGTTTAGAATCTGAGCCTTGCTTAAAAAAGGCACAATGGGGGTTTCAAGAGCCTGAGCCAAATTCTGGAAGCCCAGGGGTGACAGGTGCAAGCCGTCCCCTGCGAATCAGTGTGGCTTGTCCAGCATGTCATCCCAGGCAGACGGACATTGGATCCCCTCTGAATGACACCATAGATTAAGCCAACTATTACAGCTGATCATCTTGTCTCTGTATTGTGGCATCATTCTTGGTGAAGGTAGGATACTGCTCAAGGTCAGGGTCATCCCTGCCTGGGCTACATAAGCAGAGAGCTCCTCTATGTCTCTTTTCATGTAGTCCAGGGAGGTACATCTCAGGTCGTTCACACCAGCATGGACAATGACTGAGTCATACTTGTACTTGCAGTTGAGTGACCTGAGTGCTTGCATTATGTGGTGTATCCCAGCGCCCGATAGGCAGGTTACTGTGACCTTCTCCTTACCCAATCTGGTGGGCGGGACGTCAGTGTGTCTGACTATGGAGTCACCTATGACAAGTGTGTCTGGCATTGTGTTTGGCCTTAAGGGCTGTGAATGTTTGGCACACTGACTCTGTGGTCTATGTGTTGCATGTGCTGTGCCCTGTGGAGGCAGTTGTTTGGGTGTCTGCTGTGGTGGCCTCTGCTGGTATGGTAGAGCTGTGATCAGAGCCTCTGAGTATGTCTTTGTGTGTTTATGTGTATGATTTGAAGTTGTGATAGTGCTATGTGAGACTGGGTTTGTGATGTGTGTGTGTGTGTGGTCACCTTCTCCTCCTCTCTGGTCCTGCCAGTCCTATGTTGAGAGAGCTCAGCCTCCAGGTTGGCTATATAGTTGCATCTCTTGCATGCATTTGTGTTTTGTGGGAGAAGGAGAGGGTTGTCTGTGTACATGTGTCAATTAAAACATTGCCTCAATATTCCCAGGTTCACCAGCTGAGCAGGAGAGGACACTAGCAACTGATCCCTTGACATGCCAGAAGGAATAGACAACAAACTGTTGGAAGACAGGAAGATATCAAGCCCCCCAAACCACATTATATCACTTGACTAACAATACCTACACATACACCATAGTGTCATAGTTGCATAGTTTACTACTAGGCTATCTGCCCTAGTGCATTTATAAGCCTAGCCATAGTGATGTGGCTATTGCCACCCCTTATAGTGGTAATACGTGTACAGAATAGATTCCGAATAATGTGCCTCTCACTTAGTAGTGACACATTATGACCCCCGTACATAATTGAATACCTTGACTGTGCCTCTGTCTAGTAGTGACACAGGGAGGACCCCTGGGGTGAAACTACAATCTGACATCCAGTTGTCCAGACTTCTCTTGAAGAGAGTCAGTGAGGGACTCTGTCTAACATGAACTGGGATACTCTGCTAGAGTGTGAGATGCCTGTGAGTTATGACTCTGTCCCCCAGCATGTCCTATACATGTATGTGCTGAGGTTCAAAACTTCAGCTCCCATGCTTCTGGTGGATTTGGATTGCTTGCAGTGGAGCATGTCCACCACATCCTGATTGGACATGGTCTGGTATGTCAGGCATAGGCCACCTGTAAGTATGCAGTATGCCACTGAATAAAGCTGGATTTCCTTTAGTCTGGAAGCATATGACATGTGTTGTACACCCCTGATCTCCTTGGTAAGGTACTTTTGGGGACTCTCCAGCTGTTGCAAGTGCTGGGTGAGGTACATACCAAATGGGGCTTTGTATTCAATCATGGGCCTGATAAGGGAGAAGTATAGTGGTACAATGACCTCCTTTGATCTGGATGGAAAACCCTTCCTGATAAGGTGGTCAAGATAGAAAGTCTTTCAAACCACTTTGACAACATGGGTGTCAAATGAGATGTCACTATCTACATGTGTCCGCAGGTGTCTGATTTGTATTCTGTGCTCAGTGGGTTGCTGTCTATGTATCGATTTGTGTGTACTTTGTTCCTCCCAAAGGGGATGACCACACATCAGTTGCAGTCAGTTTCAGGCCATGATTCCAGCACCAGCTAACTGTCTTTGTGATGGCATTCTGTAGGATGTGTGTGCTGGCTGATGTATTCGCATATGGTGCCTAGGTTGCAGTCATCTGCAAACTTTGTCAGCCACAACCCTCCTATGTTTGCTTTCACATCTGAAAAGTAAATGCCAAATAAGACAGGTCCCAGGACAGATCTCTGTGGGACACCACGTGTGACTGGCTTTGAATCTGACAAGGCACCTGCAATGTCGACGTCATGGGTTCTGTTTCCTAGCCATTTTGCAAACTATCCTGTGACATATGATTTGATATTTCAGCTGTTGAGCTTGTCTATGATGCCTGAGTGGGGTATTGTGTCAAAGGCCCTGGCCAAGTGCAGGTAGGCTGTGTGGACCGTAGCCCTCATCAATGGCCCTACTGACAGTATCAAAATAGTCAAACATGTGCAAAATGCAGGATCTGCCCTGTACAAAGCTGAACTGGGTGGGATCAAGGGTCTGTAGGTCACCAATGTCTCTGTTTAAGAGCTCCATAATGACTCTTTCCATAGCTTTGCAGACAAGGCTGGTTAAGCTTGTGTGGTGGTAGTCCCCAGGGTCTGTGGAGGCATCTCCTTTGCGGAGTGGGACCACTGTTGCTGTACGCCAGTGTTCAGGTACATATCCTGTAGCAAGGCTAAGGTTAAATAGCATTTGTATATACGGGTTTAGCTCCTTCTGGAGTTCACATAGCATGCAACTGGGGATACCATCAGGTCCCAATGATGCTGTGTTCTTGTCTTTGCTGAGTGCGGCTCTCACATGGACATCTGAGATGACAGTGAGGTTACATTCATATGTGATAACTATCTTCTGTTGGGGGTGAGGGAGGGGGAAAATTGCACTGAACCTGTCTGCCAGAATGTTGCCAGTATCTGTCAGGTCACTGAAATATATGTTGTTGTGTACCAACTCAGAGCATATCCGAGGGTTCCCACCCAGGTGTCTGACATAACTGAAGAAGGCAGTGTGGTTATCTCTACTGTCTTTGGTGTTTATGTCTCAAAGTTGACCTTGGATGTCTTTATGAGAGAATGTAGCATTTTACTAGTGCTGCTCACAGCCGCCTTCCCTTTAGGAGATGTAGCTCTGTCTTGCATTAGTATCCGCCATCTGTTATACAGTCTGTTTATGGCTGGGGTCCACCAGACAGGCCACATTCCCTTGGTGGAGAGGGTCATGTTTCTATTAGTGATTGCATGGTCCATGCTATCTCAGAGATGTCCGTAGAAAGTGTCTGTGAAGGAGTCACCATTGTGTGTTGTGGTGTCCACTGGCCCAGTGGGCTTAACGGATACCATCTCAGTCCAAAGAAGTGTGAAGTCAGCTTTTGAGGTGTATGTCACTATACTCTTTGTATTATACTAGCACTGACACAAGTGTAGACAATTTCCCAGAATCCATCAAACAAAACGGACATGCAAAATGTAACACTTCCACAAGAGGGGTAAGCATACTGGATGTAATAATCAGAAATATGTGTACTGGATGCCAAGATGAGAAGTGTATCCCTCACTGGTAAGACCAGACCATAGAGTAAGCACACTGTAGTTACACATCACGACCCCAGTCCCTGGCCAGACTACCACAGTGAAACACATGTATAAAGCATAGCTTGCACCCCTACAAACCAATGTGGAATCCATGAAAAGCCCTGTGCAGGTCCAGAATATGGGACACACTGCAGAACATGTTATACAGGCATACCAGGAACACAGCCAAGAGTGCTTGGAGTCTGCAATCACAAACAACAAGACACAATGCCATACACCCAGGCATCTGGCATGCTGGACACCATAAATTACTAAACCATTGAAGAGAATGAGGAAGCTACCACATGATAGATCTAACATGAAAAGTGAAGTAATCAGTGATCACTAGTATGGCAATAAAACATGCCAACACATACAATCCACTAAGGCCAGGCAAAACAAGTAGAATCTGTGAATCCAGTGGCAATGTGACACCTGTCCCAAGTACACACACAACAACAACTCACCCCAATAAATACAAATGTATGTGATAGACGCAACCAGGTAGCCAAACCAGGGCCTGACCACCCCCAAATCAGTACTGTCAAAACTAGTCAGGAGGACAAGGTAACCACATACACCACAAACCCAGTCCCACATAGACCTACAACGACTGTAAACCAAACACATAATCACAAAAAAATTCCCAGAGGCCCTAATTACAAACACACAACACCAACACAAGCCTCCAATGCAGACACCCAATAAAACAAACTCCAGACATAGCACATGTAACACATAGTACACAAAGCTGGTGTGCCAAACAGTCACAGGACAGAAGGAGAAACAACATGCCTGATACAGGTTGTAATAGGTGACTCCATAGTGAGACATGCTGCTGTCCCAGGGATGGCTTGCACCTGTTACCCATGAGCGTCCGGATATTGCCTAAGGCTTTTGCAAACTACAGAGATCCTCCCGTAGGCAAGGCCGAAAAGAGCAACCCACCACCATAGAAAACAAAACTGGAAAGAAACAGAAGGGTAATGCTGATCAATGCCAGATGTGTAAACCTCAATATGCATGCTCCTGAGGCTCTCCCCAGTATGGAGAACATTGATGTCAGTCCAGTGATACACACCTGCTGCAAGCCTCGTGACAGCACACCAGCACTACCAGGTAATACCACATATCATGTGTTATGGCCACAAAACCTGTAACAAAACATAAAAGGAGGGTGAGTATCCATATTCAGCACAGACAGCCATACGTCCAGTTAACCGACAATGCCTATGTCATTGCAGTCCACCCATGTGCAACTACCCATATGCAAGACTGCTGTACAGTCTGTATCATGCTATAGACCACACACTCACACACAGGAACCCCACTCCACTGTCCTGAAGACAGTGGACAGGATGAATGTACCACCAAATACAAAACAAGGTACACACAAATTACCACATAGGTGGTAAACCATTATGTGTGGAAGGAGTAATCAGGGACCTAGTGACACAAGTGGACAGTCACCTGTCATGTGACAGCCACATCGCCAATTTGTCTAGGAAGACTGTCTATATTGGACACTGTATCATGAAAGGAGTCACATCTACGTCAACAAAGGTCATTGTGCCCCTATACTGTTCCCCTATCAGACCATATTGTAATACAATGCCTCATTTGGGATGTACATTACCTGGCTCCTGCAGCAGTTAGAAAGACCTCAAAGGTACCTCAGCAAGAGTCATAAAGGGTCTCAACTATATCTCATATGCCACTGGCTGTAGACACCACAGCCGAATGCAGTCACATACTGCCAACACAGAGGCATTGTATGTCTGTTGTACAAGTCCATGTCCAACACAGACGTAATGGACATGCTCCACCCCAGAAAACCCAAAGCCATTGGAGCTGTGTGAGTCAGAGATGTCAACCTTAACACATAATCAAATAGGATGTGCTGGAGGGACAGATACCTAACCCTGAGTCTCTCCACACCCTGGAACAGAATACCACTACATGTTAGGCAGAGCCCCTCACTGACACTCTTCAACAGGAAGTTAGCAAAATGGATGGATAATTGTAGATGTACACTGGGGGTCTTTACTGTGTCATGTCCAGACAGAGGCACAGCTAAGTAAATCATAAGTGGCCATAATATCCACATAGCAAGGGGTGGCAAAAGCCACATGCACTGTGGCTATGCTTACAAATGCCCTAGGGTGGATAGCCTAGTATGAACCCATGAACGTACTATGATACAAATTGTACGGAACACTAAGGATAACTCCAAGGCTGCTGCAACTGATGGTAGTAAGCATGTTGTGAATTCCTGGATATGCTCTGGAGCACATAAATATTACAAACAACATACCAAACACACACACGTATTGCCAACATACATCCTGACAGGTGCAGTGCAACCCCCCCCCCCCATAATGCCAAATATTTTTCCCAGCAGATCGCTGCCTCCCTGACATTATGTCAGCCTTACCACAGGATATGTACCCAAAGAGCAGTGTACAACTACAGTGGGTGTTCTCAAGAAAGGTGTTGCCTGAATGGATACTGAAAACAACCACCACAGATTCCTGAGAAGCTTGGTCTGCACAGCTATGATAAGGATCAGCATGTACCGCAGACATAACGATATTGGGGATCTATTGACACCCGACCCTAGCCAGTGTGGGTTTATGAAGTGCAGACCCCGCCCCTAAACATGTGTGACTCAGTTGAAACAGTGATTGAGGTCACTGATGAGGGCAATGTGGCCCACACAGTGTAGCTGGACCTTGCAAAGCCTTCCATACAATACCCTACGTGTTCAATATAGATATGCTCACCAGCTTAAATATACACACCAATGTCACTAGAGGGGTTGCAAACCAGACCAACGACAGAACTGACATGGCCAGACATGCTGTAGCCATGTCAGACTACAAACCACATATAACAGGCATCCCACAAAGCTTGGTCCTGGGACCTTTCCGCCTGGTATATATGCCCCATAGGTACAGGCCAACATGTAAGGACTGTGCCTGAACATGTTTGCAGAGGACTACAAACTGCCTAACATATCTGACACTCCAGCTGACACAAGCGTCCCACAAAAGGGCCACATAGAAACAGACAACCGTGCCATAGCCATGTCAGCATGTGAAATGGAGACAACTGTATAGTCAACCTCTGTGGATATACAGTAAGTGACCACCAATTACCACATAGGTGTTAACCCATTACATACATCACATGTAATGTCGGACCTGGGTACACAAGGGGATAGATATCCTGCATAGGACAAACATGTGGCTGTAGTGTTAACAGAAACAATCCATATACCAACCTAATCATGAAGGTTATGACATCTAGATAAGGGGAGGTCATTGTGGTTCTGCAGTTATCCTTCATCAGCGTTACAAATGACCACAACAGCCCCTGTGGGGTGTACCTCAGCAGACACCTCCATCAACTGTAAGGTCCACAACAGTACCTCACCAGGAGTATCAAAGAGCTTAAACACATGTAATGTGTTGCCTGATTAAACAGAGTGCAACTCCACACACTGCCATGCTGGCCACCCAGATGCAAGCTGTGCCTGATGTGGAAAGCCATGTCCAAGCTGGAATCAATGAACATGCTGCACCTTGTACAATCTGAATGGCAGTGAGCTATGCACATGAGGGACCTGAACCCCAGCACTGACATACATAGGACAAGCTGTACTGCATTATCCATAACACAGAAGCCACCCCACACATGAGTAAACTACCAGTACAGGTTATCCATAGAGTCACTCATTGATTCTCCTCATCAGGAATCTTAATGGGTGGTGGGAGACGGTAGGTTTACCCTGGGTATCAATGTTATATCACAGGTAGACAGAGGCACATTATACTACACAAGACATATGTCATGGCAAACTACACTTACAATGTGTCGAAGGACAAACACACTCTCAGACTAGCATTAGAAATGGCCTAGGGCACATCGGTAGTGTTTGCCAATGTACACCTATGTTGTGGAATGCACTACTGATGTTGCATGAGGCTGTTGTAAGTAGTTCATATCCGAACATAATGCAACATGGTCAGATAGGTTCATAGGTTTATACTAGGCTATCTGCCCTAAGGCAGGTATAAGCCAAACCCAGAGTTTTGTGGCGTACGCCACCCCTTATATGGAAACAATACTGTGCCCATTAGTTTGTCGTGCCTCTGTCAAGCAGTGGCACAGAGACGGTCCCCGGGGTAAACCTATGATCTCCCATCCACAGGTAAAGATTCCCCTTGAACAGAGCCAGTGAGGTGCTCTGCCTCACATGGACCAGGATTGTATTCCACAGCATAGGGAGTCTCTGAGTGATAAATCTATCCCTCCAATATGTCCTACTTATATCCCTGCTAAGGTTTAAGTCACTTGCCCTAGTGGTTCTGGTGGATTTGGCGATTTTGAGGTGGAACATGTCCATTACTTCCTGGTTGGACATGGCCTTGCATGTCAGGCACATGTCACCTCTGGAGTGTCTTCAATCTGGCAGCATATGACAGATGTTGGAGACCCTTCATCCTTTTGGTGGGGGACTTTTGGGGTCTCTCTGATTGCTGCAGATGTCAGGTGAGATACATCCAGAATGGGGCATTGTACTCGATCATTGGTCTGGTAAGTGCACAGTACAGGGGAACAATGACCCCACTAGATCTGGATGTGAATCCCTTCCTGATCAGGTGGGCAATGTAGAAGGTCTGTCTAGCCACGTTAGCAACGTGAGTGTCAGGAGAAAGGCCACTGTCAACCTGGGTCCCCAGGTCCATGATAACCTCCTCTGTGCTTACAGGATTGCCACCTATATGGTAGCTTGGGGTTACCTTGCTTTTCCCGCAGGGTATGACTATACATGTTTTGGCATTTAACATCAGGCCATGGCTCTGGCACCAGCTATCAGTGTCCATGAGTCCCTTCTGAAGGATATCCGTGTCTGATGCACTGTCCACTATGGTGCCCAGTTTGCAGTCATCTGCAAACCTTGTCAGCCAAAGTCCTCCCATGTTGGCCTGTACCTCTGAGAAGTAGATGACGAACAATAGGGGGCCAAGGACTGAGCCCTGTGGGACACCACTTGTGACCAGCTTAGAGTCTGACATAGCGCCAGCAACTCTAACCCTGTGGGTCCTGTCCTTAAGCCAGTTTGCAACCCATCTTGTGACATATGGGTTTACATTTAGGTTGGTAGATCCTTCTACAATACCGAGTGGGGTATTGTGTCGAAAGCCTTTGCAAGGTCAAGGTAGGCTGTATGGACTGCCCTTCCCTCAGCAATGGCCTTAGTGACTGTTTTGAAGAAGTCGACCGAGTTCAAAAGGCATGATCTGTCCTTGACCAAGCCAAACTGGGACGGGTCCAATGTCTACATGTCCCCTATGTCTTTGTTTATGAGCTCCATTATGATCCTCTCCATAGCTTTGCAGACTAGACTTGTTAAGCTTATGGGGTGGTAATTACCAGGGTCTGTAGAGGCACCGCCTTTGTGCAGATGTGCACAACTGGACCCTAAACAGGCTGTTGTGCACACCATGGAAATGTAAAGCAGTGATAGGACTAAAGCCCAGGATACTGACCACCACAGTGAAAGTACTGAACCACTACACTATACAGTACTACAGTGTTAGGTCAGTATGGACGGATGTTGACAATTGTGTGCAAAGTATCCCATGCAAAACCTGCAGGCACAGTATACTCCCTGTTGTGTTCACACAAAAAGCATTTGGACAGTAACTACACAACACGGCACAGAACACACAACCATAAACTGGAGATATTTGTTGAAGGTCACACTCATCCACAAATGTGATGGGCTGCAGAGTTCAACATATGGAAAGCTCACACTGGGCATGCTCACACACTTGGATAAATGAGACATCTTTCACACAACATGCCATGGGAAGGCTGAACTGGGCATGCTCACACACTTAGTCCAAATGTTACTCTTAGCAACTGTGAAAACACACCAGAGGATGCTCATTCTCCTTTCTAGACACTGATCATGTCAGCACCCTATAAGTATATCAGGAGAAGAGGAATCTCCCATTAATCCGAATAGCGTGCTCCACTAATGCGTCTGTCTCTAGTGTCATAACATAGTTAGGTAGGGGTTTGAATCCAGCAAGTGTGTGTGAAGGGGGGTAAGTGTGCATGAAAGGAACATCCCTTTTGGCAACCGTGTAAACACACCACAGGATGCTCATACCACTTTCTAAACTCTGATGATGTCAGCACCCTATAAGTATATCAGGGGAAAAAAAATCTCCCAGTAATGCGAATAGTGTGCTCGGCTAATGCATCTGTCTCTAGTGTCATGATATAGTTAAGTAGGGGTTTGAATACAGCAAGTGGCAAGTGTGTGTGTAAGTATGCATGAAAGGAACATCCCTTTTGGCAACCGTGTAAACACACCACAGGATGCTCATTCTACTTTCTAAACTCTGATGATGTCAGCACCCTATAAGTATATCAGGGGAAAGGAAATCTCCCAGTAATGCGAATAGCGCACTCCGCTACTGCGTACACCTCTAGTGTCATAACATAGTTAGGTAGGGGTTTGAATCCAGCAAATGGCAAGTGTGTGTGAAGGGTGGTAAGTAAGTGTGTATGAAAGAAACATCCCTTTTGGACACTGTGTAAACACACCACAGGATGCTCATTCCACTTTCTAAGCTCTGATGATGTCAGCACCCTATAAGTATATCGGGAAAGGAAATCACCCAGTAATGCAAATAGCGCGCTCTTCTAATGCGTCCGTCTCTAGTGTCATAACATAGTTAAGTAGGGGTTTGAATCCAGCAAGTGTGTGTGTAAAAAGCATCCTCTTTGGCGACTGTGAAAACATACCACAGGATGCTCATTCCCCTTTCTAAACTCTGATGATGTCAGCACCCTATAAGTATATCAGGAGAAAAGAAACCTCCCAGTAATGCAAATAGTGCGCTTTGCTAATGCATCTGTCTCTAGTGTCATAACATAGTTAGGTAGGAGTTTGAATCCATCATCTGGCAAGTGTGTGTGAAGGGGGGTAAGTGTGTATGACAGAAATATCCCTTTTGGCAACTGGGAAAACACACTACAGGATGCACATACCCCTTTCTAGACGATATCACAATTATTTATGGCTTTTGATTACAGACATGCCACGTGTGTTTTGCCCACACAGAATGCCCATGTGTGCAGGTTGTCTCTCACAATAATGCATGACATTGATTAAACTAGTTATGGCAATGCACACATGATGTATGTGTGTGCCAAATACACATATGTACCTGTGACCTTCAATAGTTACCATGTGTGATGCCTGCCACATGTGAATACATGGTATTTGCACAGGGTAACATTATGACTGTGGTCTTCTGTGCAGGTGCTGCATGTGGGATGTGTATATACAGTGTGAGATGTAGATGCTATCAGCCTAGTAGTGAGGGATACACACCTGGACTGGGGCATATAGTCTACCTGTTGTTGATGAACAGGTGCTGCATGTTTTCACCTGTTGTGGGAGTGGTAAGACGTTATTCCATAGCAATGCAGTGACCACATGCTAAGAACCGTCCAGCTAGGGTGTTGTAGCTACAGTAATTCATTAGCATTCAGTAATATGTCAGAATCCCTGGTGAGGGTCTGATGCCAACCAAGGTCAGGGTTCTACCAGCCTGTGTCACTTGCTCAGTGATCCCTTCCATGTTCCCTATCATGTATCCCAGTGAGGGACATCCCACATCAGCTGTGGTGGCATGGACAATGACTGAATCATATGTGTCCATGCATCTGACTGACCTGTATGCTTGTGTTATGTGGTGGACCATAGTGCCCCATGAGCATATCACTGTGACCTACACCTTGTCCAGCCTGGTAGTGTTGTATAGCTTTACAGACTGTGCTTGTTTGGCACACAGGATTTGTGTGCTATGTGTTATGCGTGCTGTGTGCAGGCCTAACGTATGCCTGTGTGCCAGCTGCAGAGGTGTCTGCCAGTCATGCAGGATGCTATCCTTAGGCTCCACGAATGGCCCGGTGTGTTTCCATGCTTGTATTGCTGTCAGTGTAGGTCCACATCAGACTGGTATTGCTGTCACTGTAGTATTTCATGCCACCTGACAGGTTATGCCAGTACTGGGTTCAGAGTGCTTAGTCCACAGTTTGGCCATGTGTTTCCATGTCATACATGTGTTGTACATCCATGGGTAGGGATAGGGTTGACTGTGTACATGTGGCAGCTGTGACATTACTACATGACTCACATATTCCACAACTGTACCATAGAGGTGACTGACAACTGACCTTTGCACATGCTACCATAGTATTGAGATAGCATTGGTGATTAACAGCACATAGGGCCAATGGTGAACAAGATACATAGGTCCATAGGTTCATACAGGGATGTCTGCCCAGGGCATTTATCCACCTAGCCAGAATGTGTGTGGCTTTCACCATGCATTGTAAATCTATCTTGCTATGCCCTTTTCCAAGGTTAGTATACTGTGCCTCTGTCTAACAGTGACACATAAGTGATACCCAGGGTAACCCTACAATGTCACATCCAGTCATTAATATCACTCTTGAAGATAGTCACTGAGTGACTCTGCCTAACCTCTATTGGGATAATATTCCAGAATGAAGGGAGCCTCTGAGGTATGAATGTGCCCCTCCAGCATGTCCTATGTATATCACTCCTGAGGTTCAAGTCTTTCCAGCGTGTATCCTGATGGGATCTGGATATTCTGAGGTGCAGCATGGCCATTAAGTGAGGGTTTGACATGGCTTTATATGTCAGGCACAGATTGCCTATGAAGAGGCAGTATGCCACTGAGTAGAGCTGCTGTTTCTTTACCAGTCAGTATGTGGCATCTGTTGGAGCCCTTTGATCCTCTTGTCGAGGTACGTATGTGGTCTTTCCAGTTGCAGGTGTCTGGTAAGGTGCATGCCGACAGGGTCATTATAGTCAATTATGGGCATGATGAGGGATGAGTAAAGGGGCACAATGTCCTCCCCTGATCTACATGTGGATCCCATCATGATGATGTGGCCCATATAAAATGTTTTCCTAACCACTTTGTCCATGTTGTTGTCAAATGGTAGAATGCTATCAACCTGTGCACCCCAAGGTCCATAATTCCTTCATCTGCACTTAATGGATTAACACATATGTGGTACTTTGTGGTCACCTTGTGTTTGACAAAGGGGATGACTATACACTTTTTGTCATTCACCTTGAGGCCATGGCTGTGGCACAGGTCATGTGTTTGCAAGAGGCCCTTTTGGAGGATGCGTGTGTTAGCTGGAGAGTTGATTATGGCGTCCGGTTTGCAGTCATCTGCGACTTGCTCAGCCACAGTACTTCCATGTTGGCCTGTACCTGTGATAAATATATAATGAACATGACAGCTCCCAGGGCTGAGCCTTGTGGGACACCACTTGTAACTGGTTTGAGGCTGACATGGCCCCAGCAATTGTAACCATGTGTGTTCTTCCCTTGAGCCACTGTGCAATATCCATAGTGACATAGGGGTTAATATGTACACTGGTGAGCTTCCCTAGAATGTATCAAAGGCTTATGCAAGGTCCAGGTAGGCTGTGTAGACCTCCTTCCCCTTGACAGTGGCCTTGGTGACTGTTTCGAAGAAATCAAACAGGTTTGAGAGGCAGGATCTGCCATTAACAAAGCCAAACTGTGTATGGTGACATGTCTGTAGGTCCCCAATATCTATATATGTGAGGTTCATGATGATCCTTGCCATAGCTTTGCAGACCAAGCTATTCAGACATATGGGGCGAATAGTGTCCAGGATCCATTAAGGCACCACCTGAATGTAGAGGGACCACTGTTGCTGTACGCCACTCTTTGGCCACATATCGTGTAGTAAGGTTGGGATTGAACAGTAGTGTTATTTCTGGGTGTAGCTCTTCCTGTGGTTCATGTAGGACACAGCCTGGGACACTGTCTGGTCCCATTGATGCAGTGTTTATTGCTTTGGAGAGGGCAGCTCTTACCTGAGCATCTGTGATGTCAGGGGGGCAGCACTCTGCTGGGAGACATATTTCCCCTTTTGGTGTGGTGGGGGGGAGAAGGTAGCAGTGAACCTGTCCACTAGGATGATGGCAATGTCTGTGTGTTTTGTATTTTGTGTGACATCTTGGATTACCTCTGAGCATATCTGGGTATTACCACCCAGGTTCCTAACATAACTATAGAAAGCCTTGTGATTATCCTCAGTGGCTTGTGGAATCTTCCCTCAAAGATGGCCTTAGACAATCGTATGAGTGCCTGTAGTTGTCTTCTAATACTCATCAGTGATGCCTTCACATTTTGGGAGTTAGTTGTATCATGTAGTGGCTTCATCCTTCTATTGTATAGTTTGTTTATGGCTGGTGTCCAGCACACAGGACGCCTGCCTTTGGAGGATTGGGTCATGCTTTCATATGTGGTTGCATGATCCATGCATTCCTGAATGTGTCCATAGAATGCCTTTATACAGGTATCTGCAGTCTGGTCCATATTTTCAACAGGCCTGTGGCCTTTGAAGGTTTCCACATCATTTATGAGGGGTGTGAACATGCTTGACATGAGCTGTTGACTGACGCCCCGCCTCCAGACTGAGCAAGGTGAGGGTCACATTTAGCTACCTGTCGGGTGATAGAATGTACCACATAACACAGGCACACAGGTCACTCCACAGCAAGTACAAGTATGAGGCAGTCATTGTCCATGCTGGTGCAAACAACCTGAGACGTACCTCCCTGGACCACATGGAAAGAGACACAGAGGTGCTCTTACAGCACCCTCTCAAACTCAGGACTCCCACACAGCCTTCATGCTCACACAGGAGAGTATAGATTTATCTGCAAACACCATCATACTGGGTGACGTCAGCTACCCAAACATAGACTGTGAACATTACACAAGCCACAATACCCAAGCTCTAGGGTTCCCATAGATCAGACACTCTTTAGCTATGGAACAGGTAATCAACCTTCCCACAAGAGGGGCAGATATACTAGACCTGATCATCACAAACATGAGTACAAAATGCTCACCACTGGAAGTATATCCCTCATTGTTGCAATCGAACCATATACTAATCACACTGGAGTACTGGATCCCCCACATATGCAAACCTTGAACACATCGATGTGTGTGTGGGAAATGCCCCTATTAGCAACTGTGACAGTACACTACAGGATGCAGATTCCCCTTTTGAAACACGGATGATGTCAGGACTCTATAACTATATTACCTGAATTAAAGTCCTCCAGTAATTCGTATAGCGGGCTCTGCTAATGTGTCTTTCTCCGGTGTCATAACATAGTTAGGTAGGGGTTTGAATCCTGCAAAGGGAATGTATGTGTGTTAGTATGAGTGGGGTTTGTGTGTGTGCATAATGCTGGGAGGGATAAGTGCCTTTTGCCAACAGAGAGAACACACTACAGGGTGCACATCCCTCCTCCTACACACAGATGATGTCAGCACCCTCTAAGTACAGCATTAGAAAGGATTGCTCCCACTAATGCAAATAGCACACTCTGCTAATGTGTCTGCCTCTACTGTCATAACACAGTTAGGTAGGGGTTTGAATCTTGCAAATGGAAAGTGTGTGGTTAGTGTGTGTGCACAATGGTGGTGGTGGGATGTGGCTTTTGCCAAATGGGGCTATGCACTGCAGGGTGCACATTTCCCTTAACAAGCAGTGATGTTGACAGCACCCTATACAAATAAAACTACAAAAGAGAAGGTGGTGGTACCAATAAAATATGTAAGGTAACACTTCTTTGAGTAATGTCCACAACACGAAGTAGGATAAATGAACAATCCTTTTACTCTATACAAACAACATGACAACAGACAACTGCCAGTACTCAGTATAGTGTTACATGCTACTGTAACACGCACATGTACCAGAATATACCTAGATAGTGTTTTGAAGCCTGAATGTGGCAAGTGTGTGGATGTGGGATGTGTCTGTGTGTGCATTTCCGTATGGGAAACATGTTTGATGTGGCAATCAGGGTACCACAGTACCTGATGCACATTACACCTTTGAACTAATGAGGTTGCCTGCACCCTGTGAGTACAGGTAGAGAGGAGGAAATCGGTAGTAATCAACATAGTGCACTTCTCAAATGTGTACCTGTCATGTATCGACAGCTACTCATGTAGGGTAATAAATAATGGGAATGGCACGTGAGCGTGTGCATGTGTGTGGGTAGCAGGGTGTGTGTAAATGCATGTGTGACAGAACAGATACATATAGATGAATCTACATAACAGCACATGATGCATTCCCATAGTCAATGGTAGCATGTGATGGTGTGCAGCTGGTACACTTTGGTAAGTAGTATGGGTGCAGATAACAATTGAGGACATTCATACAGTTACTGCAGCAGGACTGCTGGGATATACACACAATCATAGTGGAACAGTGAACAGTTACCAACATGTTACTACTTATACACATCTATGTAGTCACCCTGTGCATCAGCAACGTGTTTACCTGTTCCTGCACCAATGTTGTAGTATGCAGGAGGTGGCACAGTGTCATCATATGCACAGGGTGTGGGTTAGGTATGCCCAAGCCAGCCACTGGTAACACCAATTGACATGTGTGTATGTGTGTTTGTGAGGGGCAGCAGTACAGGGTGGACCGGTGTTGGTGCAGTGTGTGTGTGTATGTGTTTGCCCTAGGTGTTAGATTTCTGCATGTGTGTAAGCACGCACACAGTCCCACATAATGGCTGCCATGTACAGGGTTTTGTGGACAGCCACAGACTACACCTGTCAGGTCATCCAGGTCAGTGTCTGTGGGCACGGACACTGTACCTGTGCCTGGCAGGGGTGCTACGGGTCGTATCCAGTACTAACCCAGACTGGGTACTGTCATCGGAAGTGGGGGTGTGTTGACTGGACACAGTTCCCTGTTCGGACTGTCCAGAGCCACGTGCACGTGGTCTCCTGGGGCGTCCTGATGACAGCACAGACCCAGCATTGCTGGTGCTGGTGCTGGCACTTGAGGTGCATGAGTGGGCCTGTTGTCATCCGCGGCCACTGCCAGCTGGTGCTGTTGCTGGCATACGGCCACGTCAACGTCGCAAACACACACCATCACCCTGGCCCATGGACATATGGTTGTGGAGCAGCTGTTGTATGTACCCACAATGTCTGTCAACAACATCTGTGCAGTTACGGATAGCATTCACAACGTCATGCATGCCGTCTATCATGGCTGTGCAACATGCTCTCAGCTCCCTCAGACCCTGTCTGGTGTACCTTTCCATACGTGCCTGTGCCTGCATAACAGTCTGAACCCAGAACGTATGCACACCACTTATTTATCCTGTCCAGTGGACTACAGATACAGGCACATTGTATAACAATAGCAGGAGGCTACTGCAGCACAGGGCAGATTCACATGAAGGCAAGGCATCTGTGGTCATCAGTGTTAAGATGCACATTCACCAAATGCACAGATATTGGCAACATTGTTGCAGACAGTTTAGGTGCAGGTACCCCCCCCCATTCTCCTACACAAGTGGAATTAGTTATGACAGATGACTGTAACCTCCCTATCCTCTCACATGTCCAGGTGAGGACCACCCTCAACATTGCAGAACACATAGCATCACTGTTATGAAATGGTATCCCTGGATGTGTGCTACGTTCACCCCTGGAGGACATAGCACCACATGACAGACTGATATTAATCCCTGGCCATACTACAGGATATGCACCTGAACAGTGCCATACATACACAGTGGTCCCACACCAATGAGGAGTAACCTCTACTGACCCCGGTAACTACTGAATCATATGCACAACTGGCCTTGTGTTCTAAGCTATGGAAGTTCTAAGTATGGGCAACATGTACAGCAATATTACATATGTATATATTTCAGGACTATGTACACACAACCTATCTCATGGACATACCTATAGATAGTGAACTATGATACATTTGGAGGTGTCACAGTAAACACAGTATTAACCTGCTACTTTGCATTACCTGTGTTTGTGGCAGCTGTTGCTGTGTCAGTGGTGCTGCTTGCTGCTTGCTGTTTGCTGCTGCTGCTGCTGGTTTTGCTGCTGGCTGTCTGTATATTTTTTTATTTCTCTCTCTCTCTCTCTCTTTCTCAGTAGGTTTTGTGCAATGACTGTATTGCATGTGTGGAGTGTGGGTACTGGATGCTTTTGTAGGTATCTGCATAGGTCCATGTGATGGCCTCTGCACCAATTGTAAGGCAGCATTGGCTAATTGCATACAGCCAGTTGTGTACTGATTGCATGTCTCACTGTGATTTCAGGACAGTGCTATAAAAGGGTATGTGAGATAGGCGTTGCCCTTTCAGATTGTAAGGGCGTGGACCATGCTGGTATGCTGTTGACATTGTTCTGTGAGTGTGAAGGTTAGTACATCTCTCATGCTTCATGCTGTGTTGTGAATTCAGGTTGCTGCATTTCTCTCGCCTGTTCCCTGTAGTGAGTGTGTATGCATACTGACACCTACGACTATATTTCATATGTATTGCTATATATACATATGTGTACATATACATACTTTCATATATGTACATTAGCTGACAATATTGGGTACAAGCTAACAATTTGCAGGGCTGTTTCTGTTAACACTACACTAGTATGGGAATCCAGTAATTGGGACAGTAAATGTCTGCCTGACATGCTTTGGGTAGTACACATACTACATTGCCTTTATCTTCATTCCTACTATTACATGTTCCACTTATTTAGCACTATATTCCTGCATGAGAGTCATGGCTTACTGGTAGGTCATACAGACTAGTGTTACAATGGTCTTGTGGTAGGGCCTACTACTATGCTTATATTTTGCTTTAAAATTGAGTATAGGGCCTATCAATCAGAGTGCTGGGGGCACCTTTAAGCAGTTAAAGGGGTTAGTAGGTCTCACAGGAGTCAGGCTGTGTTGCAGATTCTGGTTGCTGCATTTATCTTCACTGTTTCCTGTAGTGAGTGTGTATGGATACTGACACCTACCACTATATTTCATATGTATTAATATATATATATATATATATATATATATATATATATATATATATATATATATATATATATATATATATATATATGTATGTATGTGTACATATACATACTTTCATATATGTACATTACCTTACATTATTATGTACAAGCTAACAATTAGCAGGGCTGTTACTGGTAACACTAAACTAGTATGGGAATACAGTCATTCAGGCCTTACAAATCTACCTGACATGCTTGGGGTAGTACACATCCTATATTACCTTTATATTGATTCCTACTATTACATGTAATATTTATTTCAGCACTATGTTCTTGTATGAGAGTTATGTCTTAGTGGTAGGTCATACAGACTAGTGTTACCAAGGTCCTGGGTTTGGAACTGACAGTAGGGATTTTTTCTTTAAAACTGAGTATATGACCTGTCAATCAAAGTGCTGAAGGCACCTTTACGCAATTAAAAGGTTTATTAAGTCTCACAGTAGTCAGGCTGTGTTGTAGATTGTGGTTGCTGCATTTATTTTCACTGTTTCCTGTAGTGAGTGTGTGTGAATACTGACACCTACCACTATATTTCACATGTATTAATATATTTATATATATATATATATGTGTACATATAATACTTTCATATATGAACATTACCTCACATTATTATGTACGAGCTAACAATTAGCAGGGCTGTTTCCGTGAACACTAAACTAGTGTGGGAATCCAGTAATTCAGGCATTAAAATCTACCTGACATGCTTTGGGTAGTACACATCCTATATTACCTTTCTATTGATTCCTACTATTACATGTTATATATATTTTAGCACTATGCTCTTGTATGAGAGTCATGGCTTAGTGGTAGGTCATACAGACTAGTGTTACCAAGGTCCTGGGTTCGAGACTGACAGTGGATATTTATTTTTCTTTCGAAATGAGTACAGGACCTGTCAATCAAAAGTGCCAAAGGCACTTTTAAGCATTTAAAACCAGGTCTGCGCTCATTTGCGGAGCTCACGACAAGCACTGGCGGTGAGCTCCGCACACAAGCCAAGACACCGCTATTTTCTTTGAAAGAAAAGAAAAAGGGGTGACAGGAAAGTGGTGAAAAAGGGGTCACAAAGAGGGTAAGACAGTAGGGAAACAAGCTTGGTATTTGCAGGAAGGATGTAGGTGAGACCCATAGCTGCCCATGTCTTTCTCAGCAACAGCTGTGCATTTGTATGCAATTTGGTGTAACATTTGGAACATTCCACCCCTGAGAGAGGTGTCAGGACAACATTAATACCTGTTGTACAGCCATTTGTAATTAACAGTTTCGATGTCCAGTGGACATGTGTGCAACATGGACAGCTATGTATGGGGCGTAATTTTTTTGTGGGTACAGAGTGCACTTTTTTTTTTTTTATCAGGTGAGAGTGGTATGTCAGGTGAGGTAGTCGGTATAGCTGGGGAGGTAGGTTGGGTAGGTTAACAGACAAGACAGACAAGACGCATACAGGGGCGGTGTATGACACATGTGGGGGGGTTACACAATTGACGGGGACGGAGGTTGGGATATCCATGGCACATGAGCCCACAGATGGCAACAGTGGAACTGATATCCCCACCCATAGGCAGTTGCCACTGTTCCTTCACAGCCCAGGACGGGGCTGTGCTGGGGGCTGTGTAGGCGGGACAATGGGCAAGCCCGTAAGCTGTGCCACCCGGGCCTCAAGCTGGCATAGGGGCCCAAGAACAGAGTCTTGGATCTCCCTTCGTACCACAGACTGGACACCTTGGAGGGTGAGTGGACGTGCTCCTTCAGCCATGCTTGCAGAGGGGGGATGGGCCCCATCCCCTGCAGCACTTCCACCCGAATGTGGCACAGGGCCACCGGAGGAGGGTCCAGCCTGGGCACTAGTGCCAGGTGCAGTCGCCAGCTGAGGTGGGAGAGGTGGGTCCGCTGGGACCTGCCTTCCCAAGCGTTCTAGGTTTGTGTGTATGTTATGTTAGTTTGGGTTAGTGGCATATTATTCCATTCAGATTAGTTGTAACAGCATGCATTGGTATTCCCATTAAACAAACACCCAGATATTAACACCATTGAACAACAGGCATATCAATATCACATGCATTGTTTCAACAGAAATACACAATTGAACAACATGCAGGGTTGATTAATGGCAACAGGCCATCAGGTTTGCCGGTTTGCAAGTATGACCAGGGCACATGCAACAAGAGACATGCATATATTTTTGAAACAGGACAAATGTCCATGGTTAATGAAATGTTCACATACCGATATTTACTGTTTTGTTTAATTTGCAATTATAGGGTGGGGTGGAGAAAGAAAATGATGACACATTCATAAATTATACATTGATATACATTTGTAATAGAAACACAATTAACTTGACAGTGATACTTTCCAAATGATTTTTACTTGACTGTCATGCTAGACCTGTTACAGATACATCACTATCCTAGTTATTTTGAATTTGATCAGATACATCATCCTGCTACACTTTGATGACAGGGCAGGGGACAGCTATGGATGTTTAGTATGTCAGACAATCATTCCTTCTATCTGCAAATCGCTGACTGTGATCACCATATACAGAGTTTGGCCTGACCATTCAAGAGTCAGACACACTGAAATCAGTTTGGGATGTTAAGTTTTAATTCCCACATGCATTTATTTCTGTAGAACCACACTGAAGCTTATATATTCAGGTGCTAATACTATGTTATTCATTGATACATGACCCTTTCTGTCACTCTCACACATCCTGCAATTTCACAGTTCAGGTTGGTACTTCTAGGCTTTGTTCACATATTAGACCTGTGGGGATTCCAACACTTTCCAGCAGCCTCACTTCTGTCATGATTCAGCATTTCAACAGGGGATATATCTCACCTGTGATTACCTCAGCTTCTGAAGCTGTACTCTTGGGACTACTGCAGGTTATACTACATTTAATTAATGGTGGGACATCTGTATTACAGCACTGTTTATTTCTATCACTTATATTTCCAGTTTCACTTGCATACTGATGAACTTGTTGCAGCCATACCTGCAGACTTTTACTTGCTGCTTGCACATTCTATTACTTTTACTCAATACACTGCAGTGTTCTGCTACGTGCTACACTATAATATTTATTTACAAGTACTAGGTGGGGTTACTAACCTGCATGGTGGCGCAGCTGCACCAGTCTGCGCTCATGTGCCATTCAATTCGCAGAGCGGACACCTGCAGCTGTAATACAAAACAAGTAATATTGGAATACACATCTCCTTGGTATCAGCTACTTGAATTCCTTACATACATAAGTAAAATGTAACTTACTCAGTAGTGGGGCGTTGGGCATATCCCGGGCCTCCTGGATCCATTGGGTCAACTGGTCTTGCTTACGTCACTTCAGGTCCGCATGGTGGTGACGGACCTGCTCACCAGTGCGTGGAATGCCAGTAGCACTGGTCAGATCATGAGCCAACTGGTCCCATGCCTCCGCCCTGTATGCTCCCCATGAGACCTGGCCCTGCGTGAGTTGGGCCTCATGATGGTGAACTAGGAGCCAGACCATGTATCTGGACTCCTCAACCCCCCACCACTGTGCTCGAAAGCAACGTCCCTCCCCTACTCCACTCATTCTGCCTGCAGGTCTATTCTACAATCGTTTATGCTGTGTATTCCCGCCTATGGGGCTTATATATGCCAATTTTCCTGCACATTTCTATGATTGGCCGGTTTAGAATTGTATCTACTTCACAGAAACTGCTTTATCATGCTCCATTTTGGCTTATATCCTATTTATATGCTATTTCTGCATTTCTATGTACTGCTGTCATGGCTTAGTGGATTAGTACCTTGACTCTAGTGCATGGTATCCTGGGATCGAATCTGACCACTGGATTTTAAATTTTATGACTGTCTAGAAATGACTTCAGGACCTGTCAATCAATCATGCCAAAAGCACTTTTAAACACTTTAAAACCAGGTCTGCGCTCGTTTGCGCGGAGCTCACGCATGCGCACCGCCAGTTAGCTTGTGGGAGCGTCGCGCAAACGGTGTGCGCTGGGTTACACCTTAATTGGCTAGTACCACACATGTTAAACTCAGCACATCTAGTTGCACACAGTTTGAGCCTGTTAAACAGTCCTTAGCTATGGGCAAGCAGTTTGCAGTTTGTAAAACACTACTTAGCTACGGGCACTCTGTCTCACTGCAGTTTAGCTATCAGTATATTTCTAAATATTTTTATTATTGTATTACTTGAAAACATATGCTCCATTTCATTCCATTTTACAAAAGGGAATACTTTTACATTTGTACAATACTGTCAGGGGCCTTTTTAGTGCTTATTTACAAAAAAAAAAAAAAGGTTGTTGTGTGGGCTCGAACCTTGCCTGCCTGCCCTCAAGCCGACAACTCTACCGCTATGCTATTACTTCTTGGCTTACTTTGCATATTTAGTTCTTATATCCTTTTCCACTGACTGCTAACTGTAGTTGCGCTAGTAGCACACCCACGCACACGAGCGCACACAGTAGCACACATTTACGGGGTTTAAAAAAATAAAACAGTTTTTATTTTCATTTTACAACATCTGTTCCCTTTTTACATTGCTGGTCTGTGGGGGCATGTGTTGTGTAGTGTGGTTATTCACATTTCCATGGCTTCCCTCATGGCTGTTTACTTTCAGCCATTCTAGACTTACACGGACCGTGTAAGAGTTACGGTGTGATTCAGCATGCCTCATGCACCTCATGCATATGCATGACATGCTGACATCACACCATTTAACCGCAGCCTCCGTGTAAGAGTTATAACTCTTACACGGAGGCTTCCTGAATCTGGCCCGGTATCTTTAATTTTTCAGTGCAGCAAGAGACACAATGTCTGTACTAGGAAACGTTCTGTATTGTCTTTAGGGTGAATTAATTACTAGTCTTAAAAGTATGAAGGAATGCAGAGATCTGCCAGAGATCTGAGGAGAAGCCCTTGTCTATGTATTTTTACAGGTGGATGCTAAATACTGCCAGCTTCATCAATGGTTGGTTTGGCTGGGAACTAGATGTCAAGAAGTGATGTCATTTTGCAAACTGTTCCAGCAGTAATATTTTAGATATTATTTTGAGAAGTCTCTTAGTGAAACAGAGCATTCTGCATTCTGTCTTGGACCTGACAGCAACTAGAAGATCCATTCACCACATCTGTCTTGCTCTATTAGTAAGTTATTAGATTGTAGTACTTCTTTTAGATTCAGTCAGGAATATAGTGAAGATTAATTGAGATATTTTATTTTGTATATTTTAGACTGTCCTGCAATGTCATTTTTAATATTTCCTGTGGCTTTGAACTTTGATGTCACTGTGAATATATATTTAGTATTGTCTTTTTCATTTATTATATATTATTAAATATATTTAAACCTTTCATTATAGCTGATTTGTGTAGAGATGTTTAAGTTTTGAGAGTACTTGCCTATTTATTTGGTGACACCATGTGGACCACTCCTAATAGCCTTGTTCTTTGTCAAACTACCATTTGTATTAGTATTAATATTACACAGTAAGAATGAACACACTTTGTTAAGGGCCTTAAAGTAGCTGATAAGGAGTTGACTGGTGGTAGTGGTAACTACCTTGCAGTCTGGGCAGAAGGGGGCATAGCTAGTAAACCTGTGCTAGCCTCTCCCAGGTGTGTGTGTGTGTGTGTGTGTGTGTGTGTGTGTGTGTGTGTGTGTGTGTGTGTGTGTCAGCTACTTGGTCAGGTGCACATAGCACTGGTTGGACAGAGAGGGTACTGGAGGTCTTGTCTTGTTCACTCAGCTGAGATCTCAACTCTATAGCTGTGCCATTGTAGAGTCCTACTGGGGATCTGGAGGAAGAGGGAGAAACCATCCCCGGATTGACTGTGGTCTCTGTGTGTTCCTTAAGGGAAATTGCACTTCATGCAGAGAGCTGCACCTGGAAATATTGTGTGTGTGTGTGTACTTGTAATCCTCCCAGTGAATGTTCCCCCACTGTTGCCAGTGGTGAAGATTGAGGTTTCTTGATTACTGGTCCAGTGGACGGTCGTCACATTTGAAACAACTTTTTTCCAATTATTTATGTAAACATATTGTCCTTTTTGAATATGCACAGATATCATACTAAGATATTTTTTGATCTATCTCATTCTTATTTTCTATTAAGTGACACTGTTAAAACATGGATAAATAGTAAACTTCTTAAAATATGGTTAAATAAAAAAATATATATTTTCTTGCATTCTTTTACCTGAAAAGTGAAATCTCTCATCTTTTAAGTCAATTAATATTTTCCAGAATCATATTGCATACATTATTTAATAGCAGAAATATTTCCAAATGTGTTATTTTTTTTTTATAGGCACTATCACTTCTAACCCTCTTTTTGTTGCTATTTTATTCTTTCAGTCACCAAGTCTACCTTCTTGTTTAGCCAAACTTTCATCTAACCTACTGCACTGCAGTATAATTTCTTTTTTTATTTAAAAAAAATACCAGTGTTTATTACACATATCACATCTGCTAGATGTTTTCACCAAACTAATCTTATACAAGCACTTCCAATGTTTCCTCTGGAGGCTGTCTACATAGTTGCTAAAATCACATACAGTTATACAGGTAGTTCAGTCTGTAACCAGAGTATATATTTACAATAGGTACACAGATTACTTAGCTCATATTCTATACATATTGCTTTGTCATACAGCTCATACTGTGCTAAGATGATTATCTTCCCCCTTTTCTTTCCCTTTCTTTTCCCGCCACTCAATTAGCTCCTTTCTGTGCACATTTATGTTCCTGTTATGTCTATCCTTTATATCTTCCAACCTGGTGTACCCCTTTTGAATATCTGGTGGCATCATCTATCACTTCAAACTTCCTATCTAAGTAATAACAAACAAATAAAACCGAAGTAGCAGAACAGAAGGACCAGTTTGGTAGATAACAAATACAGCAACAACAAACCCCAAAGGATCAACCATGGCAGAGTAAGAGTGAAACCTTTAATAACCAGGATAAGCGCTCTCGAGTAATCCAACTCTTTTTCAAATCCAAGTACAAAACATAATAAAACACACAACCTATTTAAAAAACACACTCAACCAATAAAATTGCAATACAGCACACACCTCCAGAAGGTCCAATCAATTCAATTTCCAAAGTCTAGGCCCTCTGAGAACAGGCTTTAGTGGTAGAACACTATTAACCCCTGGCATTCTATCAGCCTGCAGATCTGCAATCCAGTTAACTTCAATCTGTTCTATTTTGAGGGAAATATCACTCCATCTTCTGGTCAAAGTACATAACTGCAGGACCATAAATTTAAAAGTATGTCCCAAATTTTTTTAACATGCTGTGCCAGCGCATTATGTTCACCACCAGTCCTTATGTCTCTGCAGTGCTGTAAAACCCTCTCCTTCAATGCGCTTATCCTGGTTATTAAAGGTTTTACTCTTACTCTGCCATGGTGGATCCTTTGGGTTTTGTTGTTATTATCTGTATAATGAGGAAAAACATTTTTAAGTATTTACATTTAAATCCCTTCTATCCCCTTTATCCAAAGATACTATTGTTCATAACATATGTTCTAGCCTTTATTCAGCTAAAGTCCTTGAGATCTTTTCCCCCTTGTCACCCCTTTTTATATCCTCCATTATTTCTTTCCCACCTAGGCCTCAGCATCTATCTCCCAAATTCTTCATTTCCTTCTATTCCCTTTCCTTTTTTCCCCTTTCTTCACTTTTTTTTTCTTAGTTTGCTATTTTATTCATGAATGCTTCTGTCTCACACCTTACAGGCAATTCCTTTCTTCTCCATTGTCTTGTTATCACCTATTTTCTACTGTCATAATAAATCCTGCTATCTCTTAAATTTGTCTGGCATGGAATCTTCATACTCTAGTAAAATGAGCTTTGGTGTTATCTCTTTAGTCTCAGGAATTTTACCACTGAGCAACAACATATTTTGCCATGTTCTCCTCTCTTCTGTACATCTTCATCTGATCCCATCTGCTGTTCTGAACATCTTAGCTAACTTATCTGGGGTGTAAAAGTATTTGTACAGGCATTCTCATGCAGATATTGTACACCTGTGTGCCTTGGTCATGCACCGTGGGAGACTTAGCATTTTTTCTCATTCATCTACCAATTGGCATTCCCATTTCCAGTTCCCATTGCCTCATTTGTTTCTCTCCTTTTGTATTGCTATTTCCCCTTATCAGATGTTTCCCTATTCTTATTATTCCTTTTGCTCTTCTCCCCTTCTCATTTCAATCTCCTGGATTAAGTGTGGAATTTCTGTCCCCTTCCTTGTGCTCTTTTCCATTTCATTCTATCTATTCCTCACCCCTTGATATTTCTATTATAATGTCTACTTAACTTGCAGTTCCTATTCTTTTCTCTCCTGTGTTTTTAGTCTTTCTCCTCTAATTGTCTGTGATAGTATTTTACCCAGTTTTATTTCGTTTTTCATTTCCACGGCTATTTTTTGCCTGAATATCTTGTTTTGCACCTTCTATCATAATGGCCCTATTCTTCCATTTTTTTTTTCTGAATATTTAAATTTTTTACTAAACACTCTCAGTGTTTCATTTGTCCATGTCAACCCCAATTCCTCATTTGGTGTTTGTAGCAGAGTTATTATATCCCCTTTTCTTCCCTGGCATTCTTCCCTTTCCCAAATAATTTTCTTCCATATTTACCATCTGAGGAATGTTTGCAGCTATACATGCTTGCAGGCTGGTCTGTAGGTTTGGTAATCCTAACCCCCTTGCTTGTTATATCATTCTGTCCCAGGCTACCCTTGGTTTCTGCCTATCCGATATGTATTTCAGAAGAGTTTGTTTTACTTAAAAAAAAAAAAAAATCATCCTGAGACTACACAGAATGCCTGCCTCACATTTTTAAATTGTGACATAATACTCATATGTACTAACTATACTCTCTGATATACATCTAATTTTATGGTAATCCATAATAACACCTGATGTTTGATTTAATTGTACTTGTATGCATATGTATTCTTCACTATTTTCCCCAATGTAACACTTATATTTGATCTGATCCCACCACATCCTACTCACTCCTCCCCTTCTGCTACAAATAAAGCTTTTTATACCTTGTTTATCTTATATCCCAAAACTTTCCCAAAATCACATAATATACCCCATAGCTTCTCCACAGCATTCTTGAAATTGTCAATGTCACTAAGATATCACTTGCATACAAGATAATTTTTTTGCTGTGTTTCCCCATCTATAACCTTTCAACTCTGTCTTATTGTCTGACAGTGATTCTATAAACATTGCTTATAAAATGGGGGAGAATGGGCAGTGTTGTATCTCTTTTAATATATATAAATTATTTGTAATATTCCTGCTCCCACATTCATTTTAATTGTTGCTTCTTTATATGTTGTCTATGTATATATTCATGCATGCAGAGACACAAAGATAGAGAAAGTGAATCCCTCTGAAATCTGAAAAATTGGAAATAATCTTTCAACAGATCAACTTTATTTTTTCCTTTTTATGTTACTTTTGTTTTCCAGGCTTTTAAATTTGTATTCATGAACTTTGTTGATTATTGGAGCTAGAGAAAGAATCTAGAAACATTTTTTCTATTTTTTTAAAGAAATGTATTTCCTGCCTATACTTTTCTTCATAATAATGTAGGTTTGTAAAACCTTAAAGATGAGGGAGGGAGTATACCAGGCATGTCTGAGTGTAGAGACTGCCTAATTAATGCAGTAAATACTTTTTATGACCATCAGTCACTTCTAAATAGACATATGAGTCACTACTCAATACACGTGTCTGTGCAAGTGAATTGTAGCTAGTGCTTATTAGTTGCTAGGCAACAATAAAAGAAGGAATAGTTTTTAATGAGATTGCTATAGAGTATGTTTATTATGGTTGCACATATTTATTTGTGAGTCATTATAGCCCATTCATCAAGTAGGTTGAATTTAACAATACACAAGTCTGTATTGTACATCCTAATTCTGAGGTTTAGATTTTTCATTGTTGCTTGGTCTGTTGACTGTAATAGCATTTCTTGTGTCATTCTTCCCATCGTAAAACGTGTAGTATTTGCAGCTTAAGTAATATGAAAACAGTTGCTATCCTGATCAACAAGGAACAGCAGATGGAGAGAATTTTCTTGTAAAGATATCTGCCAGATGAGGAAGCAGGCAAACATTTGTCTTGTAGATGGACCAGGCAGTGCCAATGCAGTTAAGTGCATCAAGTACTTGCTGAAAATGGGTGTACTTCTAGGATACAAAGTTCCCAGGAGACAGCATGGATACTGTTAAGTCAGGGAGTTGTTTATAATTTTTGAAACAGGTTGGTAGCATTTAGTAAGGCATTCTTCTTCATTTTGTGATGTGATCTGGCAAGTGATACAAATACTTTGAGATTTACACAGACAAGTAGTCTGGGAAGTGATAGCGCAAAGAATAGTTAAAGGAGCAGGATTCACAACATTCTGCAAAATGTACGCTATACATGTCATAAGTGTTAAATTAAGACAGCAGTGTTGAATCAGGTACTTTTGCAGGTCATAGGATGTGTGGTGTCATTGGTAGGTTATTATGTTTGATTACTATGCATGGGCATAATAAGGGGGGTGGTAGGAGGGACAGGAATGAAGACAAACTGTCAATCTGTAGCTGAATAACTAAACCTAAAGCTTCAGATGAGCATCTGTGATGTTGCTGTAACGAGCCTTGTGATAAGGTAATTAAAATGTTTTCTTACTCTGAGTATAACTGCTTACCTGTAGGTGCTCCCAAGCATCATGTTGCTGGATGAAGAGAGTGAAGACTTCTGTCATTTTCTATGAAAAGTCATGGGTTCTTTTCAGACAGAAGCAGGATTTTGGAGGATACATACTCTCAACAGTCCTTGAAGTTCCTCCTAGTGTTTCAATACTTATTTTGGTGCAAAGGATATTCATAATCAATCAGTCAGTCAAAACATTAATATTTTTTTTATTTTACATACCCAGACCTAGGCATATTACAATAAAATAAAATAATAATACAAACAGTAAAACAATAACTTCATAAAACAGTGCAATAAAACAAAGTTAGGTTAGTCAAGACTGTGCTGGGAAAAGATTAATTGAATATATAGGCCTTTAGGGACCTCTTAAAGCAGCCATTGGTTTGACTGACCAGAAGCTAATAAGGCAATAAGTTCTGTAACACTGTTACCTGAAAGGCAATGTAACAATTACCACACTGTTCAAGTTTCATCCTGTGAATCAGCAGTACCCCTTCCATCAACTGAGTGAAGGGTAAAGATGGCCAAGGTCCTAAAGATAAGCTGCAGTCATATAGTACATGGTATGATATGTTAGTACCAACACCTTGTAGAAGCGCAATGGCAGTACATATTGCAGCACATGAATCATTTATTTATTTTTTATTTATTTATTGCCTTTTGTTTACTGATATGGTCCAACTGGGCACTCAGACCCATTTTCACTGGTGGCACAGGGAAAAAAGCTCCATTAGAGTTACACAAACTGAAAAAATACAGAGAAAAAAAATCAGTTTCTTAATAGTAGAAAATTTGTTTAAGAATCATCCAATGGGTAATACAATCCAGACAGAGGTTAATACAATTTGATTTCTGTAGGTGTGTTATACACTAAAAAACAGGTTCTATATATATATATATATATATATATATATTTATATATATATATATATATATATATATATATATATATATATATGGGTCTAGGACACATGCTCGACTAGCATATGTCCGAATCACAAAACATCGAACACACATACACAAAAGCGCTTAACATCAAAAAGTGCTTACATGTATGTGTAGTTCAAAAAAAAAAATCTACGTTTCTGCACACCCCACACCCCCCCACTTTATTATTCTCACTCTGAGATCACACTACAGTGAGGAAAAGGGAATTTTCCCTTACCCGCACTGTAGTCCGATCTACAAAACAGGCACACATACACGGAAGCACTTGTCGATGTTAAGTGCTTTCTAGTATGTGTGTTCGATGTTTTGTGACTCGGACATATGCTAGTCAAGCATGTGTCCGGATCCTATATATATATATATATATATATATATATATATATATATATATATATATATATATATATATGCAACAATATACAAATTTCATTTACATAGGAATGATGAAAGCAGAATACAGGTATAAATATAGGTAAGATTTATTTACATTTACATGATAAGGTAGGAGAGCTGGAGAGTTAGGGCTCTGATTATAGCTGGACATGCCACCCAGAAGTATTCCTCCAAAAATTCTGTATAGGATGAAGTCATTTGAGATCATTACAATGAAGCATGTGGTATATGAAATTATAGCTAATCTAAGTAGGTGTAGCTTAGTGCAGGGACCATTGCAGAAAAGGCATCTGATGGCAGTAGGTGGTTATCTGGATTATATGATGAAGATATAATGTTCTGACTACAGCTGAAACTTGGATTATGTCATCTATGATAACTCTTAAGTATACAAATTTTTTTTCAAAACTCAACATTATTGTATAATTGGTAACAAAGTAAGAATAAGAAAGAGAATAACCCTTGAGGAACTAACTGTGCTGTAGAACAAACAACGTACAGCACTTAAAATGTTATAGCACAGAAATATGACTGAGGCAGAAATAAAAATACAATACTTTTAATTGGCAAAAGCAAATGAAACAAAGGCAAGTGCTTTCACACTACTAAGAGTGCTTCTTCAGACCATAAAACAAACTATCCCAACCATTATTAAATACAAGAATCTTAATTACATCCATCCAATAAAACAAACGTATGTCACTAAAAGTTATTTGATCATTTAAATAAATCCCTGGCTTTCAAAATAGGTTTTAAAGAGACCTTCCCATTTAACCCTGTGCTATAACATTTTTAATTGTTGATAACAAAGTACTCATAAATTCCTAAATAAAGACAGTTACATATACTTCCATGTTGTCCTGAAGTTCTTGTAAAAATGAAAAAGCTGTATTTTAAAATGCTAAGTTACTAAACAGCAAGTAAGACCATTAATAAGATTCATCTGATCGACTCTCCTTCTATAAAGGAGATCAAACCCACAAACAGCACAGCTGAAATTATAACAAAGACAAACCAGAAAACCTCCTAGTTCCATATAAAAAAATAAAAAATCCAGTCGGTAGAGCCTTCACCCACACAGACATTTTACTTCATTCTCCAGACATGTTGACAGTATCTGCCACTTCAGAATGTCGTGTTTGCATCTTCCTGGGGGTGCAATTCAAGGTCATGCAGGCCTAAAAGAAGATGCTTCATCTCAGAGATGGTGAGGGTAGGTTTTGCTTCCATTTTTTTAGTGATGCACTTTTTCACACATAACATCAATAGATTGCCTGCATTTTGCTTGTATTTAAATATCCCTGGGGTGTTTACAAGACTTAGCAAAGACACTTATCAAGAAAAAGCTTGGGTCAATTCCTATTGCCTGAAATACCCCTCTTAACTCCCTAAAAGTCCCCAAAAAGGTAATTTCCAAAACACTGACAGACCAAAAATGTATTTCCTCGATCTTGTAGCATACCTAGGAATAACTATTATCTCCTCCCATAGTCCTGGTGTTTCTTTCATGTTTAGGTCCCTTTTCATAGAATGTGAATTTCTCAGTGGCAGGGAGTTTTGCCTTCTTGTTAATATAATTTTTATAGAGAACCATAATCCAGGACACGAGAGGGGGATAATCCTCAGGGGCATTGTGGTTATCAAGTGACATTTTGAAACTTTGAGCACCAGTTTGCCTTAAGGTGTTATCTACCCTAAATGTCTCTAAAAAAATCCATCCAAGACAACACTGAGGGTCCTTTCAATAGCTGTGTCCAAAACTGTAACCCCTGGCAATCATTTAAGAGTCTAATTAGGTGAGGGAGGAAATTCCTCCAATGACAAGATGCCTTGACTGGGGAGAGATCTGGCACCACTGGGTCAGTCATAATAATGTTAAGAAAGAATCAAGGCTTGACACTACCTTCCTCATAAAAAGCTGACAGTTTTGAAATTTCATGACCCTCCTCAATCTGTGGAAATCAAGAGTTTGTTGCCCTGCAATACTATATAATGGAATAATTTTCCAAAGATATTTAAAGCCATCAGAGAGAAGCTGTAAATATGTTTTAAGCTTAACAGCTGTAGCGTAAGTGGAAAGGTCTGAGAGGCCAAGGCCCACGTGCGTGATGGGTAGCATCAATGCATCCCAGCCTATCCTGCCAAATAAATTTCAGAATAAGATTCTTCATTTTGCAAAATAAGATCTTGGTGAGGAAGAAGTCCCTTGTGATAAGTATATAAACTTAGATAATATTATCTAATGAATATCTTTGACTCTTTGCAGCATATCCAGCCCTAAATCCTTCCAGCCTGATAAATGCTGCTGACATCTTTGTAATATTCAGTTAAAAGAATGCCTCACTGTTTCCTGAATTGTATCAGTACAGTAAATCCCTAACTATCGCATCAAATTGTGGCTTTCCAAAAACTGATATTGTATCTTAATTTGGGGAGCAGGGCAATACACTACCCTAACTGCCTCTGTCTTACTGATATTTATTTTGTATTCTTCCAGTCTGCCAAAGTGCTGAAAAACTTCCACAACTCTTGGTAATTCCCTTTCAGGGTATGTCATGCAAAGCAGCATTAATCGAATGACTACTTAATTTATATCCCATCAAGGCCAAAGTCCAAAGGATTGATGCCAGCACTTCTATGCAGAAAACCGAAAGTGGAAGAGACAGACAGCAACCCTGTCTAGTACCTCTCTGAAATGGAAAACAATTTGAGAGTCTGCCATCTAATTTGGTTCTTGCTGTGGTACCCCCGTATAGGGAACCCAAACTTTCTAAAACTGAGAAAAGGAAATGCCAGTATACCTTGTCAAAAGCTTTTTCAGCATCAAAAATGGCAAGGACCAGGGGATCTTTTCTGTGAGGTATTGTCAATCACTAAAGGTGTCTTTATCATGTTGTCTGAGGTTGTCCTTCCTTGTTTAAAACCAGCTTGGGCAAGATAAATAACAGGGTAGAAGTTTATTTATTCTATTTGCAATAATAGATAGAAATAACTTGTGAGATAGGATGGTATAAGGAAACATGAAGGGTGTGACTACCCACCACTGGACCAGTAATCAAGGAGCCTCAGTCCTCAGCACTGGCAACAGTGGGGGATGTACACTGAGAGGATGACAAGTACACACACAGTATTTCCAGATGCAGCTCTCTACGTCAAGTGCAATTTCTCTTAAGAGCACACAGAGACCACAGTCAGTCTGGGGCTGGTTTCTCTCTCTTTCTTCAGATCCCCAGTAAGATTCCCCACTGGCACAGCTATAGAGTTCAGATCTTAGCTGAGTGGCCAAGCTATGACCTCCAGCACCCTCTCTGTCCAGCCAGTGCTTTGTGCTCCTACGCAAGTAGCTGACACTCACATTCAATGAGGTTTGGTTTACACAGACACAGACAGACACACACACACACACACACACACACACACACACACACACACACACACACACACACACACACACCTGGAAAAAGCTGGCACTGGTTTACTAGCTATGCTCCTTTTTTCCCAGACTATGAGTTAGTTATCATTGCCACCTGCCAACTCCTTATCAGCTACTTTATAAGGCCCTTAACATAGGGTGTCCAATCTTAATGTGTAATATTAATATTAATACAAATGCTACTCAGTGTCATCAAATAAATATGGAAGTACTCACAAAGCCTAAATATCTCTAGACAGATCAGCCACAACAAAAGGTTTAAATATATTTAATAATAAATAATAAAAGAGGAATAAAATTCTCAGTATATATTCACAGTGACATCAGAGTTCAACACCACAGGAAATATATAAAACAACATTGCAGGACAGTCTCAAATAAATAAAGAAAAATATCTAAACTAAGCTTTGCAATATTCCTGACTATATCCAAGGGAATTATACTGTTTCCTAGAAAAGTACTTCATCAGAGGAAGGCAGATGTTTGGTGAATGGTTCCTGTTGTTGTCAGGTCCAAGACAGAATACAGAATGCACTGTCTCTCTCAGAGAGTTCTCAAATTAATATCTCAAATATTACTGCTGGGATAGCTTGTAGAATGATATCATTTCTTGTTATCTGACTCCATCCCAGGTGAAACTCCCACTGTTAGAAGCTGACAGTGTTTAGCATCTACCTGTGAAAATGCACAGACCTCAGATTTTTGGCAGATGCTGGAAGTCATAAAACAATTACATTCATTATTTCACATTTCAAGACTAGTAATTATTTCACCCTAGACAATATAGAAAGCTCCCTAGTTTTAGATATTGTGTCTCCTTTCTGCATTAAAATGGAAAGATACCATATTTTATGGCATAGCCATAAAGTAATTTAATTTCAGTTATTTTTTCTGAAGTTAACCTCCTGTATTCCAGTTTCCACTGTTAAAATATATACATTTAAACAGTTGAGGTGCATGTAGTTTTGTGTTCTTTTCCAGTAGGGAACACTGTGATTACATTTTAAGCACAAGCACTTTATACAATACCTCTTTTAACACACATGTCTGTACAGTACAATATGATATACACATGGCATACAGTTGTAATACATTTGTAACACAAGCATCTTATATACATCATGTTGATATTCACAAATGACATATAATTATTTACAAAATCCCAGATAGCTTTGCTGGCAGTATCTTCCTTTGTCACAGAGGGGGCCATTCCCTGGTTTTAGTATCAAGGAGATTACTGCCTGTCTCTGGAGGGTGGGTTCCAAACTCCACATAATGTAATTAGCTAAGTTTAAAAATTGGGTGTAACAATTATGAAATATTTCTTTAAGTATCTCCAGAGGAAGTCTGTCCATCCCAGGTGTCTCACCCTTACTTAGGTTCCTATGTATTTCCTCCACCTCCTCTGGAGTCACTGGTCTCCATATTTCTTCTATCTGAGAAGGTGACAACATTGATATGGTAAATAGGGTAGAGTGGGAAGAGCTGTATAGAGATAGGGAAAGTATAACTCTAAAGTAAGTGGGGGTGGGAGGGAATGGGTGCAGGGTGGGATAGGGTAGTGGAATGAGCCCAAGAATAGTGAAGGGTGAATGGAGCAGGAAGAGCCAAGATAAGAGAAGTGGTTTGCACAAAAATAAATCAGAAAAGTAAGTTATGACAGACTTATATCAAGAATTTTAATTCCTGGATGTCTTATCATACAGGCAGCATAGATGGTACAGA